>NC_081415.1:74272455-74618705 GCF_030272615.1 Cryptomeria japonica | reverse complement strand
GGTTACACACAAGCAAACACAACAAGCAAGGGAAAAACACACAACAACACTTTTCCAACCAAGGCTACACTTCATCACAAAATGTGATGTTTTTACATGGGTGGAAGTGGACCAAATACCCTAAGGAGGCTACAAGAATGGTAGATCACAAAGCCATCTCATGGCAAACAAAGATATATCATAAGTTCATTAACCCCACATCCTTATGCCCCCCAAGGCATTCATGCCATACTTTCTCTCCTTATGACCCGCAAACGCATACACAAGGCTATGCAACAAGGGTCACATATACAACCCTTGAGATCACTCTCATAATGAGAACCTCTCACTTGAAGGCTGGCAAACTTCTTCCACCCACAAGACCATCCTACTCTCCCAAGAGTAGAAGGACTTGGTTACTCTAAAATCACAAGAAAATGCATAAAAGAAATAACAGATAGGTCACATAATAATTTCACAAACGAAAATACAAGAAAACAACTTATACATACAAACAATTTTTCCAACATAAAAATGCAACGTGAAAGGAAGAATATGAACCAACCTTCAATCTACCCAAAGGTTTGCTAGAACTAGTTTGAGGATGAGTAGCCCAATTCCACAATCCTTTCTTCTACACTTAGCCAATTTTCTATCCCAAAACTATTCTTTTCGAAATTGCAAGATCTCCAAAAAAATGGAGAGTGGGTGATTACCCACTGAGTCTCTCATCCTTGCCTAAGAAGGCCTCAGTGAGAGTTCTCACAGGTTACTAAAACTGAAAAAGGAAAAAGTAAGAGAAAGTGGGAAAAGAATCTCACATCAAAAAGGAAGGTTATCTAACCTAGATGGAACCTTCTAAATTGAATTTTCGCTCATCTTAGGAAACCCACTTTTTGAGGTGAGTAACCAGTTGCATGGGAGTAGTCACATGCCTAAAAATACTCCTAACCCATAGGTATACCTTATGGACTTTAGGAAAACCCTTTCAACTACCCCTAGGAGTCCATTTGACCCCTTAGAAACCCATCTGAAGTTAACTTTTGAGTCAAACTTGAGTTGACCACTCCAAAGACTCTCTACCCAAGGAAAATTTGAGACCACATTCAAATGTTTGAAAAGGGCTATGGTCGAACCAACTCCCTCCAAGAGACAAGTCAAAAATCAAGACACAAATCAGCACATGTGTCAAGTGATACAATAAAATACATTACAAAATTACACATGGAATTTGTCTCTTGTTGGATTTACACAAATTAATAAATTCAATTTAACACACATACATCATTTACTATTACAAATAAAATATGATACATATGGGGTGTTGTCTCTCCAAATAGACAACCCCTGGTTTTACAAACATACATAGGTCTAGGTTTGGTTCTCCATAGTATTTCCATGGTCACATGGATAATTTTCCTGTGCAACTCAATTACACATTAGTAATTCCAAATAACCTCATATAATATTAAACACATCAATAAGAATACACATCAAACAATCTGCATACAATTGACATTAAACAAATCAGTATATCTTATATCCAAATAAATCTACATAAGTAATTATCATAATCCTCAAAATTTTGGTCCATACATAAGACATGCATCCTATTTCTATCATCATAGTAAAGTCCTGCAAATCCAATAATGACATACATCATCTCAAATTTATCCTAATCTAGAATCATATAGAGTTCCAAATCCATAATGCATATAAATGAAGCATCAATATACATCAGTATTATCCAAATCATGGAATTATATAAGTTATAAATCCATAATGCATAAAAATAAAGCATCCATAATAGTCTCAATATGAAAATCACTGAAATGCTAGGATGAGTCGGGGTAGGGCCTCACACTTCATCTCCTTTAAGTATTATGAGATATTACCCATGTATTGAATGCACAGTGTCAATCCATGGTTGCATTCTCTTGCTTCTTCCTCCATTTCTACTTGGTCTCATTCTTCTTCCTGTTTTCAGTCTTGAGAGTAGATTTTTCCTTCTTCTGCAGGTGGGTCCTTTCATTTTTGGAATCTATTGCATAACAAGAAGTAGTGCTATAGCAGCACACAACATCCATGCCAATCTCATGATTGGGGAACCTTTTAACATGTCGATTAGACCATCTTCTTATGGTCATCCCATTGTATCCTACTACCAAAACAGGTGGACCACTTAACCATATAGGAATAAAACCTCTTCTACTTTTGTTCCATGTAGCATTTTATCTCTCATATGCTCTATATCCATTTCTATGTTGAGCATAGCTACTACACTAATAGTCATGTGACTGCAAGTTCATCCTTCTATAGTTATGACTTTTACGGCCATATCCATTACACCTCCAATAGATGACATTATTGTTTCTAGGAAGAACATATTGTCTATTCCTAGACTTCATTTTGCATTCATCTACACCATGGTTGTATTCTTTGCATGCAGAACAGTAACCGGAGAGAGGGAACACATAACTTACAAATTTGTTCTGTCATGCTTGAGGAGATCTTACTAGTTTAATATCTCCATTTCTTCTTCTCTATGGATGAACTTTGGATTGTCCATACTGTGCAGCTCTTCCATCCATTCTCTCCTTTTCCCATACATTATTTGTCTTATGGGCAGTAGCATTTCCTTGTCTTCTACCAGGAGGAGTTCTTGTATGTTGTCTTCTCATGTTCTTTCTTTTGGTGAAGTTGCCTTCTGTCAACTTCCCTTTTCCTTTTGAATTTGCATTGTTCATTCTTGCAGCACTGGTCTTCTTCTTAATGTCCTCACCGGTTGTAATAAGATCAATCTTCTTTCTTGGAGCATTTCTAAACATGAACGTCTAATCCATTCCATTTCCATTTGAGGAGAAAAAATTAATATATTTGTGGGAGGTCTCCTTTCTTGTAGAGAATTCCCTGACAACATATCCTAATCTCCAGTATCCTTGGAATGTTTTTGTTGATACAACATTTTGTCCAAGGCTTCAGTGCTTTTATCATACTAGTTTCTTACCTTGAGTTCATTTTTGCACTTCTCAAGATCTTTCCTCAGATTCTCCATTTCCACTTTCAGCTTCTAACATTCTCTATCTTTTGTCTCGACTTCTAGCTACAACTCCTCACTTCTTCTTTCATCGGAATCAAGGACTAATTTCAATTTATCAGTTATCCATTTGGCATCTTCAAGCTGAGTTGTCAACATGCAAACATTTTTGTTTGACTCTTCAAGGCATGTTCTCAACTGATTACATTTTTCATGAACTGATTTTATGTAACTCTTAAATTCATTTCTAACAAATTTCAGTTCACCAAGGGCACTTAGAAGAACACCTTCTAGATCAATTATAGCTTCATCTTACTCATCACTACCAAACACATCTTGCTGGTGAGATATGTCTGCCTTGTCACATTCTAATGTGTTCACTTCACTTTCTATCTCTTGTGCCATAAAGAGATGATTTTCCTCTTCATCATAAATGTAGCAGCTGCCTGATCTACTATCAACACCTCCACATGTGTCTGCTTTGTTGTTCTTCATGCTTCCATAGTCTGATTCAACAGTGCATGACTCATTTCCGTAAACCCTCTTTAGTCTATCCCATAGACTTTTTGTCGATCTACATCTGTCCACCTATGAGGAGACATGATTTTTTAACCCATAGAGTATAGCCTTCATTGCTTCTTCATTGCACTAGTTTCTTCTTTCTACATTTAAATCTATGGGAGGACTGACTTTACAAGGGTAGCCATTTACAACAAACATCATACCTAGAGAGGATAAGTGAAATTCCATTCTACAACTCCAAATGAAATAGTTAGACCCATTAAATAGTAGAGTTGGGATTGACACTAAACAAACCATTGTTTCCTTAAGCCATAATCTATCCAAGCTGGAGAAATCTCATCCGACTAGGAACCTAGGCTCTGATACCAATTGTTAGACACAATATACCACTGAGAGGGGGGTGAATCAATGGTTCTCAATCTTTTCCCTTTAACTATCCTATGTGTATACCAGTTAATAGATCTAACTCAATGCAAACTTACCAGTTAGTGGGGAGACTAATCACAAATGCATTCACAACAAAATATACATAAAATAACACCAGCATATATGAGGAAAATCCAAGATGGGAAAAACCTCAATGAGAAATGTTGTTGGAGTCTACTGCTCCAATCTAGCCTCACAATCAATATTTGATTACAATATTTAGGACAACAACCCCTGATTTTAGGGCACCAACCCAAGGAGATACAACCCCTGCACCGAGCTCCAACTTAGTGAATACAAAACATAATCATTTACAAGTTAATAGCCTTGTTACAAATGGATTTTGTAGCTCTTCTTTAAATATCTCTACTGGATCTTCTATCCAATTCACTTTCAGTTCTCTTTCTCTCTCACCCTCTCACTGCTGCAACCTTATCAGTTCTACCTCTTCTCCTTTGCTACTGCTTCTCTCTTTGTTGGTTCTTTGCTTTCCTACTCTGCACTCTTCTGCAACTCTTCACTATCAGTTTTGTCACCACCATTTACCTTACTATTGTTGATTGAACTCTTCAACCCTAGAGTCTTCTAACACTCAATCTCTCCTATGGTATACAATGAGTACTTTACTGATCTTCTCTCAAATGCAACAACACTCTCTCATTCAATAACCTCCCAATTGTTTTAACATCATCGGTTAAGCCTTTGCCAAAACCTATTACTGGTTGTCTCTCCACTGCTTAATCTATATGATCCTCTATACATATCACACTTCATCTACTTCTCTATTTGGCCTTGTGCATCACTTGGTAGCATCTCACTTTGAGGAATCATCAAATCTATCTTTTGCCCACATATTTGTATTCAGACTTTTTTGCCAAAAGAAACATTCAAACTTGGTGCCTTAGGGTTTCTTCCACTAATCACGAGGCACACCAAATCCAATTAGATCTCATTCAATCTAATCTCCAAGACAACTATTTGCACATCACTTCCATTAGAGTGCCTTCTAATACACATTCTCTATGTCTATCAAACATGGATAATCAGTTGGCGAGACACACAATTAATCACCATAAATAGTTCTGTATATTTTATCACCAACCTCATTCTACACCTGGATACTTTGCATTGATCACCTTTGTTCGATGTTCCTCGAGTCGCACACCTTTGTAACACATCCCATGATTTATGGAATCTACAATTAATATTGACCAACTCTGTAACAACCTCATCGGTGCACAGTCCATCTAATGTTGCATGCATGTCCACCACCTTGACTCCACATGGCACCTTTGTCGACATCCACCTTAGCTTGGACCTCTATATAAGTTCAGATAGGATCACTGACAACCACTCAACCAATCCTTCTTTTCTACCTATTCTCTAAGCCTGTCGATATCTCACATTTTATTGGTTACCCTTCATGTTTGCACTTTGTTGATCTGTTGGTGGAACACCTTAACGGGTCACTAGACATGTCTATCCATAGCATGCTCATTCTCATCAAGTAGGAGCACATCACTTAGCCTCTTTTCTTCCTTACCAGTTCTTATACTCATCGGTAGCCATCTCGATGACACCATGTTATCAAACTTCAACTAATTCTATCTAAGGTATCTGCATACGAGTTGGACTCTCTCTGCAACTACTCCACTTTTCACTCTTCGTCATCAAACCTGACATCAACTCAGTCAGTTTGTCAAGGTGACAAACCCATCACTTATTTACTCTTATTTTTTTGTCTTGGTTTCTTATCATGCCTTCTATGTCAGTGCAATGTATACCCCTAATTTCATGCACTTTAGGCAATCCTTGATTTATTGGTAGATCTAGTGTGAGTCTTCGATCACCTACTTTCTACTTTTATCTTATCTCACATAACTAAGATGAATACTTTGCATAATAGGAGATAAGCTCCACTTACCGGTGGGAGTGGATCCTTGTCATCTGCATCTTGCAATGCACTCTTGTGGCTTCCCTATTTGTGCAGCATGTCTTCAAACATGCACATGTGATCCAATTTGGGTGCACTCACTATCAGTCATCTCTTCACATGGTGACTACATTCTATCTAATGGGAGTCTTGTTTTTATGTATCCACACAGTGTACTGGTGACCAATACATCTTCTCCTCCCATGTTGATGTGATTTAGGTATTATTTTGCCTCTTCATCACAAACAATAGCTCAATCACCTTGCTAATCCTTCTTGTACACTAGTCATAAGCTTGTCAGTTGACAGCCATTCACTTGGTTGATTTGTCTTCTCCATGTCAACACATCACTTACCAATTGTCATACTCTCCTTATTGGTGATAGACTGTAGTGGTAACCTACCCATCTCTTTCACATAAGTCAAACACTGACTTGTATACCGATGACTCCAAAATTCATTCTATTGAATGAGATTCTCTCCCATACCTTACCGGTGCATTGCAACACAAGGTGATATCAAAGATATCTCATCCTTTATGTATCCATGACAGTGTTTCCCATACATCTCCTATACTGGTAGCCCTTCTATACTAGTTGACATTAATGACACCATTTTCGGTATGCATCAATGACAACACTGGTCATCAATCTCCCATACTAGTTTACATCAATGACAACACAATGCCAACAATAGAGTTTCTTGTGGATGGTGTAGAATATGCTGAAGATGAACACATTATCATTAAGGAAGTTCATTTTTATATTAGTGATGATACTATTCACGATAGGAGTTATGTAGCACATTTTTTTGATTTTTTTTTTGGAAATATCATACAACATTGGATAAATAATTCACAACATTGGATTTGGTTTGATGGATGTGCTGGAAATCATAAAAATTGATTAAAATTTCCTAAAGTCTTTTAATTAACAAGTATAAATAATTTTTTTAAACTAATATATTAGATTTGATTGTAACTTCACAAGACATTTTAAATCTAAAAAAGCATTCAATTGGCTGTCACAACAACATGATAAACATGGTGGAAAGTTTTTGTGGACCTTTTCTTAGAGTGGACATGGAAAAGGAGAGCATGGAGTAGGAGAATGTGTGAAGCATGCACTTCACCAGCTTAAAAATGTAGGTACATGTTCAATTTATATATGTGTACTCCATTCAAGAAATCTCTATTTACTTGAGTATGTATCTTATGGATCAGAGTTAAATTGTTAAAATAAGTTATTTTATAGGTAACACCATACAAAATTCAATTTAGATAGTACAATGGTGCAAGATTAATTTTGGTGCTCATCACATGACATCTAACAAATGCTATTTTTAGGAAGTTTAAGATATTGATTGATCCAATCCTTATAATGTTGGCATTATTGGCATTAGGTTGTCATTGATGTCAACTTGTTTGGCATGGTCACCGGTGAGTAAGAAGTGGTGACCGGTATGGAAGAAGTAAGACATGATGATCTCAATCCATATATATAAGATGATAGAGGGTAGGTTACCGGTACACATGAAATACATCATGTATCGCTAAAGAAGGACCACCGACAAGGCAAAGAAAGCAAGCAAGAGAATAAATGAAGGATGTAAACCAGTATACTCAAAGAAGATTATTGCTATCAATAAATGGAATGAGTAGTAGGACCAACATGTTTGATGGAAGGCCAAGTTGATCCACCAATAGAGAAGAGGTCTAGAGGTATGAAGGTCCACCAGTGAAGTTAAGTTATACTGGTAAGGTGAGTTGAACTAGTAGTCAATTTTGGTCGTTGATGTTGGCCTATGATAAAGCGGTGACAATGTATGTTGTCATTGATGTCAATAGGTGAACCGGTATGAACTACTATGAAGATTGGAAGCGGTTATGGTCAACCAGGATGGAGTGGATTGGTGTTGGGGGTCACTAAGTATGACTACCAGTTGGTAGTCTCTGTTCAGCTCTAGGGTTTCTGGTTTGGCTTTTGCGGTGAAATCGATTACATTTTGTGATGAGTCAGTTAAGAGATAAGGATGAGATCATGGTGCCATGTCAGTTCTGTACATTTGAAAGATTTCTTTGAGGATCTTGTGCATGAAGATTGAAAGCATTGAATGTCTACCTCAAGAATGTGCAATGTTCTAAGCGATGTCTGAAGTGCGCGTGATGGGTTACTGATTTCCAGATGCGGTGAAGATTGGATGATATAGAATGATTTGAGATCTGTTTTAGATCACTTCATTCTATGTAATGGATCTAACAATCAATATTGGACCACTTGTAATTGTAAATCTAAATTATTTAGGGTTTAGGATTTATGCTACCGACCTGATTGTTGTCTATAAGGTCGATGATGTTTGTTATTGTTTGTGTTGTTAAATGATGTGTTTGTGTGTTTCTTCTGTCAGTTCTTGTCTGATGAAGAGAATGAGTTCCAATTCATAATGTTGAGGTGTTTCTCGCATTGACAACTCTAATAAGTGGATTATTGATAGCAGGTGTTCTCACCACATGAATGCTAACCAGAGAAAGTTTCTATCTCTAGAAGAATATGATGGAGGTGTTATCTAGTTTGGAAATGATTCACCTTGCATGGTGAAAGGAAAAGGATCCTGTTGTTCTTGATTTATGATTTCCTTAACCTCTCTATAAGAATTCTGAAGCCTCTATCTCTTATGGAGAGAAACCACAAGAAACAAAAACAAAAGACAACATATAACAAGGTTTATATAGAAACCTTCTACACTTTAAGATTCCACTTAGCTTAGGTGGGTATACCCTTTGTGATCATTCTTTCACAGCTGCAATTAAAGGCTTACAAAGAATACCATTGCCAACCTCTACAAACCCTATCACTTTGAACATAACTGAACATAAAAGAAAGACTTGTATTCATTTTTTATTGATCAACAAGAAGGTCATGAACTACAACAAGCCATACCAGTACCTTATTCGGGCCTCAGAATCATTTAGAATTGGACAAGAACTGACAGAAGAAATTCACATACATGTCATTTACATTCACTTAACTAAATATATATATTCTTGACATATATAAACTTTCACCATATGCTAAACCCAGACATCAAATTCAAACAAAATTATTGATTACTAGCAAAAAAGATTTTAAGTATATTTAATCCCCTTCCTTGAAAGAAAAACCTAAAACATCTCTATAAATTGCCTTACAACTCATTCGATTAAACAATCCTAGATTATCTAACCAAACTAGTAAATAAATGATGCATACAAGAAGACAATAGGAATTTAGACTCAAAATGTTCTAGTCTGTATATCAATATTCTTCATCAAATTCTACATAACTCATAATGATCTTCCAAACACTAGTAAAACCCTAAATATATTTTACCAGAGGTTTTTTACAAAATTTTTGTGATTCCTTGGAAATGAGAAGAATAGACGATAAAAAGATGAGGGAAAAATATTAGGTCTGCATCAGAAACCTCCAAGTGTCCTCTTTCCCTAACTGAAGATTTTCCTTACATCCTTCCCTTGAAAACTGCTCTCAAAATATCTAAGATCTATTGAAACAGATTGCAAAACCAAATTCCTCATTCCGCCAGCTTTCCAATGATATATAATTCTTGTATATTTGGATAAAAATAACCAGCCAAGCGAATTATTCTCTCATGCACCGCTGTCATTTAAATTTTTTGCATTTTCCACTATAGTATGAACTATATTAATAACTTTGATTTTTGCCATTTTCTCATCTGGCACCCTACCAAGTGGCAGCTTCTGATTCACTCATGACACCACATGGAATGACACCTCATCTATCCACCACTTGGATCACCATTGGACTGCTTGCTCATCGCCACCTCGACAGGACCCGCCAGCTAGACCTGCCATATCTTCGGTCACTGGGACGTGATTATTAACCTAGTTCATTGCTACAGTTGTGTTTGCATATTTGTTGTTCCCAGAAAATAGGTCTAGGATAAGCACTAATGGGCTTATCTATTCCATATTAGCACGACATGCTATGGAGATGATTTATTAAAGTTGTAAATGCATTAAGCCGACATGTTGAAAAGGATATTGCATCAGTTATTGTTTTACTTGTAAATTGTTTTTATTGTAATATCTTTTGTAAAGTCGACCTATACATTTTGGTCCTAGGCTTTGGTATATATGTAAGATCTTATTTGATCAGAGAGAGAGTGGATTGTGAATGTGAATAGGATTGTAATAAGGTATATGTGAGAATAAGCAGAGCTATACACACAGACATGATTTGAAGAATGAAGAAAGGTTTTGTGAAGACATATTATAATTGAACTGGTACTGAATCCAGAATATGAAGATTCTATTTCTAGTAGTACATCATTATTGGATTTAACCATCCAACTATAGTCAGTGTGACTCCTATTTGTGTTTGAGCAGTGAGCTCTAGGCGCTTGGCCTTTCTGCACATATACACATACTATTTGCAGTAGTACCATCTGATTGTGGGTAAGGTTTCCCACCATGGTTTTTCCCCTTACATGGTTTCCACGTACAAATATTGGTGTTATGTGTTGTGGATGTTATTGCCTTTTTGTTTCATGCATTAATCTTTACCGGTACCACAATTAACTGATAAACTATCTACCAGTATTAAGTTTGGTTTACCAATATTAAGCATTAAGTTCGGTTAAGTTGTTCTTGGTTTGAATTTATTAGACAACTAATTCACCCCCCTCCCCCCCCTCTTAGTTGTCTCTAGGACCTAACAATTGGTATTAGAACATAGTCCTCTTTTTACAGAAGTTTAACAGCTTGAGGAGATCCAATGTCTCCTAACTATTTCAGGAAGGACAGTCCTAAACTTGATGGAACCAACTATGGCATATGGAAGATCAGGATGGAGACACATATGAATTGCACTAGAAAGGACATATGGGAAGTTACAAAGAATGGCTATACTGTTCCTACTCAAAATCAACCTAATCCACCTAACTTGGCTAAAGATGAAGAAAATGATTGTAAAGCAAGAGAAGCACTTTTAAGCACATTATCATATCAGAAAATCATGGAATTATCAGTTAGGTCTATTGCTAAAGCTATTTGGGACCATTTGGAAACATTGAATGAAGGAGATTCCACAATCAAAATTGCAAAACTTGAAAGCTTCTGGGTCAGGTATGAAAATCTGAAAAATAGAAGAAGATGAAAGGATTTTTGCTTTTATGGAAAGAGTAAATGAAATTGTATTGGGTATTAAATATTGTGGAGGAACCTTAAGTGATGATGAAATTGTTTCAAAAGTTTTAAGAGGATTACCACCAGCATACAAAATGAAAGTTACTGCTATAAATGAGTTAAGAAGAATGCCTAATACATCAGTAACTAGACATACATTTGTTGGCATTATAACAGACAAAGGGAGATTGTTGGCATTTCAATAAGGATATTGAGAAGGTTGTTGATGATTATGGATATAACTGATTAAGGATGTTTACTATCTTAATATTATTATTTTTTCATTGATGTCAAGAAATTGATTTTCTAATTTAGCATGATGTTGCCATATCTTAAGAAGTGTGATTTGGTGAGTATAAAGATGTCGGTAAAAGACACAGAAAGAATGTGATGAATAAGGGGAGGAATAAGTTATTCAATGGGCAACTATTACCGAGTTAGACAATGATGAGATCATGATGTTTAGGATATTTTGATATCCTACATATGTTGTTGATTGTAAGGTTAATAGTATACAATATTACCGAGCAAAGAACCTAGTCAGTAAACCCTAAGGAACCTAGTCAGTAAACCCTAAGATTATTGCTATCGGTTAATGCAGGCAAAATGTCTACTGAGTGAAGTTTAGTATTTACCAAGTTGCAACCAAGTAATAATAGAATGCATTGAATGAATAAAAGTATTATTTAATGAAGGAAGCTGATGAGCTGGTTATGATTAAATGATTGTTACAATGTGTATAAATGTTGTTAAGGATCTATGGCAAAGGAAGATCAGTAGGAAGATCTATAGCTCAGATTGAACCGCAATACCCTAGCACAAGTTCTAAGAAATGTATGCAAGTTACAAGGTGGGGTAAAATGTTTTCAAATCAAAGGATACATTGAACCTAGTCAAGTTTGAAGATCTGATGGCTATGATTGATCATGGGAAATGTGATCAAGGAGATTAAGCAGTTAGCAAATTGCTTATAAATAAGGAACTATTGATAAAGAATGTATGCGGGCAAGTATAAGCACATGGATGCTACATAGTTATTACCAAGCACATAAGCTTGAAGACCTATTTGAATAACAGAGTATAGAGCCTAGCAGATGGACAAGATAAGTCCTATGACTAGATTTTATTTAGCAAATAAGAATGTGCTTTAGCATTTTAGATGTGAATTTGCAAATAGATTTTTATTACTGTTATTTTGTAAAGTGACAGAAGATCTCTTAACCAAGTGGACTTAACAATCTTATTTGTAAAACCTTCTAGCAAGGTGACATTGTTATTGAGTGTTTGAAATCCTTTAACAAGGTCACCTGTAACAAGGTGAAGATCCTAACAGATCTGAGGGAAATCCCTTAACCGGGTCACATCTAGCAATGTATTTATAATCTTTAACAGGATTTGCTTTTAACCGAGCATACTCTAGAAGAGTATATTTCTTAGTGGGTCTGAAATCCCACAATGGTTTTTCCCTATTTGGGTTTCCATGTTAAATCTGGTGTTATGAGTGTTATGATGTTTATATACTTATGAGTTTGCATGTTTAGCAGTTTTGGTTATATTACTGAAGTATATGTTGCTGAGGTTGAATTTGTTGTTTTTATGGAAGATTAAGTTTGTATTATTCACTCCCCCGCTCTCATCTTGTTAGTTTGGCATCTGTACTTTTAAGGCATCAACATCATCTGCATCATCATCATTTGACAAGTCTGATTAGAAAGCTTTTTATGCAAGAGAACTTGAAGAAAGCAGGAGGGAAAATGAAGAACTTGAAGCACTATTTGCAAGGAAAATGCCTAAAGGTCTACTTGGAAGTATGTATTAAGGTAAAGCACCCTTTAAATGTTTTAACTTCAATAAGATTGGTCATATGGCTTCAAGATGCCCTGATAGACATGCAAGATTGAAAGAAGAAGTTAGAAGAACATACAAGCTTAACCGTGAATATCAGAGATACAGATTTAAGAAGAATAAAGACAAGTCTTGTTATCTTGTTGATGAAGGAGTCACTGATGATTCTGATGAGGATCCGGTATACAATGGAAGGGTCTTTGTTGCTATAATAGAAGATCAACCGGCACCTACTATTCAACTGGTAGAGTAGGCCCTGGCAACTAAAATTCAAGTTAAGGATGAATGGATCATTGATTCAAGATCTTCACATCATATGATTGGTGATAAAAGTAAATTCTTAACTTTTTTAAGAATATAATGGAGGTCTAGTAAGATTTGGAGATGATAAAGCTTGTTTGATCAAAGGAAAAGGTACTATATCTCTTGATGGTAAGCATAATACTGACAATGTTTACTATGTTGAAGGTTTAAAGCATAATCTTGTGAGTGTTGGTTAATTAGTTGAAAAATGATTTCAGTTACAATTCAAGAATGGGAAATGCAAAATTTTGAACAAAACTGGTTTGGAAATTGCAACCGGTAATCAAACTAAAGGTAATATCTTTCATTTGAATAACAATGAAAAGACATGCTTGATTGCACATATTGATGAAAGTTTCCTATGGCATAAGAAACTTTGTCATGTAAATTTTGATTGCATTGTGAAAATCAGTACTACTAAAACAGTGAGAGATTTACCTATGATTGTTAAACCTCACAATCCGGTATGTAATGAATGTCAATTTGGAAAAAAGGTTAGAGAATCTTTTAAAAGTATTCCAGAAAAATCTAATAATGCTCTTGACTTAATTCATACTGATTTATGTGGTCCAACTAGATCTAAAAGCTTACAAGGTGATAGATATTTCATGCTAATCATTGATACTATTCTAGAATATGTTGGGTTACTTTTCTCAGAGAAAATTTAGAAGCACTTGAGAAATTCAAGCTATTCAAGGCAATGGTAGAGAATGAAACCGGTAAGAAAATCAAATGTCTGAGATCAAATCAAGGAGGTGAATTCACATCTAAGGAATTTAATAAATTATGTGAAGTAAATGGAATCAGAAGACAGTTATCAGCACCCCAAACACCCTAGCATAATGGAGCTGTAGAAAGGAAAAATAGAACTATCTTCGATGCAGCTAGAAGTATGTTATCAGAAGCAAATCTACCACATGTATATTGGAGAGAGGCAGTAAGAACAATAGTCTACACATTCAACAAAGTTCACATCAAAGGTGAAACTAGTAAGACTCCTCATGAACTATGGTTTGGTATTACTCCTACTCTTAAATATTTTAGAATATTTGGAAGTAAATGCTATATTAGAAGAGATGAGTATATTGGAAAATTTGATCCTAGAAGTGATGAAGGAATATTTCTTGGTTATTCATCTAAGAGAAAGCATATAGATGTTTTAACAAGAGATTGCATAAAATTGTTGAGAGTACAAATGTGAACATTGGTGAATAGTTTAGAGGAACTTCAAGGTATATAGACTCTAAACTGGCAACAGAGATACTGACAAATGAACCAACATTGAACACACCGACACAGAATAAAGATCTAGTTACATTAGTATCATCTGAAAATTCCACTGTAACTGAAGAACAACAACAAACAAAGACACCCCAATATGTAAGACTGAATCACTCTGAAGATCAGATAATTGGGAACAAGTATCAAGGAGTTATGCCAAGAGGAAGACTAGCAAATGAAGAGGTATGTATTATTTCTCAAATTGAACCAGCGTCAATTAATGAGGCATGTGAAGATAAATACTGGATTAAAGCTATGGAAGAAGAATTAGAACAAATTGAAAAGAATAACACATGGACATTAGCTCCCCGGCCTAAAGACAAAAATGTAATTGGGTCAAAATGGGTATTCAGAAACAAACTTAATGAAGATGGTAAGGTAATCGGAAATAAAGCAAGAATAGTGTGTAAAGGATATTCACAAAAAGAAGGAATTTATTACAATGAAACCTTTGCACCAGTAGCTAGAATTGAGGCATTCAGATTATTCTTGGCTTTTGCAGCACACAAGAAATACAAAGTATATCAAATGGATATTAAATGTGCATTTTTGAATGAAGATCTTGAAGAAGAAGTTTACACTGAGAAACCTGATGGATTTTCTTTGAAAGATAATAAAGATATGGTTTGGAGGTTAAGGAAAGCTTTGTATGGATTGAAGCAAGCTCCAAGAGCTTGGTATGCTAGATTGGATAAATATATCTTGAAGATTGGTTTTTCTAAAGGTAAGGCTAACAACAACTTATACTACAAAGTGACAAATGATGACATCTTGGTTATATAAGTTTTTGTAGATGATATAATCTTTGGAGGAGAAGATGGATTATCTAAAGACTTTTCTATTCAAATGCAACAAGAACTTGAAATGTCTATGATTGGAGAGATAAAATTCATTTTAGGATTGCAGATTTCACAGACTAATAAAGGTATATTTTTTAGTGAATCTAAGTACTTGAAAGAGTTACTAAAGAAGTTTGGTATGGAAAACTCTAAACCGGTAAGCACACCTATGACTACAAATGACAAATTATCACTAAGGGATGAATCTACACTTGTTAATCTGACTAGGTACAAATTTATGATAAGATGTTTACTATATTTGACACAAACAAGACCTAATATCATGAATGTAGTATGTATTGTTTCAAAATTTCAGAGTAATCCTAAAGAAAATCATGAATCAATAGTAAAAAGGATTTTTTTGTACTTACAAGGCAGTACAAATCTTGGCTTATGGTATCCTAGAGATGAAAACTTTGAATTATGTGCATACATAGATGCAAATTAGGTAGGAGATGTAGATGACAGAAAAAGAACCACCGATGGAGCATTTTTTCTTAGAAGTAGATTAATTTCTTGGTTGAGTAAGAAACAAAGTTGCACATCTTTATCAACAGTAGAATCAGAATATGTTGCAACAACAACTAATTGTACACAGGTAGTATGGCTTAAGAAAATGTTGAAGGACATAAAGGTAAAATGCAAGGAACCTATAACTATCTATTGTGATAACACTACAACAATTGATATATCTAAGAATCTGGTACTACATTCTAAAACTAAACATGCCTCTATCAAATTGAATTTTCTGAAAGAGAATGTTGAAGCAAAAGAAGTAAAATTGGTTTATGTGAATACTAAAGAGAAGATTGTAGATATTTTCACTAAACCTCTACCTAAGAAGACTTTTGAATATCTTAGAGATCAGCTTGGGGTCATACCCCCACTAGTAGAGACCTAGACAGTTGATGTTTGTCATCAACCGGCAGAACTAACAGAGAAATCTTTTACTTCGACTTTGATGAGGTGAGCTACTTCTCAGGGGGAGTAGTTGGTATTTTGTATTTGAACTTGGTTTTTGTATTAATTTGTCATTTGATGTCAAAGGGGGAGAGATTGATATGGGAAAACACATGTTACTCCTAGGGGGAGAGATTGTTATTTGGAGAGATTGATTACTCTTTGTATCTGTATTTTGATTTCTGGTTATGATCTCTTTAGGGAGATTGCTGGTTTTTGGTATTTGGAATTTCTGTTTTGGTACTTTGATGGTTTTTCCATCTTGTGTTGCCATCAATTCCAAAGGGGGAGATTGTTGGTATTTTGGATATGTTGATATGGTTTTTTCATTGATGTCAACACTTATCAACTCTGGTCAGCCTACTGAAACTTGGAGAATTGACAATGTTCACCAACAAGCAAGTGACTTATGCATAGTCACCAGTATTTGGTTCACCGGCAGAATATATTGTTCACCAACACTTGGAATGACATGGAAAATACTTGGCTATGTTGAAGACATCGTTTGGACACTTTGTCTTGGAGATTTGTTCATTGGTACATTTGTGTTTGTATATTTGTTGTTACCAACAAATAGGTCCAGGATAAGCACCAAAAGATTTATCTATTCCAAATCAACATGGCACACTATGGAGATGATTTATTAATGTTTTAAATGCATTAAGCTAACATGTTGAATCAGATATTGCATCGGTTATTGTTTTACTTGTAAATTGTTTTTATTGTAATATCTTTTGTAAAGCTGACCTATACATTTTGGTCCTAGGCTTCGGTATATATGTAAGATCTTATTTTATCTAAGAGAGAGTGGACTTTGAATGCAAAAATGATTGTAATAAGGTATATGCAAGAATAAGCAGCGCTATACACACAAACATCATTTGAAGGTTGAAGGAAGGTTTTGTGAAGACATATTAGAACTGAACTGGTATTGAATCTAGAATATGAAGATGCTATTTTGAGCAGTACATCATTATTGAATTTAACCATCCAATTGTAGTCAGTGTGACTCCTATTTGTGTTTGAGCAGTGAGCTCTAGGTGCTTGGCCTTTCTGCATGTGCAGACCCCCTATTGTATACACATACTATTTGCAATAATACCATCTGATTGTGGGTAAGGTTTCCCACCATGGTTTTTCCCCTTATAGGTTTTCCATGTACAAATATTGGTGTTATGTATTGTGGATGTTATTCCCTTTCTGTTTCATGCATTAATCTTTACCGCTACTGCAATTACCTAATAAATTGTCTATCGGCATTAAGTTTGTTTAAGTTGTTGTTGGTTTGAATTTATTAGACAACTGATTCACCCCCCCCTCTCAGCTGTCTCTGGCACCTAATAAGGACATTGCAATGAAATTTTTTGAGAACCTCTTCTCCATTGTGCATGGGGGGTTATGCCTGGCAATTGCAATTTTCTATTTAACCTTTCCCTTTTCCACTTTGTTGAAGATTCTAATCCATCAATTGGATTTGTTGAGAGTTTTCAATGGCTGACCAAATCAGTCCCCTTGGCAACCTCCTTGGCTGAAATCTAATAGACTCTTAATTGATTCCCTCTTTAGTGTCTGCATCATCTTCCATTCCACATGCTTCACTCATTTCTTGAGCAATTGTGTCTGCAATTTTCGTGGTAATCTCATAAGTATCATCAACACTTATATTAACTTTTGGAAAGGGAATTGATAAGAAGGAGTGATAATATCCATTGTCATCACATTTAAATTGCTAAGATAAATGAGCTTCATGAACGACAAATTGACCCTAGTTTTCAAAATCATAAAGTTCCATAAAAACCTCTCAGTTATATGCCCACATAATGAAATGAAATCATCTCTTAATAAATGAATTTTCCAATATGCATTCAAGCTGGCATTGATATGCATTACTGTGAATTAAGACCATTTCACCATTAAATGAATACACTGGTATAAGCCAGATCGAGCCCCAAAGTGGGCTCAACTAAAAATATTTTTATTTTCATTTCAACTGACCATTGAAAACACCTCAGGAAACTTAAACTATTGGCAAATGCACACTCCAATGAGAAATTGTAGGTGATTGAAGGTTTTGTCATTGATGGGAACCTTGCAATCATATGATACTGGCAAGACAATATACCAGCATCGACAACGACAAACTCTACACCGGCACACATAACATTGGCAAAGGAAGGATACCGACACCCTGGTCGACAGGAATTTTGTTTTTAATGTATTTTGTAATTAATTGTAAAATCATTGTAAGTCAACATGGCAAGTTGTAATATGACTCATATATATATGAGATCATTATAGAACATTTTAAAATAATGTGATAGGTGAAATAAGATAGACCTAATATGCAAATTATAGGTTAAGGGTTTATGTATGAAGCAGAGCTAAAACCAGTACTGGATCTGGCATAGCAGATGCTATTTTGAAGCAGTACAAGACATTGGATTTGTATAATCCATTTTGTAAGTTAGTGTGACTTCTTATTTTGTAGTTGAGCATTGAGCTCTAGGCACTTGGCCTTCTTGCATGTGCAGGCCCCTATTGTAAGAGTAATATTTACTTATTGGCTAGCAAGCAAATATTGTGGGTCACAAATCCCACTGAGGTTTTTCCCACACCAGGTTTCCTCGTTAAACTACTGTGTTATGGTGTGTTTTTCATGTGGTTGTTGTTATCCTTGTTTACAACATTATTTTTGGTTTACCAGTATACTGTATTGATATGCTTTACATGTTTTAAATCAAGTAAATTCTTTAACTGGTTAGGTACTGATTCACCCCCCCTCTCAGTATCTTTGGGAATTCTAACAATTGGTATCAGAGCCTGGTGCTCAATTTTTAGAAGCATAATAGATTGAGGAAGATGGATAACTTGAAGAAACGATTGGAAACAACTCTTTCAGACTATGATATAGAAAAATTGAAGAATATAAAACTTGAAGATGATCTAAAAGTTGCTTAGGATATCATTCAAGCACTTCAAGAGAATTACACTATAGCAAGGAATAAAAGAAGAGAACTTTCTGAGAAGATGTAGAAAGAAGGAGATGAAAAGGAAACTCTTAATGATCTAGTCAATAAACTAAGACAAAAGATAAGTACAACACAAAATGAGATGCAGGATATGACTATGAGATTTTGCAAAGAAATTTAAGATATGAAGGAAAATGAAGAATATCTGACTAGAAGACTGAATGATGCTACAAATGAAAACACAAGACTTAGTTATGAAAATGATATGTTGAAGATAGATCTGTTGCACACACAAAATGACTCAAATGAACTTATAAGATAGAAAGAAATCTTGGAAAGAGATCTGGCTACTGCAAATTAGAACAAGGAGAAATTCAAGAAATGCTCAGAAGAACTTGGTGACATGCTAAAGAATCAAAAACCTAATGGGGACACTAATGGCCTTGGCTTTGAAGCTTTTGAAACCTCTGGTACTGCAAACACACATGATCACAGAAAACTAGTAATACAACCAATTGCTTATAAATTTAATGGCAAATACTTTAACAGTAACAAGTATGGTCATAGAGAAAATCAATGTAGATCTAGAAACTATCAGAACACCAATACACCCACTGGTCAATGTTCCAAATGCAACAAAGTTGGTCATAATTCAAAGAACTGAAGAATGAATGTAAGATGTTATGTTTGTGGAAGATTTGGACACTTATCTAATCAATGCAGAACACAAACTGGCATAGGATATGGGAAAGCAATCTAGGAAAACAATGGGACTTGTTATGCCTATAACAAGATTGGACACATTGCTAAATTTTGTAGAAGCAAGTCCTCACCAGCAAATAACAAAGGTCCTAGCTTGAAAGGTAAAGAAAAGGTTGAAGAGGTGAAGCAAGAATTCTCAAAACAATGGATCAGAAAATTTGAATAAAATGTTGATGGGAATACTCCTCCACCGGCAGAACAGAGTAACACTCCACCAACAGGAGACTCTTCATCTAATTGAAGGAAAATCCTTTTGAGGGTTTTGTAACTAAATGTAAAACATGCTATTATTCCCTTGGTTGATGGTGAGAAGTTAAGATTACTTCTTTACTGACAGATAAGTTAAGTTGTGACTTAACTGACAAGCATTAAATGTGGCAGGTGAAGAAAATAACATTATAAAATAAGTATTTCGGCTCCATTTTCATTTCCCCAAGCATTCAAATCTTTGAGAGTGCAAAAATCTCAAGCAAAGGCATTCCAAGAAAAGAAGAGAAGCAATCTTTCAAATCTTTCATCCCTAAGGGCAGATTAAGGTATTTATAGCTATGGCATCTTCATCTACTCCTAGATTTATTGTAAACCCTGTTGTTGTTGAAATTATTAAATTCCCTAAACCCGTATTCCAGGTAGTTCCCGGCATTAAGAAGAAAGATGATAGTTTAGGTGCATTTTCTCAAATACTTAAAGGGCCAGTATATGCTGAAGACCCTAGAATGTATATACACTATCATATTGATGAACTAGGTGATGAGGAAATTATTAATATGTATGAATCTGTGTTTTGTGATGAATTCAGAAATGTCAAACTTGAACATAAGATAATAGAAACCGTAGGTTTCACTAAAATTCTTAGTGTTGTCTTCAAAATCTGATTCCTGTTAACATCCTTAAAATAATATGATTAAACTCGGTGCAGAAGAGACATCAAAGATAAGGAAATTCTCAAGACAACATATGACAAGGTTTGATTGAACCTTCTACACTTCGGACTTACTTAGAGCCTAGGTGGGTATACCTTTGTGAATTGAATTCACACTTTCAAACATAAACCCACAGTAAACCAGTCTAGAAAATCGGTGGATCTATTCACCTTGAAAATAACTGAAAACAAAGAATGGAAATTATACTTAAATTCAGCATTTCGATCAACAAAACATGCAATAAACAACTTCAATCAATACCAGTGCCTTATCCAAGGTCACAAAGTCATCTAAACTCGGATAATACTCCTCAAACAAAACATCTTTATGCGTCCCATTGGCTTGGTTTCTATTAATCCTTGTATATGCTTGACACCTACAAGAATTTATGCATTCCAAATTAAGCTATGATCATCAAAATTCAAAGTATCTTCCAAAGAGTTTACTAGTATGAGTGATCCCCACATCTTTAATTTCCCTCCTAAAGAGAAAAGCTAATGAACACTTCTACTAAAATTGCTTTGCAATTCCATTCAAACAGAACAACCCTAGATTATTCAGAATGAAAATAGTAAACAAATTGTAAACACACTTGAAGACAACACAAAGCTTCACTCAAAACGGATGGTCTATATATTGATATTTAGTTCAAGAAATATTACAAGAAATTTTGAATATTCTCCATTAGCCTTAGAAAAGCTCAGATAAATTTCTGTAGTGTTTTCTTACAATTCTTTGCGATCGTTTTTCCTCTAGTCCTGGTATCCATTTATAACAACATGGATGCACAAAGCTTCGGACTTCTCGAGGAGAGTTTGTTACAATCATTTCTTTCAAAATAAAGAGGTTACAAGCTTTTGGCAAAAGCAATTACAATCTCTTTTCGGCCTCTGCAGTTTCTTCAATAAGCTATTCGGTTGCAACCTCTTCTACCTTTTCAGGGGTGCTCTCCAACTATTTCGGATCATGGGTGGCATATTTAGTTGTCCACTCATCATACACCTCTTCTGTCAGCCATGAGAAATTAATTACTTTATCCTTAGTTTTAGTCAACCTTTTCCAAGAATTTCTCATTTTGTTGACTTCTGAATTAAGAAAACCATAATGTGACTTAATTTTCTCTATTTCTTGTATTGTCAAAACAAAGAAAGAAGCATCAACTAGATCAATAATTTCTTTAACTCTTGCTGACAATTTGGCTTCCATCTCCTTAAGCCACATTTGTTTGTCCTTTAATTGATCCGGGCTAGCAAAAACTCCTAGGAGCAACTCAAAAACTTGATCAGTGTACTCCTTTTTGCACAAATTTACCTTCCTATCAACATTATCCACTTCTGCTGCTAATTGTACTAAGACTTTAGTGACATCAGAAGTGGATTTAATGATGGGATTGGCCCTTGCTTCATCATAGGATACACACATAAACTCTAAATCTTGCTCCCTAGGTCTCCATTTGTTAAAAATAGGTGTCAAAATGGCCTTGTCTCTCTTGAGCTCATTCCATATATCCAAAATTTTACCTACATTGTTGTAGAGCAGTGAGGCATTTATTGTATCTACAAAAATGCAAATTGTAGCCCTTACTCTCTCCTCATACTTCTTTGCATATAAGGCCTGAGCCTGTTTCAAGTTTTCTAATTCTTGAGGAGTAATTTCAACGATTTGAGAGCTAGAGGGTGTTGGAGATGGTGGAAACTCAATGATAGGACTAGTAGGTGGAGGTCTTGCAGGAGAAGAGGAGATCATCAATGTTGAAGACTCACCTTGATGGTATTGTCCAGTCAACTAGCTCTGGAACTTGGAAATGATGCTATCCTTACCTCTTACCTCCTCCTTGGCATTGTTATAGGCCTTCAAAACTATTTCCAACTTGACTTGGAGGGCCTCTTCTCTTTGGCTTCTTTCTCTGCTACTGCAACACTAAATTTTGCAGTCTCTAACATAGTGCTAGAAGCTTCCACTACCCCTGTACTCTCCACTCTCTTCACCATCATCCCACCAAGGTAACTTGACCCTGGGGCATCTTTGCTTTTCTTACTCTCATTTCTCTTCAGAGACCACATGACGAGTGCAACATTGTCGTTATTGAAAGTAATCCCCTCCATGGGTTTAGTCTCTTTTCTCACTGCATCTAGTACCAAGGCATCTGCTATATCCCATTCGGGTAAAATAAGCACTCCAGCTTGTGCTACCATATCTCTACCCTGCTCAGGGGTGATGGTTTTGAATTCTTCCATCAACTCTTGCTTTATTTCCTCTTCTACCAGGGCTAGATCTTTATTGGGCTACTCAGCCTTTCTCTTTTCACATCTAGCATTATATCTATCTATGTGATGTTTCATATAAACTGCATAAATGCTTCTGATGTGACAAAACTGTTATCAGCTAAGAAGGCATTACTTGCCTGCTTTATCTAAGGATCCCACTCCTGGCCTTTGAGTTTAGTGGTAGTGATATCCACTTCAGTAGCAATGGGTTCTTCTAGCATTCCTTCCTCCACTTCGTCATAAGTGTAGGCAATTTCCGCTAGACTGCCTAACTGTAGGAGTTGCTCAGCTGCTGCTTGTTCATTTCCTATATGGATAGGGGATTGGGATGGGGAATACAAAGGTGTATCTAATTGTACTTATTTCCTAACCCTTTTCTTCTTTGGGCTTTCTTCCATGTCAATGACATCTTGTATCTTCCTCTTTCCTTTTGAGGTAGAGGGCTCCCTTATTGTAGGCATCAACACACTATAACTGGATTTCTTATGCAATGTATAATCACCAGGAGGGATTACTTTGCTAGAAGCTGACCTACTTAAGATCATTCTCACATTTTCAGGGTTGCTTTTGATTACAACTTCCCTCTTCTCCTTTAGGGTCTACATCACATCTTCAAAGCAAACAATTAAAAACTTTATTTTCTCCTCCACAGGGAAAAAGCTAGACAATGGGTCATAGCTGGCATCAAACTGATGCACAAAATCTAAGGCTTTCTTATAAGCCACCCACTTCTCTTTCCTCAACTCCTACTCATCTAGATCAAACTCATTTCTGATGAGGTCTTTAGGAAACTGGAATTGATGAGGCCTACCTCTACATGCTGCCTTCTTTCTAAACATACCATTGAAGAAGTCTTCTGGATCAACACACCTAGACACTGCAGTGGACAAATGATAAGGCTTGAGGAAATTGTCAAAGCAATTCCAACCTCCCTTTGTTATTACAAATTGGTGGGCTATGGTAGCTGCAGGGAAAATAGTCCCTTTACCCCTGCCTGTCACCTCTGCCTCTTGTACACCACCAATTTTTCTAAGGATCTCTGCAATTCCCACTTTCAGAGGGACCTGGTAAGGTAGCAAAAATGGGGTGCCTCTAAAACCAAACACTCTAAAAACTATTGAGACTGGATACAAGTAAATGTCACACTAGTTATGAATAATTTTTATGTTCTCTATGAATTCTTTTGGTCTTATGAATTCCAGAAGAACTTTGGGGATTCTTGGGTTCTCAGAGCAGAGGAGACTCCTTATCTTGGATGCAAAATATTTATCAAACTTCAAAAAACTAGCATCCTCTCTATCCCATGACAATACAGTACTGCATAATTGTACTGGCATTTTTTCTCCTTCTTTCTCCTTGACAAGGTCTAGTCCACTGGCAAAGTAATCACCACCTTTGAAGAGAAAAAGATGCATCAGGAGTGATTACCATCCAAAAGGGCTATCCACCTTTCCATTCTTGATTCCTGTTAACCCTCCATGAATAGCATTAGCAATGAAAGAGGCATAATCAAATGTAATTGCAAGAGAAGGATTCAAAATCTAAGCAATCATTAATAGGTAATGATTTGGCATATTTGCTTCAGCATCTTCTCCTAGAACTTGGCAAAGTGCCCAATACAATCCTTTAGCCCTCAGGGTGAACATACTTAATGAAAAGGGCTCTTGTGTGTTGGGTCCTACAACTGTTAACCCTCCTATCTTCACAAAAAACTCCTTGAGAGGCCCGTTCCTGAGATGACTCTGTTGTGCACCGTAAATTTGGGCTAATGATGTGAAATTTATAGGTTCTAGAAAATTGGTGAAATCATTAAGCCCAAAAGCTTTCCTGAATTCTTCAACATTAATCTCAATAAGGGTTTTCCCATTTATATCCCAAATGCTTCTTGTGATTGGATCATAGTTGAGTGCAATTTGGGTCAACAGATCTATGTCCATAAATACCCCTGGGACTACTAGTTTCCCAACATCTAATTCCCAAATACTGTTTTGCTGGGCCGGAGAATTTCTCATTCCAAATCCAATCTTAAACAACCCCAACCCAGACAATCCAACCTGTGGGTCTCTGAACTAGTTACCCTTGTCATATAGTCCTTCTCCTATCTTTAAACAAGGAGCCTTGGGCACTAATTCTTTTGCCTTTGATGCCTGATTAGTTGACAACGTCAACTGTTCTAAAAAATTGTCACAGACACTCCTTTCTGAATAGTTAACTTTGCCAGAAAATTCTCTTTTAGGAGCCATTTAGAAAATGTAAGAAATGAATACCACTCGTAGACAATCCTGTAACAAATCAATTATCTTATCTAAAACACACCACACAGGAATTACTACACAAGAATACAAGAAAATGTATTTTTGACTTGAAGGAATTTTCTCTGCAACTGAACTGACTTGCTTTGTACTTGAAGAAAATAGCTCTACATCCGCTCCTCTGCAAAATTCTTTAAAAGATAGCTTCACCCGGTTGATAGGAAATCAAATATTGTACTCAGGGCCTTAATTACAACATTGATTCTGCATGCTTCGGCTGTCCCTTCAAAATTGAATTCATACGAGAATTCATATTTTTTGCTCCAACAAGTCACAATGTTCCTACAAGTGTTTCATTTTGTTCTTTCACAATTTCACGAAGCATAACAATCAGGCAGCTTGGTCCTGCGAAATGGCACCGACCGTCCGATCAAAAGAAACTTGATCGAGCATTAGATTAACTAATAGCTTTGGCTCCGTGCCTGGTCCCGCTTCTCTATTGGCTGTATGATACCACATGGCGCCCAACCATTGGCCTTGAAATTTCCTTCGCATTCGACTTAATGCTAGCCGCATGTCTTTCTTTTATACTGCTGGTTCCACCTTGGCGAGCCCACAACTTTCTTCTTAGACCACGTGTTGCCAGACATGTGGGTGGCTCTCATTCACTCTTGCTATTTCACAGGGTATAAAGAATGAGCATCTTACCCTTGCGAAATAGCATAGGCCATCAGATCATCTTTTAAGTTGATCAACAATTAACCATCTGAAAAGGCTTTCGGGAGGGGTGGGCCCGTTGACTCACTGTGAACACCTGGTGTCCAGTCACCTTCAGAGCTGACTTGTCACTTTTTTATACGTCGAAAGAAAACCACGGGGCCTCAATTTATTCTTGACAGCTGTGTTCCCTAGGTTATCTGTCAGGACACATGGATGGCTCTCATTTAGTCTCGCTATTTCATGGGGTATAAAGAACGAGCATCTTACCCTTGCAAAATAGTGCGGGCCGTCGGATCATCTTTTAAGTTGATCGGCATTTAACCATCTGAAAAGGCTTTCGAGAGGAGTGGGCCTGCTGACTCACTGTGAACACCTGGCATCTAGTCACCTCTGGAGCTGACTTGTCACTTTTTTATACACCGAAAGAAAACCATGGGGCCTCAATTTATTCTTAACAGTTGTATCTACTAGGTTATCTGCTAACTGCGACCTGACTCACCTCTAGGGCCCGCCTTTTAGCCTTTAATCCTGACCTGCTGACTGTTGTTACTTGTACCGCATGCCACCATTTTACTCGCTATCATCAACCAGCTGGACCGTATATGTGGCATGCCATGTCATTTTCACAAATTTGCTGGTTTTAAATTATGCACAACTTTGCCTAGCAAAATAATGCGAGCCGTGGATCCACTCGTGAGATGTGCACTAGTTACTAGGCCCGACAACTTTAGTAGAAAAACATATAAGGCATAAATTTTTCAATTAATTAACATGACTGCCTAGGAAAACAACAAGGGGGAACACTTCCTACGACCCCATGACCCATTACTTAAGTGAATAAAGTAACAAAAGATTGGAAACTAGAGGGGTTAAAACAAACACAAGAGGATCTAAAATCAAAAACCCTTAAAACCCTTGAGGTCTAACACAAAGTTGAAGCATTTGAAACTACACCCTATTCAAAATTTCAACAAACCATAGCCAATCATGGGAAAAGAAAAGCCTATTTTTAATCAGTGATAACAACGGCTCTGACTAGGGATGGTTGATCGAAAGGTCAACACAAGAAAACTCAAAAACTCTGGAGAAACAGACCAAAACACAAACCAAAACAGAAAAGAAGGAAAGGAACAAAATATGTACAAACAAAGGACCTACCGTGCATGGACATTAAGAGAAATAATGCTTTAAGAATTGTCCATGCACTTGAAATTCCTGCATTTCATCATTCATATTCTTCAAGAAATATGAATCCTTACCATTTAAGTCACAAACCACAAAAGGGCCAATCCATAGTGATTCAAATTTCTTGTGCTTTCCCTTATCCTGTCCTTTTGCATTCCACTGAAGAACCATGTCATCAATTTGAAACTTCCTTAATGATGTCCTTTTATCAAAAAGATACTTTGACTACAATTGGATCTTCTGATTTTTCTTATGGGCAGAAGTCCTAAGCTCCTCCATTTCTACAAATTGGATTATTCTATTTTCCATTGGTTCAGATACCTCCATGTCCTCATTTTACAAAAACTTATACACTGGAAGAAGGTTATTTACCGGCAATCTAGCTTGGGTACCATAGACTAATTCAAAAGGTGACATTCCAATGGATTTCTTAACTGTTATTCTATCTGCCCATAGAGCTAACTTCAGCTTTTGATCCCAAGATCTTTTATTCTCTTCTAGGATTTTCTTGATGATATTCAATAAGTTTTTATTGCTGGATTCTGCTTGTCCATTCCCCTGAGGGTGATAAGGTGAAGAGTATGACATGAGTATATCGTGACTAGTACAAAAGCCTACAAATTCTTCTGATCTGAAACACATGACATTATCCATCACCAATTTTGCAGGTGTTCCAAATCTAGTTACAATATTATCCATCAGGAAATCAATGACAACTTTACTAGTAACTCTTCTTGTAGGGATAGCTTCTATCCATTTGGTGAAATAATCAGTGGCCACTATGATCCATCCATGACCTCTCCCTAACTTCTCAACAATTTCTCCAATAAAATCAATGCCCCACTGGACAAAAGGAGCTTCTACAGAGACTGGATTTAGGGGTAAGGCTCCTTCATACTTGAGCTTGGATGAGAATCTCTGACATGGGTCACATCTCCGAACATATGCACGGGTATCTTTAAATAAGGTGGGCCAATAATACCCAGTTGGATTATCTTACCAGCAGTAGTCTTAGCAGAATAGTGACCTCCACATACTCCATCATGCATTTCAGTCAACACTTGTTTAGCTTGAAATTCATCCAAACACATTAGTAACTCTCCATCTCTTTTCCTCTAGAAAAGATCACCCTGAATGAGCACATATTTTTGGGACTTGAGTTTCAGAGTTCTTTTCTGATTGTATGTCATTTCTTCTAGGAGTGTATCAGCTCTCAAAATTTGGATTATCTCTGTGTACCAGGGTTGCCTCTCAATACTAGTGACCAAAACATCTCTAACCTCAACATTGTGTATTTCTACATTCATGATATTCGACTTAGTCATGAGCTTAGCCAAACCTAAACCTCTCACCAATTTGGTGATCTTTATCTCCAAGTTGAATTCTTGAATTCTATTAATCCATCTGTATCTCTTCCCAGTAACCTCAGACTGAGACAAAATATCTTTAACTGCAGCATGTGGGACATAGGCAATGATATTTGCATTCACTTAATATGGCCTAAAAGCCTTAACAGCTTTAACTAGGGCATAAGCTTGTTTCTCCATGGTTTCATATTTTAGTTCTACCACCTGCAAAGACTTACTGTAGAAGGCTATGAGATGTTCATATCCTTCATTGTCCTTTTGTAGTAATACTATAGCCACCGTATGATATGAAGCAAAAGAAAACAAAGAAAAAGGCTTACTATAATCAGGAGATTTCAACACTGGTGCCTCCTAGATTGCCTTCTTAATCTTAGCAAAAGCTTTTGAATCTTCTTGATCCCAATAAAATTTTGTATCCTTCTCAAGCAATTTGACGATAGGCTTCACTATCTCTACAAAGTTTGCAATGAATCTTTTGACAAAATTTACTTTACCTAAGAAAGATTGGATACCTTTCACATTTTTAAGTTTAGACACCTTATTGATTGCTTCAATTCTCTCAGGGTCTATCCTTACCCCCTCCTTAGAAACTATGTGTCCCAATAACTTTCCCTTAGTGACCCCAAAATGACATTTCTTGGGATTTAGTGATACACCAAATTCCAAGGCTTTATTGAACACCTTCTCTAGATGTCCACAATGATCATCAGCTTTCTTAGAGAAACAAGTTAGATCATCTTGATACACTACCATGATGATATTAATGAATTCTTTGAAGGCTACATCCATAGCTCTCTGAAATGTAGCTCCTGCATTTTTTAATCCAAATGACATTCTCACATATACATAAGTTCCCCATGTAGTAGTGAAAGTTGTCTTAAACTGTTCAGACTCCTTTACCAACACTTGATTATATCCTAAGAAACCATCCATCATGGATAAAAGATCACATCCTGTCACTCTCTGTAGCATGGCTTCCATATTTGGTGATGAGTAGTTATCTTTCAAAGAAGCAACATTTAAATTCCTAAAATCTACACACAATCTAATGTCTCCATTCTTCTTCCTCACTAGGACCAAATTGGAGACCCATGAAGAATACCTTATTGGTTTGTGTAAAGCGGAAAATTGCGATCGAACCCTAGTTGCTCTCCCCTCTTCCAACTCCGAGGAGAGAGAAGGGAGATTCACTAGGGTTGATGGTTTTCACTTAGGGGAGAGACTTTACATTCAAAAGAGGGGTTGAAACCCACAAGATCCAATCCCACACAATGCAAGATTGGATGCTAAATGAGTTTCAAGGGTTATGACAGCAAGGCTACCCTCTTTTGTAAAGAATGTGCATAGGGGAATTAAGCTAGGAATGCATAGAAAGTGAGAAAGATTCACTTATAAACTGAGATAGGAATACAGTATGAAGCTGCAGACCTGGAATTAGCAGTGAAATGTTGATATGGCGCTGTCCTGCAAATTTGAGCGAAAGTTGTCAGGACGATGGCGCCCGGTGCCACGGTCCTCCAAAAAATCCGCGAAACGAAGGGGGATCTATTCGTCTCTGCACAAGGATTCCAGATCTTCAATTTCAGCCGCGTACCTACAACCTACACACAGAAAAGCGAAGATGATTGGGGGGTTAGGGATTAGGGGTTTGCCTTTAGGTCAAACCTCGGTTTTGGAATTAACCAAGAAATGAGCAAGAGCTGTAAATGTAAATGACTGTAAAACAAGTACTAATACCTTATTCTAAGGATGTTTGTATCCTTATGTACGAAGGTTTAGATGTTGTTGTTTGTTGTATGTTTGTATGTAGCATGTAGTATGTGATCTCCTCTTCAATGGTTGAATCCTTGTCTTGAATGCAACACTTAGCCTTGAATGGAGACTTGAAATGATCAATTGCTTGAAGGAATGCTTGAATGCTTGAATGCTTGAGTATAGTTTCCACGCTTTTTCCATCATATCGAATGAAAGAGGAAAATGTAGTTTATATACTTGTCATTTAGGGCTGATAGACTGATTTTCCCGACCTTAGGCCGACCAGGAAATGATAATTTCCAAATTGCAAACAAAAAGACCCGAGACCCCTTAGGAGACCGGGCCCAAAATAGGACCCAGGGACCAGGGCGCTAGGCGCCATGGTCCTGAAGGACCAGGGCGCTGGGCACCATGGTCCTAGGGGACCAGGGCGCTAGGCGCCCTGGTCTTGGGGGACCAGGGCACTGGGCACTCTGGTCCCACCTCCCGGGATAGCAGGGTGCAAGGAGGTTCAGGCCAAGGTGCTTGAAAAATGCAGTTTTCAGTGTCATAATCAGGTTTCGGGGTCTCCATTCAGGTTGCATGTTGCATCACCATCGTGAAGACCGAAATGCAGTCAAAATTGCAAGTGTCACAATTTTAGGACACTACAGTTTGATAATTCCCCCTTCTCTCAATTTGGTCAACTCTTGTTGCATTTTAGTTTCTAACAAGGGATTGATAGGCCTTTGTTTCTGTCTGAAAGGCTTAGCATCTAGAAGTAAAGGAGCTTCATGATGAAAAAGATCTTGTCTATATGCCTTTAGGTCTTCATAAGACCAAGCAAAGACATGCTTATACCTTTTCAATAAATTAATAAGGTTAGTCCTGACATGAAGGGGTAGTTTCTTTCCAATATATACCAACTTAGGGGATGATTCTATCCCCAGGTTTACCTTCTCTAACTCTTCCAACTTGGTAGTAGACTGCTGATGTAAATGACTATCATTATAACTAAACATGCTCTCCAGCTCCACCAGCCCTTTAGGTATCTCATTGGTTTCCAACTGGACCACATCATTTCCAAACACTGTCTCTCTATTGTCTACCACTTCCACCAATGCATTACAATCAATCTTTTGTCCATCATAGTCATCAACACATTGGATAAACCTAAGAATGTCTTCATCATCAACAAAAACTTGCCAATTGTACACATTATCAGGAATAGCAGGCCTAGATTTTATTTTCACAGTGGAAATACTGGTTAGCATTGCATCATCATTTTTCAAAGCAACATTAGCCAGGAAATCTGCCATAATATTTTTTTCTCGCTCTATCCAATTAATAGAAAATGCATCAAAATGCTTAATAACATCCCAAATAGCATGCTTATACTACTTTAATCTATCATTCTTGGATGCATATTTAGATCTCACCTGAGACACAACCAAATCTGAATCCCCCATTACTTTCAACAGTTGGATTCCATGCCTTTTTGCAACCTCAAGTCCTAGAAACAGGGCTTCATACTCTGCAGTATTATTTGTGCACTAGAATGCCAATAAAAATGAGTATTTAAAAGTTATACCTGACAGGAACACAAAAAGAACCCCTGCTCCAGAGCCTTCTTTGGAGCAAGCTCCATCAAAATACATCTACCACAACCCATACTGCTATGCTTGTAGCTTGACTACAATAGGATCAATATTCTTCAATTGAGGTGAAATTGGTTGAAGTCTAAAGTTATCTAAATCTACATCGATCATAAAATTAAACATACTAGGGTCTACATTTTCAATTACCCTAGGAGCTTGTGGCTCTCTATATAATTTGACCTAATTACCACTAATAGGAATGGTAGCATAAGATAAGTCCAGTTGAACATTTCCCCCTACTACTGTTGCCCACTGCTTGGAAAGTAACATACCATAGTGGGGTTTAGTGTTAGTAATAATAACATCCATTTTGTAAGTGGCTTCAGGAAATGCTACTATTTTTACTTCTACATCTTTCATTGTACCTATCATAGGTACTTCTCTATTATCCATGGCATAGCATTTCCCATATACAGTGGTTACTGATAACCCTAATTCTTTCATAACACCATAGGGCATTACATTAGCAGTAGCTCCTGAATCTATCATGTAGTTTTTAATCAACCGGTTATTGACTAACAAAGTAACATAGAAGGGATCTACCTAAGAAGGCTCCTGAGTGATAGTTGTTCCAACATAAACCTCTAGGGTTTGGAACTCTTGATCCTTTCCAACTTTAGCTGAACTGGTGGGTAATACTATGTTACTATCAGATATACTAGAGAATAAAGACAAATCTGCATCCTTATGTTCTTTAATCTTTAGTAATTCTACTAATGGAACAGTGATCTTCATTTGAGTTAAAGCTTGGGCCATGTCAAATGTAGAACTATTGCATTTTTCAGTATTAGCCCTAACTTTTTCTGTTTTGAATTGACTTGCCCTTTTCATTGTCTCTGCTCCTTGTACATCACTAACATTTTTATCATCTTTGCCTTTGAGTACATCTTTAACTTGTTCTCCCTTCTCTTGACTAACCTTAGGAACAGTAGTAGCACTACTTGATGCCACCATTTTTGTAACTTCCTTTACAAACATAGAACCCGGTTCACCCTGATTAGTGTCTCTCTTAGTGCTTCTCATATTATAGTTATGTTTTGCTTTGGCAATTGCAGCCTTAGTGAGATTTCTAACTTCTTCCTCTCTAGGCCTCCTAAGATGAACCTCTTCATCTTCAATTGTTACCACATTCAATGTAGGATGCCAATCTAAGGCTAATTGTCCTTGCACTAGCTTTTAATTATCCAGCACATCACTGTATTCACTTTGCACGGATTCCTCATCACTTTCTATGATGGTTTCAAACATATTAATGTCAGGCTCTACTTCTGGTCTCATAGATTCTTCAAGAGCTTGAGCCACTGCACACTGATGAGGAGAATGTGGTCCATCACAAGCAATACACCAAGGAGTATTTTCTATATTGTGAACAGTTTTCCCTTTCAAGGGATCCGGTGTGTCTTGACTTTGGGTAATTTTGGGCTTCTCAATTTGGGGTTTACCATCCTTCCAATTGGTATTAAATGGCATATCATGTAATCTAGAGGGTCTATCTTTCCAATTATAATGAGGTTTATCATTTTTGTTAACCTTAGCAGTCAAATATTTCATAGCAGTCACCAATTTTTCTATCTTATCATCCTCTTTAGCAATTTTATTAGGTTGTTGTTTGGTTTCTTGCCATAATCTACCATCTATTCTTCTTCCTAATTTTCCAGATGCTTTTCTGTTACTTTCTACATTTATGGCAAATTTAAAAGCATCTCTCAAGTTATGGGGATTTTTATCTCTTAAGATATAGGCCATCTTGGAATCAAATGCATTGTAATATGTATTAAGACACATGTTATCATCTAGCCTCATCACTTGATATAATCTATTCATGGCTTTCTGGAATCTGGCATTGAAATTAGTGACCATTTCATTTTCAGATTTTCTAATATTGTTGAACTCATTTAGCATGAAACTCACATTATTCTTGTCACCATACTGCTCTTGAAAGCAATTTTTAAAATCTTCCTATGAACCTATGCTATTGACTGGAAGACCTCTGTACCAATCTCTTGCATCATCAACCAGGGATTGAACAAACAGTTTCATAATAACATCTTCATCTAGTATCTCATAATCATTTATTAGATCCCCAAAAGATTTCAAATTTTCCTCAGCACTAATTGCATTGTTCCCAACAAATTTATGAAGTCTATCTCTTAACTCAGTGGGAACATGATTTGGATATCCCGGGATTCCATCAAAGAACAATTGTCTATATTGTTCTAGATTGATTGGTCTTCTTCGAAAAGGGGTAATAGCACTATTATTTCCCATGGTCATTTTAGCTTTTGGGATTGGAGATTGAGGTGCTTGGGTGTACTGTTTATTCACAGGTATTTGGCTTACTGAGGCAATATTAGCTTGTACCACAGGTTGAGTATTAACCTGAGGAAAGGAAATGTGTTGGGGGTTAGGCTTGCTAAGATCTTCTAATGGGAATGTAATAGAGGGAGCCTTTAAGTAATTAATCTTTCTTTTCACTTCCTGATTCATTGCTTCTAACTCAGCCTTTTCCAATTCCATTTGGAGATCTTCCTTTTCTTTCCTCGTCCTTTCCATTTCTCTCTCATGTGCTAAAAGCCTATGAGAGATCTCTTCTGTAGTTTTAGATTCTATTCCATCATCCATCCATTTCTATTTTCCTTTATCTAGATTGGCTTTAGGAAGCTGAGAGTCATTAAATACTTCCCTAGTTGGCTAGGCTATTGACTTACAAGCTTGTTTATTTTTGGGGATTAGGATTTCTCTAATCATAGGGCCTTCCTCATCACTTTTTTCTTTCTCCTTAGCAAGTATTTCAAGATCAGCTATCTGTCTAAGAAGCCTATCCCTCTCCATCAATTTGGCTTTAAATTCCTTCTCCTTATTTGCCTCCTTTTGGGCTCTTAGGGATATTAAATGATGGACTCTTCTATTTAAATCTTCAATCTCTTGAGACACTTTATCCTCATCAGGGAAGTTTTCTTCAGAGTCTGATGCATTAACTTGATCTATGTCAATCAGACTAATGTTCCCATCAATTGTCCTAGGAACAGAGTGCCTAATTGCATTTGAACTGGTTCTATCTTTTGTAGAAACACTAACATGAGATAGCTCTTGATTTAAAATAGGTGCATCATTAATATTTCCAAGCAATCCCGAATGGAAACCTAAAATATCATGCTCTGAATCTCTGGAAGATGAATTAGACTTTGCATAAACAGGTTGATTAGGCATCTTACCAGTACTATTGTTTTTCTGCACCCAAGCAGTATTTGATGACTCATGCAACACAAATCTCTTCGAGCCTCTCTCTGACTATTCTGGTAGACCTTCTTGCAAGTTTCACAAGGATGTTTCTTCATGAATGATCTTGTGTTTTTTTCTCCTTGCATCTCACTTGTCTTCCTTTTAGAAAAATTGGTATCTCACAAGGACTGGTTCAAAAGTAACAGATTCGCCACGCACAAAACTATGGGAATTATGAAAACAAGCAGTCTTATCTACAAACACACAACAATTTTCTTTACAAGCCTCAACACAAATCTGTGTTTATATCTTTATTGTAACTCTCCCCAGCAGAGTCACCACTTTTGTTGTGTTCAAAATCTGATTCCTGTTAACATCCTTAAAATAATATGATTAAACTCGATGCAGAAGAGACATCAAAGATAAGGAAATTATTAAGACAACATATGACAAGGTTTGATTGAACCTTCTACACTTCGGACTTACTCAGAGCCCAAGTGGGTATACCTTTGTGAATTGAATTCACACTTTCAAACATAAACCCACAACAAACCAGTCCAAAAAACCAGTGGATCTATTCACCTTGAAAATAACTGAAAACAAAGAATGGAAATTATACTTAAATTCAGCATTTTGATCAACAAAACATGCAATAAACAGCTTCATTCAATACCATTGCCTTATCCAAGGTCACAGAGTCATCTAAACTCAGATAATACTCCTCAAACAAAACATCTTTATGCGTCCCATTGGCTTGGTCTCTATTAATCCTTGTATATGCTTGACACCTACAAGAATTTATGCATTCCAAATTAAGCTATGATCATCAAAATTCAAAGTCTCTTCCAAAGAGTTTACTGGTATGAGTGATCCCCACATCTTTAATTTCCCTCCTAAAGAGAAAAGCTAATGAACACTTCTACTAAAATTGCTTTGCAATTACATTCAAACAGAACAACCCTAGATTATTCAGAATGAAAACAGTAAACAAATTATAAACACACTTGAAGACAACACAAAGCTTCACTCAAAACCGATGTTCTATATATTGATATTTAGTTCAAGAAATATTACAAGAAATTTTGAATATTCTCCATTAGACTTAGAAAACCTCAGATAAATTTCTGCAGCATTTTCTTACAATTCTTTGCGATCATTTTTCCTCTAGTCCTGGTATCCATTTATAACAACATGGATGCACAAAGCTTTGGAATTCTTGAGGAGAGTTTGTTACAATCATTTCTTTCAAAATAAAGAGGTTACAAGCTTTTCGTAAAAACAATTACAAGCTCTTTTCGGCCTCTACAGTTTCTTCAATAGGCTGTTCGGTTGCAACCTCTTCTACCTTTTCAGGGGCGCTCTCCAACTGTTCCAAATCATGGGTGGCATATTTAGTTGTCCACTCATCATACACCTCTTCTATCGGCCATGAGAAATTAATCACTTTATCCTTAGTTTTAGTCAACCTTTTCCAAGAATTTCTCATTTTGTTGACGTCTGAATTAAGAAAACCATAATGTGACTTAATTTTCTCTATCTCTTTTATTGTCAAAACAAAGAAAGAAGCGTCATCTAGATCAATAATTCATTTAACTCTTGCTGACAATTTAGCTTCTATCTCCTTAAGCCACATTTGTTTGTCCTTTAATTGATCTGGGCTAGCAAAAACTCCTAGGAGCAACTCAAAAACTTGATCAGTGTACTCCTTTTTGCACAAATTTACTTTCCTATCAACATTATCCAATTCTGCTGCTAATTGTACTAAGACTTTAGCGACATCAGAAGTGGATTTAATGATGGGATTGGCCTTTGCTTCATCACAGGATACACACAAACTCTAAATCTTGCTCGCTAGGCCTCCATTTGTCAAAAATAGGTGTCAAAATGGCCTTGTCTTTCCTGAGCACATTCCATATATCCATAATTTTACCTACATTGTTTTAGAGCAATGAGGCATTTATTGTATCTACAAAACTGGAAATTGTAGCCCTTACTCTCTCCTCATACTTCTTTGCATATAAGGCCTAAGCCTGTTTCAAGTTTTCTAATTCTTGAGGAGTGATTTCAACCATTTGAGAGCTTGAGGGTGTTGGAGATGGTGGAAACTCAATGATAGGGCTAGTAGGTGGAGGTCTTGCAGGAGAAGAGGAGATCATCAATGTTGAAGACTCACCTTGATGTTATTGTCCAGTCAACTGGGTCTGCAGCTTGGCAATGATGCTATCCTTACCTCTTACTTCCTCCTTGGCATTGTTATAGGCCTTCAAAACTATTTCTAACTTGACTTGGATGGCCTCTTTCTCTTTGGATTCCTTCTCTGCTACTGCAACACTAAATTTTGTAGTCTCTAACACAGTGCTAGCAGCTTCCACTACCCCTGTACTCTGCACTCTCTTCACCATCATCCCACAAAGGTAACTTGACCCTGGGGCATCTTTTCTTTTCTTACTCTCATTTCTCTTGAGAGAACACATGATGAACACAACATTGTCCTTATTGAAAGTAATCCCCTCCATGGGTTTAGTCTCTTTTCTCACTGCATCTAGTACCAAGGCATCTGCTATATCCCATTTGGGTAAAATAAGCACTCCGGCTTGTGCTACCATATCTCTTCCCTACTTAGGGGTGATGGCTTTGAATTCTTCCATCATCTCTTGCTTTATTTCCTCTTCTACCAGGGCTAGATCTTTATTGGGTTGCTCAGCCTTTCTCTTTTCACATCTAGCATTATATCTATCTATGTGATGTTTCCATATATACTGCATAAATGCGTCTGATGTGACAAAATTGTTATCAGCTAAGAAGGCATTACTTGCCTGCTTTATCTTAGGATCCCACTCCTGGCCTTTGAGTTCCGTGGTAGTGATATCCACTTTAGCAGCAATGGGTTCTTTGTCATTCCTTCGTCCACTTCATCATAAGTGTAGGCAATTTCCCCTAGACTACCTAGCTATAGGAGTTGCTCAGCTGCTACTTGCTCATTTCCTATATGGATAGGGGATTGGGATGGGGAATACAAAGGTGTATCAGATTGAACTTCTTTCCCCGCCCTTTGCTTCTTTGGGATTTCTTGGATGTCAATGACATCTTGTATCTTCCTCTTTCCTTTGGAGGTAGAGGGCTCCCCTGTTGTAGGCATCAGGACACTATAAATGGATTTCTTATGCAATGTATAATCACCAGGAGGGATTACTTTGCTGGAAGCTGACCTACTTAAGATCATTCTCGCCTTTTCAGGGTTGCTTTTGATTACAGCTTCCCTCTTCTCCTTCAGGGTCTGCATCACATCTTCAAAGCAAACAATTAAAAACTTTATTTTCTCCTCCAGAGGGAAAAAGATAGACAATGGGTCATAGCTGGCATCAAACTAATGCACAAAATCCAAGGCTTTCATATAAGCCACCCACTTCTCTTTCCTCAGCTCCTGCTCATCTAGATCAAACTCATTTCTGATGAGGTCTTTAGGAAAATGGAATTGATGAGGCCTACCTCTGCATGCTGCCTTCTTTCTAAACATACCATTGAAGAAGTCTTCTGGATCAGCACACCTGAATAGTGTAGTGGATAAATGATAAGGCTTGAGGAAATCCTCAAAGCAATTCCAACCTCCCTTTGTTATTACAAATTGGTGGGCTATGGTAGCTGCAGGGAAAATAGTCCCTTTACCCCTGCCTGTCAACTCTGCCTCTTGTACACCATCAATTTGTCTAAGGATCTCTGCAATTCCCACTTTGAGAGGGACCTGGTAAGGTAGCAAAAATGGGGTGCCTTTGAAACCAAACACTCTGAAAACTATTGAGACTGGATACAAGTAAATGTCATCCTAGTTATGAACAATTTTTATGTTCTCTATGAATTCTTTTGGTCTTATGAATTCCAGAAGAACTTTGGGGATTCTTGGGTTCTCAGAGCAGAGGGGAGTCCTTATCTTGGATGCAAACAATTTATCAAAATTCAAAAAACTGGCATCCTCTCTATCCCATGACAACACAGTACTCCATAATTGTAGTGGCATTTTTTCTCCTTCTTTCTCTTTGACAAGGTCTAGTCCACTGGCAAAGTAATCACCACCTTTGAAGAGAAAAAGATGCATTAGGAGTGAGTACCATCCGAAAGGCCTATCCACCTTTCCATTCTTGATTCCTATTAACCCTCCATGAATAGCATCAGCAATGAAAGAGGCATAATCAAATGTAATTGCAAGAGAAGGATTCAAAATCTGAGCAATCACTAACAAGTAATGATTTGGCATATTTGCTTCAGCATCTTCTCCCAGAACTTCGCAAAGTTCCCAATACATTCCTTTAGCCCTTAGGGTGAACATACTTAATGAAAAGGGCTCTTGTGTGTTGGGTCCTACAACTGTTAACCCTCCTATCTTCACAAAAAACTCCTTGAGAGGCCCGTTCCTGAGATGACTCCTCTGTGCACCGTAAATTTGGGCTAATGATGTGAAATTTATAGGTTCTAGAAAATTGTTGAACTCATTAAGCCCAAAAGCTTTCCTAAATTCTTCAGCATTAATCTCAACAAGGGTTTTCCCATTTATATCCTGAATGCTTCTTGTGACTGGATCATAGTTGAGTGCAATTTGGGTCAACAGATCTATGTCCATAAGTACCCCTGGGACTACTAGTTTCCCAACATCTAATTCCCAAATACTGTTTTGTGGGGCTGGAGAATTTCTCATTCCAAATCCAATCTTAAACAACCCCAACCTAGACAATCCAACCTGTGGGTCTCTCAACTAGTTACCCTTGTCATATAGTCCTTCTCGTATCTTTAAACGGAGAGCCTTGGGCACTAATTCTTTTGCCTTTGATGCCTGATTAGTTGACAACGTCTATTGTTCTAAAAAATCATCACAGACACTCCTTTCTAAATAGTTAACTTTGCCAGAAAATTCTCTTTTAGGAGCCATTTAGAAAACGTAAGAAATGAATACCACTCGTAGACAATCCTATAACAAATCAATTATCTTATCTAAAATACACCACATAGGAATTGCTACACAAGAATACGAGAAAACCTATTTTTGACTTGAAGGAATTTGTTCTGCAACTGAACTGACTTGCTCTGTACCTGAAGAAAATAGCTCTGCATCCGCTCCTCTACAAAATTCTTTAAAAGATATGTTCACCTAGTTGATAGGAAATCAAATATTGTACTCAAGGCCTTAACTACAACATTGATTCCGCATGCTTTAGCCATCCCTTCAAAATTGAATTCATACGAGAATTCATATTTTTTGCTCCAATGGGTCACAACATTCCTGCAAGTGTTTCATTTTGCTCTTTCACAACTTTGTGAAGCATAACTATTAGGCAGCTTGGTCCTACAAAATAGCGTCGATCGTCCAATCAAAAGAAACTTGATCGAGCATTAGATTAACTAACAGCTTTGGCTCTGTGCTGGGTCCTACTTCTCTATTGGCTATATGATACCACTTGGCGCCCAACCATTGGCCTTTAAATTTCCTTCAAATTTGACTTAACGCTGGCCGCGTGTCTTTCGTTTATACCACCGATTCCACCTTGGCGGGCCCACAACTTTCTTCTTAGACCACATGTCATCAGACACGTGGACGACTCTCATTCACGCTCACTATTTCGTGGGGTATAAAGAATGAGCATCTTACCCTTGCAAAATAGCGTAGGCCATTGGATCATCTTTTAAGTTGATCGGCAATTAACCATTTGAAAAGGCTTTCGGGAGGGGTGGGCCTATTGACTCACTATGAACACCTGGCATCCAGTCATCTTTGGAGATGACTTGTCACTTTTTTATATGCAAAAAAAAACCACGGGGCCTCAATTTATTCTTGATAGCTGTATTCGCTAGGTTATCTGTCACGACACGTGGATGACTCTCATTCACTCTCGCTATTTCGTGGGGTATAAAGAACAAGCATCTTACCCTTGTGAAATAGTGCGGGCTGTTGAATCATCTTTTAAATTGGTCGGCATTTAACTGTCTGAAAAGGCTTTTGGGAGGGGTGGGCCCACTGAATCACTGTGAACACCTGGCATCCAATCACCTTCGGAGCTGACTTGTCACTTTTTTATACACCAAAAGAAAACCACAAGGCCTCAATTTACTCTTGACAGCTATATCCACCAGGTTATCTGTCATGACACATGGATGGCTCTCATTCACTCTCGCTATTTCATGGGGTATAAAGAATGAGCACCTTACCCTTGCGAAATAGCATGGGCCATCGGATCATCTTTTAAATTGATCGACATTTAACCATCTAAAAAGGCTTTCGGGAGGGGTGGTCCCACTGACTCACTGTGAACACCTGGCATCCAGTCACCTGCAGAGCTGACTTGTCACTTTTTTTTTTGCCAAAACAAAACCATGGGGCCTCAATTTATTCTTGACAGCTGTATCCGCCAGGTTATCTACTAACTATGACCTGACTCACATCTGGGGCCCGCCTTTTAGCCTTTAATCCTGACCCACTGACTGTTGTGACTTGTGTCGTGCACCGCCATTTTACTCACTATCATCAACTAGTTGGACTATAAATGTGGCATGCCATGTCATTTTCACAACTTTGCTGGTTTTAAATTATGCACAACTTCACCTAGCAAAATAATGTGAGTTGTGGATCCACCCGCGAGATGCGCACTAGTTACTGGGTCCGACAACTTTAGGAGAAAAACATTTAAGGCATAAATTTTTTGATTAATTAACATGACCGCCTAAGCAAACAATAAGGGGGAACACTTCCTACGACCCCATGACCCATTACTTAAGTGAATAAAGTAACGAAAGATTAGAAACAAGAGGGTTTAAAACAAACACAAGAGGATCTAAAATCAAAAACCCTTAAACCCTTGAGGTCTAGAACAAAGCTGAAGCATTTGAAACTACACCCTATTCAAAATTTCAACAAACCATAGCCAATCATGGGAAAAGAAAAGCCCATTTTTAATCAGTGATAACACTCAGTATCCCAAATTTCCCTAAGGATATCATAAGGATAGTATTAAGTAGAGTACATGGTGAATTTTTTTGGTTGGACTTAGTTCATAAAATTACTAAAGAAGCAGTAAAGGTTGTGACAAAGTTACCCTCCACCAGCAATAGACTTGACAAAGCTAAGAAGGTCTCAAATGATCTAGTGACAACCCTAACCGGTGCAACATTTGATAAGAGATCACTAAGAGTAAATGATGTAAAGGATACAAATAATAGATTTATCAGTATGATCCTAGGTTACAAGACTACACATGCAAATAGGTTAAACTCAGTTTCTAGCCTATGTATTAAGAGTGCCTATGATATTGTAAATGATAGTGCAAGGATAGACATATGTGAATGGCTTAAAGATGAACTAACAGACAATTTAGCAAAGATCAAAAGGAAAAAGAAAGGAACATTTAGATTTGGAAACCTACTTGTTTTTCTGATTCTATATACAACCATACAAGTACTCGGTATTAGCACCAAAGATTTTGGGTATGATATACCTGTAGGAAAACAACTATCAGTATTACTGAACAACATGGGAGAGAACATGGAAAAGAACTTAAATGAGTATTTTCAGGCATTGAAAGCTTGAATGAAAATAAGAGTAAGGTTATCACAAGCTATTGTGGGCAAGTACCAAAAGGAAATTTGTTTTGTAATAAAGAAAGATGAAATTTTGATCGAGGCAGTTGTTCCTAGAACCATCTGGGTCACTAAAATGGGGTATGAGAGTGATGACAACATAATAGAAGCCTATGCAAAAGTCTTCCTAGAAGCTCCTAAGGAACCTGAAGAAGGAGTATTTGGCAATGGTGAAACTATAGAAAGTCGAATTCAATCAAAGAAAAGATTTTAAAAGGTTGAGGCAACTGTTTGAAAAGGAACCTGGCAGGCAAAAGCTATTAAAGAAGATGTGCTAAAGCAAACTAATATAACTGAAAGTGAATTAGAAGCAATCCAACCAATAACACACCTTTCACCAATTGAAACTTCTTCAGAAAGTGACATACCTATAGTATTCAAGAGAGTTGAGAGGAAGATAAAACCTTCACCGGCACCTTATCCTACACCAAAAAGATAGAAGCACCAAGTAGTAAGGCCCCCTAAAAAGAAATTAACTCCAAAGAAAAAGAAGTTGACTCCTAAGAAGAAGTCAAAACAAACTATAGCTCCTATTGATAAATTACTGGATGAAATTACTGAGGATGGCAAGTTGAAGAATATCAACAAACCGTATAACACACTATCCTCTAATGACAAGGAGAAAGTAGAGAACGGTGTAATATTACACTTAGATATTTTCAAGAAATTTTTGATGCAAGTTGTTGATGAAATACTCACACATCTATACAACAGACTTGAAGCTAGAAGAGTAGCTATTATTGAGCTTGATAAGAAAATAAAGATTGAAAAAGTACTTGTTGTATATCCTATTAACTCACCTTATGAGATAGATCAATTGATCTCTGAGAGTAACTAGCCAGTATTTTCAACTGCTCACTGGCATGTAGCACTAATGGCAGGGAGAGTGAATAAGATAACTAAGGAAACAACAGATGCATGGGATATATTCCTGGTAGAAAAAGAAAAATAGGAAGAGTATCCAAAACCTAAAACCTTCAAGGTATATCAAAAGGATAGGGACAAAGGAAAAGGAAAGATTGGTGGACCTCCCAGTATAAAGATAACAGACAACTTACCCCCACTGCCTTTAGATACTCCACCAGTAGAAACTACTGAAAATCAATCGGCAACAGAGAGTATGAAGACAACACATGAGGACACAAATCCTGATTCTGAGGTATTGTACATAATGAATATCGACACATAGGAAGTCAACATTGTGGTTGATAAGGAACCAAGTGAGAAAAGACATGTGGCAACTGAGCCACTGGTAGAAGACACAACAACTAAGATAAATGTTGAAGATAAAGTTGGAGACATTGAAATTGGGAGTGAGCAACATATTGAACAGACAACGGATACAAGAAAAAATGATAGCACTAGTATTGAGCAATAGATTGAAAACATTTCAAAGGCAAGCATAGAGAAACCGGTAGAAAATACAGAATCACAAGCAGAAAAACCGGCAGTGGATACCACTGAAAAATCATTAGAGCCACCATCAGAGAAACCATCAGTAGAGAGCACAAAGAAACAAGAAGAACAATAGGTTCATTCACAAGTGCATTCAAAGATAGTGCCACTAGCTACAACTGAAAAACCTAAACCTTTGGTAGCTAAAATGGAGACACAAATTGATCCTCCAGTAAAATAGGAAAGCAATGCTATTATCACCACTGGTAGATTACAAATTGTGAAGTCAGTTGGACAGACATCTGGAACCTCCATGTCTGAATTCAGACCAACAAATGTGATAGAGGTACTGCTAGATTCAATTAAGAAAATAACAGATTGTAATGCACTAGCATATAAGGCTATTGATGACAGCATACCAATTTTGAAGATGATAGCTCCAAAGTGTAACATAGACAACAAAGATTCTTTGAACCAATTAGAGACATTGTCTAAGTATATAACCGGTAACCTAATAACACTAGATAAAATAAATGAGGATACATTTAAGGAGAGATTGATAAAAGAAAAAGAAAAATTCTTTAAGGATATAGTTAAGAAGAACAAGGGAGAGATGGACACTCTTTTACCAGAACTCAATGAAATCATTCTTGACTTCAAGAAACTATACAGGGATACATGCAAAATGGATGTATTAATAGAAGATCTAGACAAAGAAATTAGAAAGACACAAGATAAGATTAACAATATTGCTGACAATCTGATTGGGACATCAGATTCATTTTTGGAATTAGAAAAGAAAATTGCAAAGCAAGAAGAGAAAATTAGGAAACTGGAAAATGAAAAACAAAGAAGAAAGGACAAAGCAAAGGACTTAAAATGTCAACTTGGTCCAAGATTAGAGTATCTTATTTCTTTAAGAAAAGAAATATCTGAGGCTCTGGTTCCCGAACTAAAGACAATAGAAGAGCTAATGCACATACTCACTAGTACAGTGCAGAGAACCCATGAGGCTATAAATGATAGTAAAACATTCAGTAATGACATAAATTCAATTTTGACAAATATTTTTCAAAGTGTAACCCACCAGTTACAAGAAACTAGGCAGGACTCCACTGACAGCGAATGACAACCTTTGTCATTGATGTCAAAGGGGGAGTAGAGGTTATGAGAAAAATAATCAGCAAATGGCTCTTTAGCTCAGGGGGAGCTCATATTTTTTTGGTAAGACAATTATGGCAGACTCATTTTTGGATGACACTTTTTGATGACACTTTTTGGATTTTTCTCATGAGTTTTGCCATCAATGCCAAAGTGGGAGATTGTTGGCAAATGCACACTCCAATGAGAAATTGTAGGTGATTAAAGGTTTTGTCATTGATGGAAACCTTGCAATCATATGATACCAACAAGACAATATATCTGCATCGGCAACGGCAAACTCTACATCAGCACACAAAACAATGGCAAAGGAAGGATACTGGCACCCTGGCCGAGAGGAATTTTGTTTATAATGTATTTTGTAATTAATTGTAAAATCATTGTAAGCCAACATGGTGAGTTGTAATATGACTCATATATGTTTGAGATCATTTTAGAACATTTTTCAATAATGTGATAGGCGAAATAAGATAGACCTAATATGCAAATTATAGGTTAAGGGTTTATGTATGAAGTAGAGCTAAAACCGGTACTGGATCTGGCATACTAGATGCTATTTTGTAGTAGTACAAGACATTGGATTTGTATAATCCATTTTGTAAGTCAGTGTGACTTTTTTATTTTGTAGTTGAGCAGTGAGCTCTAGGCACCTGGCCTTCTTGCATGTGCAGGCCCCTATTGTAAGAGTAATATTCACTTATTGGCCAGTAAGTGAATATTGTGGGTCACAAATCCCACTGAGGTTTTTCCCACACTCGTTTTCCTCATTAAAATACTGTGTTATGGTGTGATTTTCATGTGGTTGTTGTTATCCTTGTTTATTACATTATTTTTGGTTTACCGATATACTCTATTGATATGCTTACATGTTTTAAATCAAATAAGTTCTATAACTGATTAGATACTAATTCACCCCCCCTCTCAGTATATTTGGGAATCCTAACATAAACATACCTTTGGAATTGATCGACACCATTTTCTGATCATTAAACTAAGTTTTGCGACTTTTAGGTTCCTACGCCACATTTTCGCATTTAATCCTAAAGACGTATCTTTCAATCTAGTCAAAACACCTCTCTAGACTTTGCAAACTGATAGGCGTGTACTTTGATATACAAACATAAACTCTACCAAGACGTTTCTCAAGACAAATCTTGAGTGAAGAAATATTAATGGTCAAAGATGACCAACTAGCTTTGTCGGCACTAGCAACTTGATAAGTCAATGCACATGGAACTCAAGATGCCTTTCTTAAAAATATCAAATGATCTTCATAAACCCTCAAATATGAGGCATAGGTACCTTGAAATATAGATCAAAACTTAGAATTATCATTTCAACTAGGAAGAGGATAGGGTACAAATAGTGCACTCATGAAATACCCTTTAACTGATGTAGCAATGAAAATACGAAACACTAAATAAGGTGGCTCAAGAAACCCTTTGAAAACTGATCAAATAGATTGGTAGGAGCTTGAAATTTGAAACATAGCTTTTCTTTTATACCAAAAATAGCCCTGAAAAAACATTCTAACATGACATTCACTAGGGCATCTTTTACAAATTTGCAAAGTGAGGCTCTGACTAGCCCTTGAAACAAGGACTTATGCAAATAGTACAAACTGCAAACGGATTGACAGGAACTTAAAATTTGGCATGTGGACTCAAATTTATGAGAATAATTTAGTTCACTTTGAATTTCACCATGATGATCAATAGGGAAAAAGTTATAGGAGCTCAAAGTAGGCTACTCAATAAAATTTGCATTTGCACCTACGAACAACTTTCAACTCACCCCTTGAAATGGGTACTTGATAAACTGATCCAAACTGAAATCTGAAAGTTGTAGAACACTTGATAGGCCAAATGAAAGGTGTAGGACACATTTCCAAAGCCTTACCCTTTGAAAATCAACTGGCTCCATTTTACACTTCTTCAAACTAGGCCACTCAAACCAATATTAGGTGCCTTTCTGAAAATGCAGAGCAAAATTTTGAAATGGGCTTCAAAACTTGACTCAAATTTAATGAGTCCCAATAGATCCATCTCACTGAATGGAAAGAGTAGTGTGAATGATGTCTACTAGGTGGAAGGTCTTAAACACAACCTTTTGAGTGTTGCTCAGCTGAATGACAAAGGACTCATTCTGGAGTTCAAAGGTGGAGTCTACAAAATAATTGGAAAGAGTGGTGAACTTATTGCCATCAGTAAGCAAACTAGAGGAAACCTGTTTTAGCTAAATGCTAAGATTAGTCAAGACCTGATGGAAAATTTTGATGACGGTTGAATATGGCATATTTTTCATATGAATTTTAATAATATTGTAAAGGTGAGTAAGATCAAGGCAGTCAGAGGATTTCCTTTACTGAACAAACCTATCAACTTGGGAAGATGTCTTCCTCAACATTCAAAGGTAAGTCTTTTTCAGTAGAGGACTTACTTGATCATGTGCACATCGATCTGTGTGGTCCAATCAAAACTAGAAGCATTCAGGGAGATTGGTATTTCATGATTCTTACCGATGACTACTAAAGAATGATGTGGGTCACATTCTTGAAAGACAAGTATGAGGCATTTGGAAAGTTCAAAGCCTTTAGAGCATTGGTGGAGAAGGAGAGTGGAAGAAGAATAAAATGTCTAAGAAATGATCATGGAGGTGAATTCACTTCTGATGAATTCAACAAGTACTATGAATAGAATGACATCAAGAGGTAGTTGTCTACCACAAGGACACCACATCAGAATGGCATAGCAAAAAAGAATAACATGACTATAGTTGAAGTGGCCAGAACTATGCTGATCCAAGGAAAGGTTTCTCACACTTTTTGGAGAGAAGCGGTGAGTACTGTAGTCTATACCATGAACTAGGTACTCATCAAGAAAGGTAAAGACAAAACCCCCTATGAGTACTAGAATGGGAGAACTCCTAATGTGAGTTATTTTAAAGTATTTGGCAGCAAGTGCTATATCAAGGGAGGTGACCATCTGAGTAAGTTTGATGCTAAATGTGATTAAGGAATATTTCTAGGATATTACACTAAAAGCAAAGCTCTCAAATGCTACAACAACAGGACTCAAAAAATTGTTGAGAGTATCAATGTCAGGGTTGATAAATCCCATGAGGAGCCAGAGGAAACCTATAGTAAGCAAGAATAAGATGAACTGGATGTAGCCCTTTGGGAACTGGTTAAGAAGAAAACAAGTTGCTAACACCAGAAAGACTTCAGTGTGTTGGCAAATGCACACTCCAATGAGAAATTGTAGGTGATTGAAGGTTTTCTCATTGATAGCAATCTTGCAATCATATGATACCGGCAAGACAATATACCAGCACTGACAGTGAAAGACTCTACACCGGCACACAGGACACTGACAAACAAAGGAAGGATACTGGCACCCTGGCCAACAAGAATTTTGGTTATAATATATTTTGTAATTAATTGTAAAATCATTGTAAGCCGACATGGCGAGTTGTAATATGATTCTTATATGTATGAGATCATTGTAGAACATTTTGTAAGTAAAGAGATAGGCAAAATTATGTAGACCTAATATGCAAATTTTAGGTTAAGGGTTTATGTATGCAACAAAGCTAAAACCAATACTGGATCTGGCATAGCAGATGCTATTTTGAAGTAGTACAAGACATTGGATTTGTATAATCTATTTTCTAAGTCAGTGTGACTTCTTATTTTGTAGTTGAGCAGTGAGCTCTAGGCACTTGGCCTTCCTACATGTGTAGGCCCCTATTGTAAGTGTAATATTCACTTATTGGCTAGTAAGCGAATATTATAGGTCAAAAATCCCACCGAGGTTTTTCCCACACTGGGTTTCCTCGTTAAAATACTATGTTATGGTGTGCTTTTCATGTGGATGTTGTTATCTTTGTTTACTGCATTATTTTTGGTTTACCAGTATACTGTATTGATATGTTTTACATGTTTTAAATCAAGTAAATTCTTCAGCCGGTTCGATACTGATTCACCCCCCCCCCCCTCTCAGTATCTTTGGGAATCCTAACAATTGGTATCAGAGCCTCATCCTCTATTTTTTAGAAGCATAACAGCTTGAGGAAGATCTTGCAATCGGTAGAGATGGATAACCTGAAGAAACAATTGGAAACAGCTCTTTTAGACTATGATACAGAAAAATTGAAGAATATCAAACTCAAAGATGATCTAAGAGCTACTAAGGATATCATTCAAGCACTTGAGGAGAATTACATTATAGCAAGGAATAAAAGAAGAGAACTTTGTGAGAAGATGCAGAAAGAAGGAGATGAAAAGGAAACTCTTAATGATCTGGTAAACAAACTAAGACAAGAGATAAGTACAACACAGAATGAGATGCAAGATATGACTATGAGATTTTGCAAAGAAATTGAAGATAGGAAGAAAAATGAAGAAAATCTGACTAGAAGACTGAATGATGCTGCAAATGGAAACACAAGACTTAGTTATGAAACTGATATGTTGAAGATAGATCTGATGCACACACAAAATGACTTAAATGAACTTATGAGATAGAAAGAAATCTTGGAAACAGAACTAGCTACTGCAAATCAGCAGAAGGAGAAATTCAAGAAAAGCTCACAAGAACTTAGTGACATGCTAAAAAATCAGAAACCTAATGATGACACTAATGGCCTTGGCTTTGAAGCTGGTGAAAGATCCGGTACTACAAACACACATGATCATAGCAAACCAGTAAGACAGCCAATTTCTTATAAATTTAATGACAAATGCTTTAACTGTAACAAGTATGGCCATAGAGCAAATTAGTGTAGATCTAGAAACTATCAAAACACCAATACACCCACTAGTTAGTGTTCTAAATGCAACAAAGTTGGTCATAATTCAGAGAATTGCAGAATGAATGTAAGATGTTATGTTTGTGGAAGATTTGGACACTTATATAATCAATGCAGAACACAAACCAACATAGGATATGGGAAAGCAATTCAGAAAAACAATGTGACTTGTTATGCTTGTAACAAGATTGGACACATTGCTAAATTTTGTAGAAACAAGTCCTTATTAGAAAACAACAAAGGTCCTATTTTGAAAGGTAAAGAAAAGGTTGAAGAGGTAAAGCAAGAATTATGAAAACAATGGATCAGAAAATTAGAATAGAATGTTGATGGGAATACTCCTCCACTGGTAGGAGACTCTTCATCTAATTGAAGGAAAATCCTTTTGAGGGTTTAGCAACTGAATGTAAAACATGCTATTATTCCCTCGGTCGATGGTGAGAAGTTGAGATTACTTCTTTACCGATAGATAAGTTAAGTTGTGAGTTAACCGACAAGCATTAAATATGGTAGGTGAAGAAAATAACATTATAAAACAAGTATTTTGGTTCAATTTTCATTTCCTCGAGCATTCAAATCTTCGAGAGTGCAAAAATCCTTAGCAAAGGAATTCCAAGAAAAGAAGTGAAGCAATCTATCAAATCCTTCATCCCTAAGGCAGATTAAGGTATTTATAGCTATGGCATCTTCATCTACTCTTGAATTTATTGCAAACCCTACTGTTGTTGAAGTTATTAAATGCCCTAGACCTATATTCTAGCTAGTTCCTAAAATTGCAAAGAAAGATGATAGCTTAGGTGCATTTTCTCAAATTCCTAAAGGGGTAGTATATGCTAAAGACCCTAGAATGCATATACATTGTCATATTGATGAACTAGGTGATGAGGAAATTAAGAGTATGTATGAATATGTGATTTGTGATGAATCAGGAAATGTCAAACTTGAGCATAAGATAATAGAAACCCTAGGTTTCACTGAAATTCTTAGTATCCTGTATTTCCCCAAGGATATCATAAGGATAGTATTAAGCAGAGTACATGGTGAATTTTTCTAGTTGGACTCAGTTCATAAAATCATAAAAGAAGCAGTAAAGGTTGTGATAGGGTTACCCTCCATCAGCAACATACCTGACAAAACAAAGAAGGTCTCAAATGATCTAGTGACAACCCTAATCGGTGCAACATTTGATAAGAGATCACTAAGGGTAAACAAAGTAAATGATACAAATATTAGATTTAGTAGTATGATCTTAGGTTACAAGACTACACATGCAAATAGGTTAAACTCAATTTCTAGCCTATGTATTAAAAGTGCCTATGATATGGTAAATAATAATGCAAGGATAGACATATATGAATGGCTTAAAGATGAACTAATTGATAATTTGGTAAAGATAAAGAAAGACAAGAAAGGAACATTTAGATTTGGAAACCTACTTGTTTGTCTGATGCTATATATAATCAAACAAGTACCCGGTATTAGCACCAAAGATTTTTGATATGATATACCGGTAGGAAAATAACTATCAGTATTGCTGAACAACATGGGAGAGAACAGGGAAAAGAACTTAAATGAGTATTTTCAGGCATTGAAAGCTCGAATGAAAACAAGAGTAATGTTATCACAAGCTATTGTGGACAAGTACCATAAGGAAATTTGTTTTGTAATAAAGAAAGATGAAATTTTGATGGAGGCAGTTGTTCTTAGAACCATTTGGGTCATTAAAATGGGGTATGAGAGTGATGACAACATAATAGAAACCTATGCAAAATCCCTCCTAGAAGCTCTTAAGGAACTTGAAGAAGAAGTATTTGGCAATGCTGAAACTATAGAAAGTCAAATTCAATCAAAGAAAAGAGTTAAAAAGGTTGAGGCAATTATTAGAAAAGGAACCCGACAGACAAAAGCTATTAAAGAAGATGTGCTAAAGCAAACCGGTATAACTGAAGGTGAATTGGAGGCAATCCAACTGGTAACACACCTTTCACCGATTGGAACTTCTTCAGAAAGTGACATACCTGTAGTATTGAAGAGAGTTGAGAGGAAGAGAAAACCTTCACCAGCACCTTCTCCTACACCAAAAAGATAGAAGCAATAGGTAGTAAGGCCCCTAGAAAAGAAATTAACTCCAAAGAAAAAGAAGTTGACTCTTGAGAAGAAGTCAAAACAAACTATAGCTCCTATTGATAAATTACTGGATTAAATTATTGAGGATGGCAAGTTGAAGAATATCAGTAAACTATATAACACACTATCTGCTGATGACAAGGAGAAAGTAAAGAACAATGTAATATTAAAATTAGATATTTTAAAGAAATTTTTGATGCAAGTTGTTTATGAAGTATCGATAGATCTATACAACATACTAGAAGCTCTAAGAGTAGCTATTACTGAGCTTGATAAGAAAATAAAGATTGAAAAATTACTTGATGTACATCCTATTAACTCACCTAATGAGATGGATCAATTGATCTGTGAGGCTAACCGGTTAGTATTTTCAACTGCTCACTAGCATGTAGCACTAATGGTAGGGAGAGTGAATCAAATAACTGAGGAAACAATAGATGCATGGGATATATTCCTGGTAGAAAAAGAAAAATAGGAAGAGTATCAAAACCCAAAAACCTTCAAGTTATATCAAAAGGATAGGGACAAAGGAAAAGGCAAGGTTGGTGGACTTCCTAGTATAAAGATAATAGACAACTTACCCCCACCACCTTTAGATACTCCACTAGTAGACACCACTGAAAATCAACTAGCAACAGAGAGTATGAAGACAACACATGAGGACCCAAATCCTGATTTTGAGGTATTGTACACAATGAATATCGACACACAAGAAGTCAACATTATGGTTGATAAGGAACTAAGTGAGAAAAGATATGTGCAAACTGAGCCATCGGTAGAAGACACAATAGCTGAGACAAATGTTGAAAATACAGTTGGAGACATTGAAATTGGGAATGAGTAACAAACTGAATAGACAATGGATACAAGAAAAACTGATAACATTGGTATTGAGCAACCAACTAAAAACATTTCAGGAGCAAGCACAAAGAAACCGGTAGAAAATACAGAATCACAAGCAAAAAAACTAGCAATGGATACCACTGAAAAATCATCAGAGGCATCATCAGAGAAACCATCAGTAGAGAGCATAGAGAAACAGGAAGAACAATAGGTTCATTCGCAAGTACATTCAGAGATAATGCCACTGGCTACAACTGAAAAACCTAAACCTTTGGTAGCTGAAATGGAGACACAAACTAATCCTCCAGTAAAAGAGGAAAGCAATGCTATTATCACCACTAGCGGATCACAAATTTTGAAGTCAGTTGGATAGACATCTGGAACCTCCATTTCTAAATTCAGACCAACAAATGTGATAGAGGTACTACTAGATTCAATTAAGAAAATAACAAATTGTAATGCGCTAGCATATAAGGCTATTGATGAAACCTTACCAATTTTAAAGATGATAGCTCCAAAGTGTAACATAGACAATAAAGATTCTTTGAACCAATTAGACACATTGTCTAAGTATATAAACGGTAATCTAATAACACTAGAAAAAATAAATGAGGATACATTTAAGGAGAGATTGATAAAGGAAAAGGAAAAATTCTTTGAGGATATAGTTAAGAAGAACAAGGGAGAGATGGACACTCTTTTACCAGAACTCAATGAAATCATTTTTTAATTCAAGAAACTATATAGGGATACATGCAAAACAGATGTATTAATAGAAGATCTTGACAAAGAAATCAGAAAGACACAAGATAAGATTAACAATATTGCTGACAATCTGATTGGGACATCAAATTCATTTTTGGAATTAGAAAAGAAAATTGCAAAGCAAGAAGAGAAAATCAGGAAACTGGAAAATGAAAAACAAAGAAGAAAGGACAAAGCAAAGGACTTAAAATGCCAACTTGGTCCAAGATTAGAGAATCTTATTTCTTTGACAAAAGAAATATTTGAGGCTCCAGTTCCCCAACTAAAGACATTGGAAGAGCAAATGCACATGCTCACCGGTATAGTGCAAAGAACCCATGAGACTATAAAAGATAGTTAAACATCTAGCAATGACATAAATTCAATTTTGACAGATATTTTTTAGAGTGTAACTCACCAGTTACAAGAAACTAGGCTGGACTCCACTGACAACGAATGACAACCTTTGTCATTGATGTCAAAGGGGGAGTAGAGGCTATGAGAAAAATGATTAGGAAATGGCTCATCAGCTCAGGGGGAGCTCATATTTTTTTCATAAGACAATTCTGGTAGACTCATTTTTGGATGCCACTTTTTTTATGACACTTTTTGGATTTTTCTCATGAGTGTTGCCATCAATGCCAAAGGGGGAGATTGTTGGCAAATGCACACTCCAATGAGAAATTGTAGGTGATTGAAGGTTTTTTCATTGATGGAAATCTTGCAATCATATGATATCGGCAAGACAATATACCGACACACATCACACCGACAGACAAAAGAAGGATACCGACACACTGGCCGATAGGAATTTTGTTTATAATATATTTTGTAATTAATTGTAAAATAATTGTAATCTGACATGGCTAGTTGTAATATGACTCATATATGTATGAAATCATTGTAGAACATTTTGTAAGTAAAGAGATAGGCGAAATTATGCAGACCTAATATGCAAATTTTAGGTTAAGTGTTTATGTATGCAGCAAAGCTAAAACCGGTACTGGATCTGGCATAGCAGATGCTATTTTTAAGCAGTACAAGACATTGGATTTGTATAATCTATTTTGTATTTGACCAGTGAGTTATAGGCACTTGGCCTTCTTGCACGTGCAAGCCTCTATTGTAAGAGTATTATTCACTTATTGGCGAGTAAGCGAATATTATGGGTCACAAATCCCACCGAGGTTTTTCCCACATCGGGTTGCCTCATTAAACTACTGCGTTATGGTGTGCTTTTCATGTGGATGTTGTTATCTTTGTTTATTGTATTATTTTTGGTTTACTGGTATAATGTATTGATATGTTTTAAATCAAGTAAATTCTTTAACCTATTAGATATTGATTCACCCCCCCCTCTCCATATCTTTGGGAATCCTAACATAGTGTTCCTATACTGGTAGAAGCCACAGCATGTGAAGAAGAAGATAAAGTCAAAGAAGAAGAGGAAAAGAAAGCAAAACCAGCTAGGATCATTCCTAGGTATGTGAAACTATGTAATGATTTGAAGCAAATCATAGGAGACAAAGATGGAGGGATACTATTGCACGATTTAAGAATTTGAGCCTAAGACCACTAGAAAGGCACTTACCGATGAAGACTAGATAAAAGAAATGGAAGAGGAGTTGGACCAGATAGAAAAGAATGTAACATGGTCCTTGGTACCTAGACTAGAACATAAGAATGTAATTAGTACCAAATGGGTCTTAAAAAATAATTTGAATGAAGAAAGTACAGTGGTAAGGAACAAGGAAAGACTTGTATGCAAGGGATATGCTCAGGAAGAGGGAGAAGACTATGGAGAAACCTTTGCCCCACTGGCTAGATTGGAAGGTGTTTGAATGCTACTTGCATTTGCAGTATTCAAGGGATTCAAAGTATACCAGATGGATGTAAAGTCTACATTACTGAATGGAATCCTAGAAGAAGAAGTTTATATTGAGCAACTAGATGGGTTTGCTTTGTCAGAAGATAGTAACATGGTGTGTAGATTACATAAGGCCTTGTATGGATTGAAATAAGAACCAAGGGCATAGTATGAATGGTTACATTCTCATCTTATGGAGATAGGATTTTAGAAAACAAGTGAGGATAACAACATCTACCTAAAATCTGAAGGTGAACAGATTTTGATTTGTGAAGTATTTGTAGATGACATAATCTTCGGAGGAGATGATGAAATGAGCCATGCATTCATAGAAGAAATGAAGAAAGAGTTTAAGATGTATTTGATTGGGGAAATAAAATTCTTCATTGGTCTATAGATTCAATAGATGAAGGAGGGTGTCTTCATTACCCAGTCCAAGTATATCAAAGAGGTATTGAAGACCTTTGGCATGGAGGATAGAAAACTTGTTGGAACACCGATGGTGACCAGCTACAAACTGATAAAGGAAGATAACTCAGTGTTGGTGAATGAGAAGGAGTACCGGTCAATGATAGGTTAGCTGCACTATGTAGTGCATAGTAGACCAGATATTGCTCATGCAGTGGGCATAGTAGCCCATTTTCAGAAGACTCCAAGAGAATCCCACTTGGTAGTGGTAAAGAGGATTCTTAGATATCTGAAAGGGATAGTTGATTATGGATTGTGTTATCCATACAATGGTGACTTTTCTCTCAAAGTGTTTATCGATGCAGATTGGGTAGGTAATGTGGATGACCAGAAGAGCACAACTGATGGAGCGTTCTTCCTTGGTGGAAGACTAGTCTCCTAGATGAGGAAGAAGAAGATTTGTATTTCCCAATCTACAGTTGAAGCAGAGTATGTGGCAGAATTTATGAACTGCACTCAGGTAATCTAGATGAAGCATGTATTGAATGACTTCAAAGTACCTATACCTAAACCGGTGAGTATTTTATGTGATAATACTAGTGCCATCAATATCTCAAAAATTCCGGTTTTGCATGCTAGGACAAAGAATATTGAGCTCAAGTATCATTTATTGAGAGAAAAGGTTCAGAATAAAGAGGTTGTATTAGAACATGTTTCTAGTAAGGAGTAGTTAGCATACATATTCACTAAGCTCTTACCAAAGACTACATTTACCTATTTGAGAGGTGAATTAGGGGTTGTGCCCCTTCATGAAGTAAATTAAAAATGTATGCTCCACATTAGTGAAGTACTATAGTGACAAATCTTATAGGATTGATGTGTTGAAGGATGCTACACCATAGGGGGAGAAGCATAGTGGATCTTGGAAGCTTGTGCCTCCACTTTGACATTATTGGCAAAGGGGCAGAAGATATCTGATGTAAGGGGGAGAAGATATCTGATGACAAAGACATATGGAAGAGTACACACTGACCAGTCCAGACGGTGGTGGTATATGTTATTGAGCATGGTATAGATACTGAGCAATGATACTGTTAGTATTGCCATCAATGCCAAAGGGGGATATTGTTGGCATATGATGAAGCAGTGACAATGCATGTTGTCATTGATGTCAATAGGTGAACTGGTATGAACTAGTATGAATATGGGAAGTGGTTATGGTCAATCGAGATGGAGTGGACTAGTGTCGGGGTTCACTAAGTATGACTATTGGTTGGTAGTCTCTATTCAACTCTAGGGTTTTCGGTTTGGCTTATGCGGTGCAACCAATGGCATTCTATGATGAATTAGTAAAGAGATAAGGATGAGATCATGGTGCCATGTTAGTTGTGTGCATTTGAAAGATTTCTTTGAGGATCTTATGCATGAAGATTGAATGCATTGAATGTATACCTCAGGAATGTGTGATGTTCTGAGCGGTGTATGAAGTGCGTGTGATGGGTTACTGATTTCTAGATATGGTGAAGATTGGATGATATAGAATGACTTGAGATCTGTTTTAGATCGCTTCATTATATGTAACGGATCTAATGGTCAGGATTGGACTACTTGTAATTGTAAACCTAAATTGTTTATGGTTTAGGGTTTATGCTACCAACCTGATTGTTGTCCATAAAGTCGATGATGTTTGTTATTGTTTGTGTTGGAAAATGATGTGTTTATGTGTTAAGATACTTGCCAAACCAGCATGTGGAACCTGCAGAGTGTGATTGCAGAGGAGAGGAGCTGAAAAGGATCTACCTTAGCAAGTAGTGTTGTTATCAGATTAGAGCTTTACCTGTTGACTTCTAACCATTTCAAGAGAAGGAAAATCCCTTGATTGAGTAGCTTTAACAGATTTGTTGCAAATCCTCTAACCAAGTGACTCAAATTCATTGAGTTCTTTAAATCCTCTAGTGAGGTAGCCTTTAACAAGGTTTCAACCTTTAACAGGGTTTTATAGCCATCTCCTAACCAAGTGATCCTTAACAAGATCGGTTCCTAACAAAACCTTATTGTAAAGTCTTTAACTGGACTAGGCTCCTAATAGAGTGGACTTCAAAAGGGTTCAAAACAAGCTTGTGAGTATTCATCCCCACCATGGTTTTTCCCATTTGTGTTTCCACGTGAAAAATTTGTATGTTATGGGTTGTGAGTTTTCATGTGATGATTGAGTAGTTTTTGATTAAAGTTGAATATGCATGCAGTGCTAAATGATTGTGGTATTGTTGATACAACTCATGCTTGATTATATCAGGAAGTAGTCATCAAGATTTAAGAATTGTCAAATGTTGTATGAAGTACCTATGTTTAACTGGTATACCCATGGTTAAGTTTAGTAGTGAAGATAACTGGTTAGCATTGTTTTAATAAGATAAAGTGTTGAGAAAGTTTTTGTCTATATTGATTAATCCCCCCTCTTTGTACCAGTTAGGGTATTATTTGTTCATCATTATTCATCAACTAATGGATGTCAAACTGACATATCAAATCAAACATATATGGATGTTGATAAGGATGACAGGTGGAAGCCGGGTGGTGATCATACAAAGGTCGGTAAAGTGTTCATCAGTTTTTTTGTCAACAAGCATGTCAGCTTTTATGAAGAACCCACAAATCATGGAAGGATGGCAGAAGGTTGCAGCTCGAGGAAGACAAGGTGGCAAGCAATTGAATTGATCTCACAAGAAGATATGATCTTCGTACCCATTTGCTGAAGGAAACAACTAAGTCATTAATGGCACGTGACAGAGAAACACAAAAAGGCATAGTGCAGACATCCAATCATAGAAAACACACATTGGAATATGAGGGGTTGGCGGTGTTGATCGATGACATGCAGATCATCACTTTAGAAAAAAAATATTGGATCAAATCTAATGCGGATCAAATTGGTGAAGGCAAAACCTAACACAACACTGTTTGTATGATGATTTTAGTGGAAACACTAAAAGATAAATATATGAGCTCAGGAATGGAATCAGTTGATGCTTGATGTGAAGCATGAGAGAGAAGATAGCTTGAGCAAGGAGAAAGATTGTGTGCCTTAGATTTTATTTTGAGAAACTTGTAGTGTGAGTTAGTAGGCAAACCAGTGAGAGGGTCTAACTGGTAGAGACAAAGTAACCAGGAAACTGTTATAGTCTAGTAGTCAAGCAAACCAGTAAAGAGTGATTGATTAGGAAGGAATCCAAGAGTAACACATCATGGTGTGAGGCTAAGGAAGAAAGAAGAGAGACTAGGAGTAACCAGTGAGTGATTAGAGAGGGTAATTTGATAACCGACGTAATTTAATTGATTAGGTGTTGTAGAACTCATTTGCAACTAGGTTCTATAACAATATCAAAATTGTATTTCATTATACAACACCAAGTTGGAGCTTGGTGTAGGGGTTGGTTCTCCTTGGGTTGCTGCCCTAAATCATTGTAATCTATTATTTTATTGTGAGGCTAGATTGGAGCAGTAGACTCTAGCAGTATTTCTCACCGAGGTTTTTCTCATATTGGGTTTTCCTCATACATCTGGTGTTGTGGGTTATGCATTTTTGTGTTTGCCTCTTTTGATATCCACTCTTATATTATCAGTTTTATTGTTTAGTGTTTAGGTTGTTAACCAGTACTATAGGTTTGGTTTAAAAAGAAAAGTTTTAGGAACCACTATTTCACCCCCCTCTCAGTGGTACATTATGTTCAATAATTGGTGTCAGAGCCTAGGTTCCTAGTTGATTAAAGATTTCTCTATCTTGGGTAGATTCTCATCAAAGAACACAATGGCAAGAAATAAGTCTGCCTCCTTAAAATCTCCCATATTTGGTGGATCTAACTATTGTTGGTAGTGGGCTAGCATCCCTCATGGAGATTCGTGACATGGTTTAACAACCTCCTATGGATTCTATAAGTCTAGTGGTTGTATCAGGCATTGATAGGTCGATCTTTTGGTGCAACAACAATCTTATCTTGTAACAAGTGGTATCAGAGCTTGGTCACAAGTTCAAATCATGCAAGCCACGATGAGTGATGCTGGGAGGGGGATTGTTGGCAATGGGCCAATGTCCCTTGTGGAGATTCGTGACATGGTTTAACAACCTCTTGTAAATTCTATAAGTCTATTGGTTGTATTAGGGATTGATAGGTCAATCTTTTGGTGTAACGACAACCTTAGCTTGTAACAACTATGCCTTCTAGAGTAGAAGAATGGGTACCTATATTTCCTCACTTAGTCTTGATGTGTGGATATCTGTTAAGAATGGGTATAATATCCCTAGCGTTCCTCCTATTGATTTGAATGCTAAGAAGGATTATGAGAACAATGAAAAGGCTAAACATTCTATCTTAAGCAGGTTGTCTGATAATGAATTTGTGAAAGTCATGCATTGTGCATTTGCCCAGGAGACTTGGGATAAAATGCAGAGATTATTTGAAGGAGATACCAAAGTTAAAGAGGCAAAGCTACATTCACTAAGAGGTCATTTTGAAGGCATCAAAATGAAAGATGAAGAAAAGATTGCAGACTACCTTCATAGAGTAGATGAAACTATGAACACCAGCAGAGGACTTGTAGAAGAAATTGTTGATGAGATTATTGTCAAGAAGGTACTTAGATCTCTCACATCTAAGTATGATACTAAGGCATTTGCAATAGAGGAATCCAAGGATCTGAAGACCTTCACAATGGATGATATATTTAGCTCTCTAAAAACCTATGAAATGAGAACAACTGGTGAAGCATCCTCAAGGAAAGAGGCAGTGTTCAACTCCACCAAAAAGGGCAAGGAAGAGGTTTCTCATAAAGGATCCAGTGAAGATTCAGATGCAGAAGTAGAAAAAAATTTCAAAAAGCTTAAGAGAGGATTCGACAAGTATAAAGGAAATTTGCCACTCAAATTCTTCAAATATGGTAAAGCTGGACACTTTTCTGCAAAATGTCCCTATAATGAAACCGGTGGAGATGAGAAAAAAACTTTTGGCAGATGTGCCAGTAAAGACAAAGAAAGGAATGTCTATAGGAAAGGAAGAAGAGGCTACAAAGAAACCTATATTCTATTGAGGATGATACCACAAATGAAGAAAGTGCTTCAAAAGATGACTACCATGAGAATGAAAGAAAAGTTAATCTCTTTATGGCACTTGATGAACCGATTGGTGAAGATGAAGAAAAAGAAGACATTGAAGCCGAAGTGGATCTAGAAGGTGAGATCATAAGTGCTCTTGAGGAGCTAAGTAAAACAAGAAGATAACTCCAAAAGTTCAATCTTACTTCAGTATAAGAATAAGGTCTCCTGAAGCAATCCCTAGATGAGTCCAATCAAGTTATATCCGACTTGAAACTCAAGTTGGAAGAAGCCAAGAGGATATGTGAAGTTACATCCTCTTATTTGATGAAGAAGGAAAAGGAGCATCAAGATCTGGAAGAAGAAATGGTGAAGCTCCAAAAAGAGCTTGAAAAAAGTAAGGATGAATTGAAAGTGAGAAGCAAATATGAGGGTATCACAGAAGCCTTGGACAAGATGTTGAGCAAACAGAAGCAATCTAAAGATACCAGTGGCTTAGGATTTGAAGAAGGACAAAGTTCAAATAAAAAAGACACATCCAGTAAGGAGATACAGTTCACTTCTTCTAGTGAAGGTGAAGAGAATAAGACATTCATGGTAAGCAAGGATACCGACAAGAAGACTTATGCAGAAGCTGGTAGAAACTATCACACAAACTGGTCTACATAGTCAATGAACTAGAGGCCATACTTAATGTACTAGAATTTATATCGTAGGAGAAATACAAGAGTTGATCATGAAGGATTTACCAAAGTTACCAACATGAAAGGAAGACCCCCGGTGAGGCATACGTTTGTAGGACCAAGACAACCTAACCAGTATGTTCCAAACTTTCATGGTTATTGTTATCGGTGTAACAAATTTTGACATAGGTTGGTTGACTGTAGATTAACCAATATGCCCTTTATGAGTTATGAAAGTAGAAATACATTTAATGCACTTTGGGATATGAATGTTGTTTGTTATCAGTGCAATGTATTTGGTCATAAGAGTTTTGAATGTAGAAAGAGTAAGCCAGTGTCCTACAATAGTTTCAAAGATTCATCATTCAATGAAAATGTGAAATTCTATAACTATCAAGATTTTGGACATATAATTTTTTTTTGTAAGAATAGGAAAATCAAGTAGAAGAGGACAAATCTTGATCAGGAACTGATAGTTAAACTGGAGCACAAAATTGCAACTGATAAGAAGAAGGAAACTAAATTGGTATTGGTTGAGAAAAAAAATGACTAAGCAAAATCAAGTCTGATAGTGCAGACTGTCCTACATGATAAAAGAAAAAATCTATGTGTTGTAGATAGTGGTTGTTCCAACCACATGATCGGTGATAAAAATAAATTTATCAAGCTTGAAGATTGGAATGGTGGTTCAATGAGATTCAAAGACACCTCATCCATCAAAATAAAAGGAAAAGGTACTCTAAACATTGATGGAAAACTGAAAGCACATGATGTGTATTATGTGGAAGGCCTGAAGCACAACTTGGTAAGTGTGAGTCAGATGTGTGACAAAGGTTATAAATTCACCTTTGATTCTACCCGCTTCTAGATAAAGTAGAGTACCGGTCAGATTGTAGCTGAAAGAAAGAGGACATATGGCAATGTATACAATCTAAAAGAATGTTATGAATCCCAATGCATGATGAGACAAGTGGATGAAAGATGGTTGTGGCACAAAAGATTAGGCCACATAAATTTTAATAACTTAGTTGCAGTTTGAAAAAGGGGGTGTGTAAGAAATATTCCACCCATCATCAAACCGATTATCACATTTTGTGATGAATGTGTGGAAGGAAAGTAGACTAAGGTGAGCTTTAGAACAAAAGAACACAACACCTCCAGATTGCTTGAACTTGTGTAAACAGATCTATGTGGTCTGACTAGGACAAGAGCTCTTGCCGATGAAAGATATTTTATGCTCTTCATTGATGACTATACAAGAATGACATGGGTCACTTTCCTACAAGATAAATTTCAAGAATTTGACAAATTCAAGATCTTTAGGAAGATGGTAGAAAAAGAAAGTGGGTGCAAACTGAAATGCCTAAGATTAGATAGGGGTGGAGAGTTCACATCAAATGAGTTTGAAGATTATTGTGAAAGACATGGAATCAGAAGGCAATACTCATCCTTAAGGACACCACAACAACATGGTGTGGTAGAAATGAAGAATAGGATAGTCAAGGAGATGGCAAAAACCATGTTAAATGAGGTAAGTTTTATGAACATTTATTGGAACGAAGTAGTTCATACTACTACATATACCTTGAACTAGGTTCGGCTAAGAACAAACAACAGAATGACACCTCATGAGTTGTGGTATGACAAAAAACCATCACTCAAGTACTTTAAGGTATTTGGAAGTAAGTGTTTTATAAAGAAATATATGGATGGTTTAAGTAGTTTTGATTCTAGCACTGATGAAGGAATCTTCCTTGGTTACTCAACTAAAAACAATGCCTATAAATGCTACAACAAAAGACTAAGAAGAGTCATTGAAAGTGTGCATGTAAGAGTTGATGAGGTGAACTAGTATGATGATTCTGGCGATGAAGGTGAAGAAGCTTAGTCATACAATGAACTAGAAGAAGCATCCAAAAAGGTCCCTAACTGGTGTAGATAAACCACTCGGATGAGTTAATTTTTGGTAATAAGAGTGATGATGTGTAGACTAGGAGAAGACTTGCCTGAAATGATGAACAAGTAAATTTATGCCTTATGACTGAAGTAGAACCTATAGCATTCAATGAGGCTAGCAAAAGTCAGAAATGGATGGATGCCATGGAAGAAGAGTTATAGTAGATTGAGAAGAAAAAGACTTGGGAATTAGTCCCTAGACCGGAAGACAAGAACATCATTGGCACCAAATGGGTCTACCAGAAAAAAGTTGAATAAAGAAAGTAAAATTGTTAGGCATAAAGCTATACTTGTGTGCAAGGGTTCCTCTCGAGTAGAAGACATTGATTTTGAAGAAACATTTTCTTTGGTAGCTAGATTAGAAGCAATTACAATGTTTTTAACTTTTTCTACCTACAAGGGTTATAAGGTATATCAAATGGATGTGAAATTTTCCTTCCTTAATGGAAATTTGGAAGAAGTGTACATGGAGAAACCAGAAGGGTTTCTGTTACATGATGATGAAACCTTTGTGTGCCGGTTGAAGACAACCATGTATGGTTTAAAGTAGGCTCCTAGAGAATGGTAATCAAGGCTAGATAAATATCTCAAGAAGCAAGGATTCAAAAAGGGGAGTGTTGAGTGTTGGTATTTTGGTATGGTTTTGTCATTGATGTCAACACCTAATAACACTTATCAACTCTAGCACTTTGGAGAATCAACAACATTCATTGACAACCAAATGACTCATGCATAGTCATTGGTATCTAGTACACTGGGAGGATATAATGATCATTGACACTTGGAATGGCATGGAAAACACTTGGTTATGTTGAAGAAATTGTTTGGACACTCTCTTGAAGATTTTTTTATTGGCATATTCGTATTAACATATTTGTTGTTACCGGCAAATAGGTCTAGGCTATACATCGTGAGGCTTATATTTTCCAGATCAGCATGGCATGCTATGGAGATGATTTATTATTGTTGTAAATGGATTAAGATGACATGTTGAATTGGTTATTGCATCGGGCATTAATTTATTTGTAAATTGATTTTATTGTAATATCCTTTAGAGCTGACCTACTAAAATTGGTCCTAGGTTATGATATAAATGTAAGATCTTATTTGTAAGATCGTATGTGGAATGCAAAAAGGGATTGTGTGAAGGTATATCTGAGAATAAGTAGAGCTATATACACAGACATCATTTGAAGGTTAAAGGAGGGCTTTTGTGAAAACAATCAAAACTACACTGGTACTGAATCCAGCATAAAAAGATGCTAACTTGAGCAATACATCCTTATTGGATTTAACCATCCAATTGTAGTCAGTGTGACTACTATTTTGTGTTTGAGTGGTGAGCTCTATGTGCTTGGCCTTTTTTCATGTGTAGACCCCATTTGTATACACTTACTATCTGCAGTAGTATCATTTGATTGTCGGTAAGGTTTCCCACCATGGTTTTTCCCCTTACAGGGTTTCCACGTACAAAGATTGGTGTTATGTGTTGTGGATGACTTTTTATTTTTGTTTCATGCATTAATCCTTACCGGTATCGCAATTAACTAATAAAACTATCTACCGGTATAAAAGATTGGTTTACCGGTATTAAGCATTAAGTTGGTTAAGTTGTTTTTGGTTTGAATTTATTAGACAACTTATTCACTCCCCCCTCTCAGTTGCCTCCAGAACCTAACATTGAGAGCAATTTATATATAAATAAAAATGAAAATCAAATGATCATTATGGTTGTGTATGTAGATGCCATTATTTTTGGATGCAACAAGGACACCCTTTGCAAATAATTTGCCAATAAAATGCAGTCAGAATTTGAGATGTCAATGCTCAGACAATTGACATACTTCCTTGGTTTGCAGATATCATAGCAAGATAAGGGAATATTTATCTCACAAACCAAGTATGCAAAGGATATGTTAAAGAAATTTCAAATGGAGGACTGCAAACCGGTGAGTACCCCCATGGTGACCGGAAGAAAACTAAGCAAGAAAGATGAATCATCAGTGGTGGATCAAACATTGTATAGATCCATGATAGGAATCTTATTGTATCTTTCTTCTTCTAGACCGGATATAGTGCAGGTAGTGTTCATGGTGGCTAGATTTCAAGCTACACCTAAGCAGTCACATATGAATGTCATAAGTAGAATGTTTAGGTACCTAAAAGGAACACTCAGTTATGGATTGTGGTACCCCAAACAAGGGGAACTCATCTTGGAAGTATATACTGATGTTGATTGGGTAGGTTGCATTGATGACTAGAAGAGCACAAGTGGTGGTGCATTCTTCCTAGGTGGCTGGTTGCTCTCATGGCATAGCAAGAAGTAGGATTCAATCTCCTTATCAACTTTTGAAGCAAAATACATTGTTGCTGCTACATGTTTCTCTCAAGTGCTTTGGATGAATCAAACTCTCAAGGACATACAAGTGGACATCTATGATCCTATTCCTATCCAATGTGATAATTCAAGTTCCATCAACATATCAAAGAATTCGGTAATGCATTCATGAACAAATAATATAGCCATCAAGTATCACTTTCTTAGAGAGAAGGTTGAAGGATAGGAAGTAAAGATGGAATATGTCCCTACAGGAGAACAAGTGGCAAACATCTTTACCAAACCATTATTGGTAAGCACTTTTGAGTACTTAAGACTCAAGTTGGGAGTTGTGTCACCTGCCTCATGTACTTTAGGTTGTAAGGAGCTATATGGTTCAGGGGGAGTTCAACTAGCATCTATATCTCTTGAATCACATGTTGATCCTAAGGAAAGTTCAGGGTTGTATGTCTTAGTATCAGCTATAATCACTGAGCAAAGATTTTACTAAGGGGGAGATAAGTATGAATCAAAGGTGGAGAATAAAGTATCTTAACCCTTTGTCATTTTATAAACGAGGGAGATTTTTGGCATTATTGGCATTAGGTTATCATTGATGTCAACTGGTTTGGCATGGTCACCGGTGAGTAAGAAGTGGTGACCGGTATCAGAGAAGTAAGACATGATGATGTCAATCCATATATATATAAGCTGGTACATAGTATGTTATCAGTACACATGTAATGCATCATCTACTAATAAAGAAGGACCACTGACAAGGCAAAGAAATCAAGAAAGAGAAGAACTGAAGGATGTAAACTAGTATACTCAAAGAAGATTAATGTTGTCAGTAAATGGACTGATTAGTAGGACCAACATATTTAATGGAAGGCCAAGTCAATCCAGTAGCAAAGAAGAGGTCTGCAGGTATGAAGGCCCATTAGTGAAGTTAGGCTATACCAGTAAGGTGAGTTGAACCAGTAGTCAATCTTGGTCAATGATGGATGTCAACCCAGAATAGCAAATGAAGCATAGATTGATGTTGACAAGGATGACAAGTGGAATCTAGGTGGTGATCATGCAAAGGTTAGTGAAGTGTTCATCGATGTAATAGTCAGCAAGCAAGTCAGCTTTTATGAAGAACCTGCAAATCCTTGAAGGATGATAGAAGGTTGCAGCTCAAGGAAGAAAAGGTAGCAAGTGATTGAACTGGTCCTACAAGAAGATCTGATATTCATACCCATTTGTTGAAGGAAATAGATGAGACATTAATTGCGTGTGAAAGAGAAATGCAGAAAAGCAAAGTGTAGACATCCAAATATAGAAAATACACATTGAAATGCGAGGGGTTGGTGGTGCTAATTGATGACATGCAAATCATCACTCCGGAAAAGTAGATCAGATCAAATCTAATGCAGATCAAGTTGGTGAAGACAAAACCTAACACGACACTGTTTGTATGTTGTTTTGGTAGGAACCCTAAAAGATAAATATGGGAGCTCGAGACTAGAATCAGTTGATTCTTGATGTGACATGTGAGAGAGAAGAGAGCCCAAGAAAGGAGAAAGATTGTCTACCTTATAGTTTATTTTGAGAAACTTTTAGTGTGAGTTAGCAAGAGAACTAGTGAGAGGGTCTAACCAGTAGAGAATTAGTAACCTAGAAACTGTTATACTCTAATAGTCAAGCAAACCGATAAAGAGTGATTGATTAGGAAGGCATCCAAGAGTAACACATCATGGTATGATGTTGAGGGAGAAATTACTTAGATAAATTAAATGCTTAAGTTCAAAAATACACATACATCTAAATCTTCATAATCAAAGAAATAAAAGTATTCCAATGCATTTATTTATCCATATTTCCTTTATACATAAGATCAAAGCAACCAAATCAATATACATTCCACTGACCTATTATTACAATATCCATAACTACATGGTTTCCAATGATACCATAGATTACAAAGTTACATAAAAGTCTGATACAATGACCACAGGGTCTCAACTAAACAATGACCTCCAAAAAGAGCTGGTACATGAACCATGAACCAAGAACACTAGTGAAGCCTTTCCTTACCTGAAGATACAATCCAGAACATCCGATGGGAAGGGTTACTACCACCCAACCATGTGATCCTGAAATGGAACCACCCCCCGTGCTAGGAGATAGTAGAAAACCCTCAAGCAAGAAAAGTAAGACAAGTACGAAAGAACTACAAGACTCCACAAACATCCATGTAACTCTACTCACAAAACACAAGTGACTCTAAGGAGAGATTTTCATCACATGTCTTATGATGGATACCATGGTATAGCCTCCATAGGTCCCAGCCCCCATCCTGGGTTTCTCCTGGTAACCTCTCCCGAGCCTCCAGTTCCAACTAAGTCTCATGTGGACCCTTCCAATCCTTTTGTGAAGACAAGGTGGTAAGTTTGCCATTCCAGGCCTTCTCATAACATTATGAGCCCTGTACAAGCACTAAACCTATGCACGAGGTATATTATCTTAATTAATATTTATTCTACCCATCCTCAAATAAATTATTAGGTTATCACTTTTTAACTAACTTCTGACAGGTTATCCTGTCATCCACTTTGGGCATGGCCCTCACTCGAAAGCCACTTTCTCTCATAGGACACTAATAGGAAATATCTCTATCTATGAGAACTCTATGGCAAAATAGACAACCACAAACAATCCTGACAAGGCACAGGTGAAAGATACACAATCACTAACCCAAGATTGACCATTTGGACAAAAACACACAATGGCTCACATCAATAAGGTTATACAACAACACCTGACCAAGGAGACATAACAACATATGACATAATGACAACACAACCAAAATTGCAATGAAATCAAGCTTGACTGAAAAACATCATTTACACAAGATCCTATTATAGGCAATCTTTTCTCAAAACAGCCAAAAGCATAAATTACTTGCAAATAAAGATTTTCCAGAAAATAAGGAAATACAGATATATTAATACAAATAAATCCATCTTGTCATTTGTCCAATAAAGTTAAATAAATTCATATATGAATTAATCTCCTAATGTGTTTACAAACATAAATATGGAATCTTGAATTATAAGCTTTTCTTGAAATAAGTAAATTCTTAATTAATTATATATATAAACAAAAATCTTCAACTACCGAATTCCCACATTTATATTTTACAAAGAAACCATTTTAATCCATAGCATAAAGAAATAACCGTAAATTAAAATAAGCAAAAAAAACAACTATATATATATATATATATATGCATACATATATATAATAACACAATCTTATTATTTATTTATTTTTAAAGTAAAAATAAAAAATTAAAATTAAAAAAGAAATTAAAAATACTTAATTTACCCTAAACTATCGCTACCCTATGGTAGCGTTGATACCATACGGTAGCAGTCGCTACCTTTGGGTAGCGCTGCTGCCTTATGGCAGCAGCCGCTACCTTTAGGTAGCTGCTGCTATGTGGGTAGAGGCAATGCCTCCCCACATAGCACAAACCAATTTTTTTTTTTTTTTAATTTATAATTATATTTTTTAATTTTTTAAATTTAATAACAATAAATTTAAATAGCTTAAAATATTAAAATTTCAACAACCCAACATTTATTAAATTCTATTTTTTTTTTTTTAAGATTTATTTCTAGGGAATCTAATTAATATAAATTAGTTAATACAGATTTTCCCATAAACTTGATATACTACTAAATTTAACTCCTAAACAATTTTTTTTTTACAACTAAATATAGAAACACACCAATATACTAAGGACAACCATAGAAAAATATCAAATCCAATGCCAAACCAAAGAAATATTTTATCTAGTAAAACCCATTTTCTCCCAAAACATGCAATTTCCATACACAGTAAAAATCTTGGCAAAATCTACCATAATAATTTTCCAAATTTTCTCAAAATTTAATCCACAACACTTAGAAATAACTTCTTTCCATTAAACAAGAAATTAACATTAGGTATGGACTTTAGCTAAGAACCGAATTAATCAAACAGGATATGACACACATATCATTCAGAAGATAGAAGAAACACAAAAATTTTCTTAAAACAATAATCAAAAGAAGCCACCCAACCTAGTATACCTTTCCTGGAAGAAATCTATAGAAGAGCCCTAATCTTTTCAATAAGCTTCCAATAAATTTCTTCACCTAAATTTCTTGTCCTATTTCCTATGTGTCCCTAAAATAAAGACTTATTCCCCTATTTAAACTAAAATTCTAGGTTCAATAGTTTTTTCTCAAAAAACCTAAATTTAGAATCAAAGTGATTTTATTTTATTTTCTAATTTTATACAAAAGATAAGGTAACATGCAATAATTAAAAGTCATTATTCTCCCTTTTCTTTTCTCATGCAAATTAATTAATTTTCTACATAAAGAATTAAAGCAATACTTTAATTCTAATTAATTCTTTTATTCATTTATTTATTTATTCTTTTATTCTTTTATTTATTTAAAATTCTAGGAAATAATAAATACAATTAATCTAATTTTTTTTTCCACTAAAATTTAAATAAAAATATATTTCTACTATCATGCAGCTTGCAACTTAATTTACTAATTTCTTTTAATTAACTAAATTTATAACCTCAATGCATAAACAATTCAACAATGAGATAATACCATAAATTTAATTAATTAATTAAAACCACTAAACACACAACTAAGCAAATCAAAGTAAAGACTCATAAGAAGATCAAAATGACAAAAATATGAAGGTCGAACAAACTAACAAGACGACCAACTGATGACACTCACATGAGTGTCACAATAAAATAGGGTCAACTACTATCTCCTCCACTTCCATCGGAAAATATAAGGCACGCTCAGACCTGTGAAACCAGGTGGAGACGATACCCCATACCTACCCGGTACTTGTACCTACAATATCCTGCATCATTGAACCACACATTCATATATACTATATAGAAGACACAACATACACACTGATGAAGGAGAATTGCGACGTTCCCTGTCTCACCGAAATGAGTGAAGGAAAATCATCCCCTTGCATCCAATACACTCATAGACACACCACATATAATTTCACATTGCATAAATAAAGTAAAGTGTTAGTACATAGCAATAATCCATAAAAATGCCATACATGACAAGTACATAAATACTGCAAATAAGTTATGCATCTCATATCCAGATAAAGCATGAAATAATGTCATATAAGTTTGAAAACCACATCATGGTAATGTATCCACTGAAAGTAAACAATAATAAATATGAGTCTAACAAGTTCAAACAAGTAGGGGTACTACATTCTCCCCCCCAAAACTAGGCTAACTCCTGGAAGCCTAAAATAAATAAGAATATAGCTCTCTCATCTTCACTGCATCCTCCCAAGTCACCAAGGTCTCATCATTTGGGTCCCATAGGACCCTTACCTGTTTGATGGTGCAACACCTGAGGAACAACATGGTGGTCATCCACTGTTGTAAACACTCTATGGGATTTCCCTACATCTCTAACTGTAGGCTCTGATGTTGCTGGCCTTTGACTACTTGTATTGTGGAAACGTTGAGGGCACTACGTGGCTTTGTGGCCAAACTACCCACAAGAGAAGCAAGCTCCTCTACCTGGTCCTCTATTACCTATTGGCCCACTAGACTACTAGAAACTTCCTTGGCTAGGGGTATGAGATTCACTCTACGAGGACTGCCCTGAAGGGCCCTGAAATTGTTTCAATTTTGATGGTTGTTGTTACTGCTGCTGCTATCCACACTTAGCAGGTGTCTGAGGAGTCCTAAACAGTGCAGCTGACTGGGAATGATTTCCCCAAGCTCTATTCCCACTGGAAGGTGCATTCCCTATCTGCACACCTGGCTGACCACCAAGTGCATGACTAAGGTTCAGTTCAACTAATTTGGCTTCCGTCATGGCTATCTCTACTAAAGGTGGCTCAAAAACCCTCACTCCTCCACTGATATGGTCATTCAAACCTCTCAAGAAATGTTGGACAAGCATAGCCTCATCATTACCAATTCTGGCATATTGTTTGAGCTCATAGATGTTGTGCTCATACTAGTCTACTGTCATCCCATATTGACGCAAGGCATAAAACTCATCTGCTTGAGTCTGCCTCCATTGGGGTGAGAGACATCATGCCCTGGATCTCTCCAAAAATAGTTCCCATGTAATGGTGTTAATGCATACACCGATATTCTCCTCCTCTAATCTCCACAAGATTGAAGAAAAATTATTGAGATGCATAATAGTGCATCTTGCCTTTGTGTTGCTACTATATGGAAACATAGCAAAACACTGGTCCAAAATAATGAGCTAGGTCTCTACCTCAAGACCAGTACCTATACCATCAAAGTAAGGAGGGTTGGACCTCATGATGTTCTTTATGTGACCCAAAGAAAGTGGATCTTGGTTAGCTCGAATCTCTCTCCTCCTAGATGATCTCTCCCTCTCTCTCTCCTCTGGAACCTGCTGAAGTAGTTCCTCAACCTGAGTATCAATACGCTGCTCAAATTCAAGCCTTTGGCCTAACCTAGCTAGAACCTCCTAAAACATCTATCTCAGCTCTTCCCTTTTGGGAACATGTTCTCCTACATGCTGAGGTTTCTCATGAACAGATTGTTCTGGTACTAGATGAATGGACTATTCCAACTCAACACTCACATGAGTGGGTGGTGGTGAAGGACTATGATGGTCAGAACCATGACCCTATCCTCCACCTCTACCTCCCTTGTGAGCACCCATACAGCCACCTCCTCTAGCTTTCCTAGCCATGACCTGGTACCATAAAAGAGAAAACGGTTCAAGTCTACAACAAGGATAAGACAAGAGAGATACAAACATTAAGACCTAAGCAAGATGGTCAACCAAAAGGCACACTTCAAACCCAGATTACCCAGTGTTGAAACTTGGGTTTTGATACCAAAAGTAATGCCCCACCAGAAACCCTAAAGGAAAACAACACAACTAGGTAGCTAAAGGGTGAAATAATTTTTTTTAAAGACTAAGTGCACTAACTATAACCATTGCATGTTTAATAACACAATGGAAGTCTAATATATGATTTCCTAAGGGTTACCGTCGAAGATTAATTCGTAGATTACATTAACACCATAGTTAATCCAATTGTCCATTTACTTAGATAAATTAAATGCTTAAGTTCAAAACTACACATACATCTAAATCTTCATAATGAAAGAAATCAAAGTATTCCAATGCATTTATTTATCCATATTTCATTTATACATAAAATCAAAGCAACTGAATCAACATACATTCCACTAACATAATATTACAATATCCATAACTACATGGCTACCAATGATGCCACGGATTACAAAGTTACATAAAAGTCTGATACAATGACCACAAGCTCTCAACTGAACAATGATCTCGAACAAGAGCTGGTACATGAACCACGAACCAAGAACACTAGCGAAGCCTTTCCTCACCTAAAGATACAATCTAGAACATCCAATGGGAAGTGGCACTACCACCCAGCCATATGATCCCGAAATGGAACCACCCCACTGTGCTAGGAGATAGTAGAAAACCCTCAAGCAAGCAAAGTAAGACAAGTACGAAAGGACTACAAGACTTCACAAACATCCATGTAACTCTACTCACAAAACACAAGTGACTCTAAGGAGAGAGTGTCATCGCATGTCTTATGGTGGATACCATGGTACACCCTTCATAGGTCCCGACCCCCATCTTGGGTTTCTCCTAGTAACCTCTCCCGAGCCTTCGGTTCCAACTAAGTCTCATGCGGACCGTACCAATCCTTTCATGAAGATAAGGTGGTAATTTTTCCATTCCAGGCCTTCTCGTAACCTTATGAGCCCTGTACAAGAACTACACCTATGCATGAGGTATATTATCTTAATTAATATTTATTCTACCCATCCCCAAATCAATTATTAGGTTATCACTTTTTAACTGACTTCCGACAGGTTATCCTATCATCCACTTTGGGCACGGACCCCGCTCGAAAGCCACTCTCTCTCATAGGACACTAACAGGAAATCTCTCTCTCTACAAGAACTCTATGGTGAAATAGACAACCATAAACAATCTTGACAAGACACAGGTGAAGGATACACAATCACTAACCCAAGATTGACTATTTGGACAAACACACACAATGGCTCACATCAATAAGGTTATACAACAACACCTGACTAAGGAGACATAACAACATATGACATAATGACAACACAACCAAAATTGCAATGAAATGAAGCTTGACTAAAAAACACCATTTACACAAGATCCTATTATAGGCAATGTTTTCTCAAAACAGCCAAAAGCATAAATTACTTGCAAATAAAGATTTTCTAGAAAATAAGGAAATACATCTATATTAATACAAATAAATCCATCTTGTCAGTTGTCCAATAAAGTTAAATAAATTCATATATGAATTAATCTCCTAATGTGTTTACAAACATAAATATCGAATCTTGAATTATAAGCTTTTCTTGAAATAACTAAATTCTTAATTAATTATATATATAAACAAAAATCTTCAACTACCAAATTAACAAATTTATATTTTACAAAGAAACCATTTTAATCCATAGCATAAAGAAATTACCTTAAATTAAAATAAGCAAAAAAAACAACTATATATATATATATATAATAACACAATCTTATTATTTATTTTTTAAACTAAAAAAATAATTAAAAAAATAATAATAATTCAAAAAAAAAAAAAAAAAAAACTTAATTTACCCTAAACTATCACTACCCTATGGTAGCGTTTCTACCATATGGTAGTAGTCACTAGCTTTGGGTAGCACTGCTGCCGTAGGTAGGAGCCGCTACCTTTGGGTAGCGTTGCTGCCTTATGACTACAGCCGCTACCTTTAGGTAGTTGCTGCTACGTGGGTAGAGGCAATGCCTCGCCACAGAGCACAAACCAAATTTTTATTTTTATTTTATTTATTATTATATTTATTATTTTTTTAAAATTTAATAACATTAAATTTAAATAGCTTAAAATATTAAAATATCAACAACCCAACAATTATTAAATTCAATTTTTTTTTTTAAGATTTATTTTTAGGAAATCTAATTAATATAAATTAATTAATACAGATTTTCCCATAAACTTGATATACTACTAAATTTAATTCCTAAACAATTTTTTTTTTACAACTAAATATAGAAACGCACCAATATATTAAGGACAACCATAGCAAAATATCAAATCCAATGCCAAACCAAAGAAATATTTTATCTAGTAAAACCCATTTTCTCCCAAAACATGCAATTTCCATACACAGTAAAAATTTTGGCAAAATCTACCATAATAATTTTCCCAATTTTCTCAAAATTTAATCCACAACACTTAGAAATAACTTCTTTCGATTAAACAAGAAATTATCATCAGGTATGGACTTTAGCTAAGAATCGAATTAATCAAAGAGGATATGACAGACATTTCATTCAAAAGATAGAAGAAACACAAATATTTTCTTAAAACAATAATCAAAAGAAGCCACCCAACCTAGTATAGCTTTCCTGGAAGAAATCTGTAGAAGAGCCCTAATCTTTTCAATAAGCTTCAAATAAATTTCTTCACCTAAATTTCCTGACATGTTTCCTGTGCGTCCCTAAAATAAAGACCTATTCCCCTATTTAAACTAAAATTTTGGGTTCAATAGCTTTTTCTTAAAAAACCTAAATTTAGAATCAAAGTAATTTTATTTTATTTTCTAATTTTATACAAAAGATAAGCTAACATGCAATAATTAAAAATCATTATTCTCTCTTTTCTTTTCTCATGCAAATTAATTAATTTTCTAAATAAACAATTAAAGCAATACTTTAATTCTAATTAATTCTTTTATTCATTCATTTATTTATTCTTTTATTCTTTTATTTATTTAAAATTCTAGGAAATAATAAATACAATTAATCTAATTTATTTTTCCACTAAAATTTAAATAAAAATATATTTCTACTATCATGTAGCTTGTAGCTTAATTTACTAATTTCTTTTAATTAACTAAATTTATAACCTCAATGCATAAACAATTCAACTATGAGATAATACCATAAATTTAATTAATTAATTAAAACCACTAAACACACAACTGAGCAAATCAAAGCAAAGACTCATAAGAAGATCAAAATGACAAAAATACGAAGGCCGAACAAACTGATAGGACGACCGACTGACAACACTCACATGAGTGTAACTGAATAAAATAGGGTCAACTACTATCTCCTCCACTTCCATTAGAAAATATAAGGCACGTTCAGACCTGTGAGACCAGGTGGAGAAGATACCCCGTACCTACTCAGTACTTGTACCTGCAATATCCTGCATCACCAAACCACACATGCATATATACTATATAGAAGACATAGCATACACACCGATGAAGGAGAATCATGATGTTCCCTGTCTCATCGAAATGAGTGAAGGAAAATCGTCCCCTTACATCCAATAGACTCGCAAACACATCACATATAATTCCACATTGCATAAATAAAGTAAAGTGTCATTACATAGCAATAATCCATAAAAATGCCATACATTACAAGTACAAAAATACTGCAAATAAGTTATGCATCTCATATCCAGATAAAGCATGAAATAATGTCATATAAGTCTAAAAACCACATCATGGTAATGTATCCACTAAAAGTAAACAATAATAAATATGAGTCTAACAAGTTCAAATGAGTAGGGGTACTACAACACTTGTCAACATAGGATTGGTTTGAAAGTATCACATGGATTGAAGATCATTTAATCCTAACCCTTGTTAAGATTATTCAATCTTGACCATCCAATTGCCCATTTATTCTATAAATAGGCCTCATTTCTCTCATTATCCAGGATCCTGCATTTGCCTCTCTTTTCAAACTTAAGCATTCGGGATCATTTTAGCATTAGTATTTATTATATTAGCATAATATCTATATCATAGAATGTTTAGTTTAATTAGCATAGCATATTAATCTCCATCATAACTAGGATTTCATTATCATATTATAGATCTTAGTTGAATTTGAATTTAGATCTTTTATCAACTCATCCCTCATTCTTTAGGTTGTCATTCTAATGATCAAGTGCTCAATGATCTGAGAGCAACCTTGACTTAATGAATTTTTCAAGATAGAGAACAATGGAATGGTTTGAGGAAATGGCTTATTTGAACTTGATTTCTTTGATAGATCTTTTCATATAATGTTTCATTTGTATGCTTGTGTTTTCTCTTAACTAACCTTCACCATCTTACAAGTACATAGTCAAAATTAGTGGAAGATGCTGATAGGCAACAATATCCTATTGGATCATTCATTGTTGAAGGTACTTATTATTGTGTGTGTGAAAAGTAGACCTGTATCTGTATCTCGAATACAATGGAATGGTTTGAGGAAATGGCTTATTTGAACTTGATTTCTTTGATAGATCTTTTCATATAATGTTTCATTTGTATGCTTGTGTTTTCTCTTAACTAACCTTCACCATCTTACAAGTACATAGTCAGAATTAGTGGAAGATGCTGATAGGCAACAATATCCTATTGGATCATTCATTGTTGAAGGTACTTATTATTGTGTGTGTGAAAAGTAGACCTGTATCTGTATCTCGAATACACAAAATTTTAATAAATCATTAGATTCATGGCTAGCAAATCAATAATCAAAGAATAATAAACCATTGCAAAGTGACCTATTGCCCTCTAGTAGATGCGAGTTTAGATTGTTCTCAGATTGCTAGGCTATCTAGTGACTAGACAAAACCCAAACGAAAGATTTTTAATCTATATAAGCATGGATTTAAGCTAGATGGATGCAATATTTAAATTAGATATGCAAGATTAATCTAACATGATTTAAGAAATACATAAATATTTAAGCTAAATGATTTAATGAATATGATATAACTAATATGCAATACCTCAATGCAAATTCTCAATGAACCTAGAGCAAAAACAACATAATAACAATATATTCTCTAGGATCCTTGAATGGGAGATGATATCTTGAATTTATAGTAAATTTAGAAAGAAACTAATGGCTGAGATCAAATGATGATGAGCGGTCAATATTTTCCAAGAGGAAGCAATCCAGGTGAATTGATGTGATTGGCTTCTTTTCTCAGTTTTAAAGGAAATTGAACTAAAATTAAGATAAAATCAGAAAAAAAAATGATTTATTCTCTATTTCATTCAATTTTGATATCTAAATGTTTTAATTGCTTTCTCTGAGATTATGTATCAATTTTTAATTTGTTTTTCAATATTATCTCCATTTGATTTCTTTTCTCAATTTTTAATTCTTTTTTGTCAATTAATTCCTTTTTTGATGATTTAAAGGTAAATTGATTTATTTAATTAAATATGTTAGGATATTCAATAAAATAAATGGGATAATTGTTAAAAATTATTTACTTGGAATGATCAATTAATTAAATAAATATTTAATTAATATTGGTTGATTAATTTGCCATGTGACATTTGATGATTTAAGAAATTAATTGTGTGCTCAAGATTAATTTTAATTGCCTTTGGCTAGGACCTTGGTGATGTTGTCGAGATTAGGGGCCCATGGTTTAGATGACCATTTTTAGGGTATTACATTTTCCCCTCTTTGAATTAATGTGTGAGCAACACATTGGTTCAAAGAATAGCTGATGTCTAGGAGATACTAGGTCTAAACTTGATTGATCAAGAACTAGATGAAAAGTGAGACATTCAGCTTGATTTGAAGTGATGAATAGAAACCGATCCTAGACTTGATTGAAATAGGACCTATGAAGAGAAAAGATACTGAACTTCAACTTGATTGATCAAGAAATGGATCTTATTGATCGAGAACTTGATTGAACTAGACATAGTGAGCGAAGATAAAACCAATCTTGAACTTGATGGATCAAGATACGACGAGCGAAGATAGACTATCTAGATTGATTTGATCCAATGAAACTAAACACCTGTTTAGTTTGACTGTGTGATTAGAGAAACTCTTTAAACCCTTGATTGAGTTTAGACAAATAATCAGCTTGATGAAAAGCGATGCAACTGATTAACGTTAAGAGACTGATTCAGACGAAGACAATATCAACTTGATATGAAGTGATGAAATTGATATGCCACTACAGATTTACTTGATGAAGCTTAGCTACTCGACTTGCAACGGAGATTTTTGAATGAGATTCTCAACTTTGAGGTCATGAGTATGCCACCTCAAGAGCAAAATCAAAAGATAGCAAGGGTTGCGCAGTCATTTTAAGCAATTATTTTGATTGATGATAAGTTATTTGAGCACAAAGATTAATGTTGATGATTAAAATGGGAGTTAATGTTAGAATTAAATTGAGATTAGTGTTGATTGACAAGAAATTGAACACACATTGAAGAAGAGAATGATTAGGTGATGAAAGTGCTAAGTGGTCAACGTCATGAAATTTTTATGAGACAATTGATGTCAGATTTTGATTTCGATCCTAAAATTGGACTCAGGATAGCTGATTTATGAGCTCTTGATTTGATTTCATCATACTTGTGTTGATTTATTATGATATTTTGTTCTATATGCTTTATTCTATATGTATACATATCTTTTCAATATGGATGTATGTAGTGTAGATGAATATGGATGTTTATTTTTGTTTCTTTTCATGTAAATAAATGATGATGCAAATGAATGATGAGAATGAGCAACTAGTAATGGTAATATTTATTTTTCTTCATGCAATAATATGAATGCAAATAAGTAATTATGAAATGTATGGATGTATATAACATGCTTATGTATGCAGCTTGTTGGCATTTTGAGTTTGTTGGAATTTTGCTTAGAGATTGCATTAATGATATGTTGTCATTGATGTCAATTGAACTGGTAATGGTATTCATGTTATTGCTCAAATTGTTGATTTTAATATTGGTTAGTAACCGCTAAGAAGAGATTTGTGGAAGATGTTCTAAACTGGTATGTTAAGTTTGTGAGTTGAACCGATAAACCAGTGTAAAGGGTTAAACCTTTCTATGCAATGTAACCGGTAAACCCTATCAGCTATTAATCCCTAACCGATCAATTTTATTGGTTTATTATCTGATGAGCGGTAATGATGGAGATACGTGTGATCATTGTATGAGGATAAGTTCAAATTGTTTTGGCACGTGTGTTTCTTTTCTAGGGAAGGAGCAAAGTGGATTGCGTCTAATGCACATTGCATGATGAGTTACAAAGTCCAATGGAGCGGTGATCATGGAGCAGTTGTAATTTTATTGAAGAATGTGAAGAGATTGTTATGATTTCTAATGATCAATATTGTACCGAATTGTTTGTAATCTCAACGATGAGAATTAGGTTTTTGTTGTGTTACCAACCTAATTGATTTGTATTTAAGGTCAATGAAGTTGCTTGTAAAAGATTGTTGGCAAGATTGGCAGAAGCCTATTGAGTGTGTTGATGCCTAGCCAGTGAATGGATCTATACTTTGAGTGAAGGAAGATTGAAGCTTAAAAGGATCTGATCAAGCAAATGTAGTGCTATTCAGACAAATCAAGAAAACCTGTTATTTTCTAACAATTACAACAGAAGTGAAATCCCTTAACCAAGTAAGCTCTAACAAGATTGGTTACTTATTAAATCCTCTAACAAGGTAGTTCATTATCTTGGATTCTTAAATCTTCTAGCGAGGTTACTCCTAATAGGGTATTGTGATTTTCTTCAAAGCATATTTGTAAATCCCTTTACCAGGTGATTCCTAACTAGGATTAGTTTCTTACAAGACTTATTGTAAAGCTTTAACAGGCTTGGCTCCTAACATCATGAACTTCAGAAGAGTTCAGATAGCTATCCTTGTGAGTCTCATCTCACTGTGGCTTTTACCTATTTGGGTTTTCCATGTATAAACATTTGTATGGAGTGGTGAATGTTTTTGTGGTTATGATCTTATTTGTTGATTTGATTAACTTTTGATAAGGCATGATAACTAGAGTCATTGAGAGATGAATATTTTGAGATATGATTAAGTATTGTTGACGTTTACAAGATTGAGTTTGTTTATTGTTAAGTTTTCATAACAGTCAAACTAGTTGATGTCAAGTATTCTTATGAATATTGATCTTGATTGAGATATGTTTACTTTGTGTGATTGAATTTGAGTTTGGGAATTTTGTATTAGTTTTTAGTATACTGATTCAACCCCCCCTGCTCTTATTATTCTACTAGATACTTATTCTTTTATCATACCATCAACTGGTATCAGAGCATCTCAGGTCCTCTTTAATCTAAAAGCCTAAAAACTTGAGGAAAAGATCTTGTAGATCATGATGAATAAAGAAGGTCCAAAGTTCAACATAGATTACTATAGAATATGTAGTGAAAAAATGAAGATTTACATTAAGAGTCCTGGTAGTCAGTATTGGGATCATATAAGAACTGAGTATAGTACACCTATAGGAATCCTGACTAATGATCAGAAGAAAGAACAACAAGAAAATCACCAAGCAGTAGAGGCTATTATCAGTTTCCTGTCTAATGTTGAATATGTAGATATTCATGGTCTTTTAACTACACATGAAGTATGGCAAAAACTTGAAGAGATTTATAGTGGTGATGAACATGCTAATATTTCCAAAGAGGAGAGTTTAAGAGGAAAGTTTGATGACATGAGAATGTCTGAAGGTGAGAATATCCAGCAGTATGGTGAAAGGATTAAAGAGATAGTTGATGAAATAAAGAGTGCAGGAGGGAAAGTAAAAGATGCCACAGTGATCAGTAAGGTACTAAGAACCCTACTACCAACCTATGCTATCGGAGTTGTAGCTTTTCAGGAGCTAAAATCCATTGACAAGACAAAGGTAACTCTTGACTCTATTATTGGTAAACTTACTGCTTTTGAACTGAATGGCTATGATGGTAGTGTACAGAAATTAGAATCTGCATTTAGAGCTTGTATGTCTAACCCATCTGTGAGAAGAAGCAGAGATACCGGCCATGGTTATGAATCTAGATCCAACAAAGATGCTGATGATGAAGACAACTTAGTGGAACTTGAAGCATTGTTGGCAAAATGACTGCCTAGAGGCACTGGTAAATATAGAGATAAGCTACCTTTAAAATGTTTTGCACGCAACAAGATTGGTCATATAGAAACTAATTGCCCTAATGGTGAAAATGAATACAAGAAAGACAAATTTAAGAAGTATAAGGGTAAAGGCAAGAGAGATTGTTTTGTAGCTATTAATAGTGGTATTTTTGATGAAGATATTATGTTTGTAGCTATTAAGGAAGAAATATGAGATTAGAAGGCACTAGTATCTAGGATGGATAACTTTGATGATTGTGTTAGGAATTAGAGGCAATTGAGAGGGGGTGGTGAATCATTTATATATTAATTTCAACCCAAATATACTTTAACCAAACTTAGTACATAATACCAGTAAACCAGACTTTAATGCCAATAGATAGTTTAGTAGTAAATGACAGTACTAGTAAAGTTTAATGCATGAAACAAAAAGACAAATAACATACACAACACATAACATAGTTATTTGTACGTGGAAACCCTGTAAGGGGAAAAACCATAGTGGGAAACCTTACCCACAATCAGATGATACTCCTACAGATAGTATGTGTGTACAATATGGGGTCTGCACATGCAGAAAGGCCAACTGCCTAGAGTTCACTACTCAATCACAAAATGGGAGTCAGACTGACTACCATTAGATGGTTACATCCAATGATAATGTACTTCTCAAAATAGCATCTTCATATGCTGGATTCAGTACCGGTTAAGCTCTGATTTGCCTTCTTCAAAAACCTTCTTGAATCTTGAATGATGTTTGTGTGTATGGCTTTGCTTATATTCACATATACCTTATTGTAATCCTCTTACCACATTTTCTACATCCTCATTTAATCTCACAAATGATATCTTACATATATACCAAAACGTAAGACCAAATGTGTAGGTTGGCTTACTAAGATATTACAATTAAATCAATTACAAATGAATCAATATGTGATGCATGATGTCATCTTAATGTATTTATAATAATAATAAATCATCTCCATAATATGTCGTACTATTCTGGAATAGATAACGCTTGTCGGTCCATAACCTAGACCTATTTGCTGGTAACAACAAATATGCAAACCCAATTTGATCAATGACCAAATCATCAAAACAAAGTGTCCAAAAAATGTCTTCAACATAACCAAGTAATCCTGAAATGATAAAAGATCATCCTCAGTGCCGGTGAATAATATAACCTATCGGTGAACCAGATACCAGTGACTGTGCATAAGTTACTGAACATGCCAGTGAACATAACCAAAGATCTCCAAGTGTTGATAGGTGTTGATAAGTGTTGACATAAATGACAAAACCAATACAACACATCCATAATACCAATAGATTGGATCATTGATAGTGGTTGTTCACATCATATGACTGGTGATTGGAGAAAATTTATTTCCTTGAAGGAATTTGATGGCAGTGTTGTTAGATTTGGCAATGACTCACCGTGTATGGTAAAAGGTAAGGGAGTTATTTGTCTTAATGGGAAGAGCAATGTTGATGATTTATATTGGGTTGAAGGCCTAAAGCACAATCTTTTGAGTGTGGCACAACTTAATGACAAAGGATACCCACTGGAGTTTAGAAATGGTATGTCCAAAATATTTGACAACAAAGATGAATTGATTGGAACTGGGAAACAAACCAAAGGTAATTTATTCAATCTTAATTCTAAAGTTAGCAACTGTTTGATTGCAAAAATAGATGGTAGCTGGCTTTGGCATAGGATATTTTGTCATATAAATTTTGATAATATTGTTAACGTAAGCAAGTCTAAGACAATAAGAGGTTTGCTTCATCTAGACAAACCGGTTAATACTCTTTGTAAAGAATGTCAGTTAGGAAAGATTACTTCTTCAACTTTCAAGAGCAAGTCCTTCTCAGCCGAGCATTTGTTAGATTTAGTTCATATAGATTTATGTGGACCAATAAGAAGAAGAAGCATTCAAGGTGACAAATATTTCATGATCTTCATTGATGATTGTTCAAGGATGACATGGGTCACATTCTTGAATGATAAGAATGAAGCTTTTGGTAAATTCAAGGCATTGAAGGCCTTAGCTGAGAAAGAGAGTGGAAAAAAGAGAAAATGTCTGAGAACAGATCAAGGTAGTGAATTTACTTCTGAGGAACTCACTAAGTATTGTGATGAGAATGGTATCAAGCAGCACCTTTCTGCACCAAGGACACCATAGCAAAATGGTATAGCAGAGAGAAACAACCAGTCAGTGGTTGAAGCTATGAGGAATATGTTGATACAAGGAGTTGTAGCAAAAGCATTTTGGAAAGAAGGTATAAGTACAACTGTCTACAAATTGAATTGAGTTCTGGTGAAAAGATCTAAGGACAAGACACCTTATGAATACTGGTATGGGAGATCACTTGATGTTATCTATTTTAAGATATTTGGAAGCAAATGTTTTATTAAAAGAGGTGATTACATAAGCGAGTTTAAAGATAAGAGTGATGAAGGAATATTTCTTGGCTATTCCACCAAGAGTAAGGGCTATAAATGCTTCAACAACCGGACATAGAGAATTGTTGAGAGTGGTGATGTTCGTGTAGATGAATATCTTGAAATTTTAGAAGGAACCAATTCAGAGAAGAAGGATGAAGATCCTTGCATTTTTCTTTTGGAACCTGAAACTGTTAAATTAGAAACTAGTAAAGCAAATCCTGATGTACTTGTTCAACTAGAACAAATAAATTTGGAGCAAGTTGATAATGAAGAAGCTGAACCTAAAGAGAATGATCATGTTATTCCTAGGTATGCGAGACTGAACCACAAAACTGAAAATATTATTGGGGATAAGGATGCTAGAGTACTAACTAGAAGGAGAATAAGAGGGAACTCTTGCATGATATCCACCTTTGAACCTAGAAGTACTAAGGAGGCATTTGGTAATCATCATTGGGTTAAAGCTATGGAGGAGGAGTTGGATCAAATTGAGAAGAACAACACTTGGACCCTAGTACCCCAACCAGTAAACAAGAATGTTATAGGTACTAAATGGGTGTTTAGAAATAAGTGAAAGGAAGATGGTGTTGTAGTTCACAACAAGGCAAGATTAGTATGCAAAGGTTATGTGGAAGAAGAAGGAGAAGATTATGGAGAAAATTTTGCACCAGTAGCAAGATTGGAAGGTCTCAAAACATTACTTGCATTTGCAGCTCATAAAAAGTTCAAGGTATACCAGATGGATGTTAAGTCTACATTTTTGAATGGGATATTGAAAGAAGAGGTTCACATAGAGTGGCCTAATGGTTATGCATTGACAGATAAGGAAGACATGGTATGTGAATTGCATAAAACTTTGTATGGATTAAAGTAGACACCCAGAACATTGTATGAATGACTTCATGCACATGTAATGAAGATAGGCTTTGCTAGAACCAATGATGACAAAAACATTTATCTCAAGTCTGAAGGAGATGAAATTCTGGTCAGTGAAGTATTTGTTGATGACATTATATTTGGAGGTAATGATGACATGAGTAATTGTTTTGCAAATGAAATGAAGAATGAGTTTGAGATGTCATTAGTAGGTAAAATAAAAAAATTCATAGGCTTGCAGATACAACAAATGAAGAATGGTATTTTCATTACTCAATCCAAGTATGTGAAAGAGGTTTTGAAGACTTTTGATATGAGTGACTGTAAACTAGTTGGAACCCCAATGTTTATAGGTTGTAAGGTGTCTAAGGAAGATGCATATAAGTCTATAGATGAAAAGGAATACAGGTCAATGATTGACAAATTACACTATATTATTCATAGTCAATCAGATATTGCCCATGCAGTTGGTATTGTTGCTAGATTTCAGAAGAATCCAAAGGAAGCACATCTAATGGCAACCAAGAGAATTTTTAGATATCTAAAAGGTACTGTTGACTATGGGTTATGGTATCCATATGGTGGAAATTTTTATTTGAAAGCATACACAGATGCTGATTGGGCAGGAAATATTGATGACTGGAAGAGTACTACTAGTGGAGCATTCTTTCTAAGAGGAAGGCTAGTTTCATAGAGTAGTAAAAAGCAGAGTTGTACTTCACAATCTACTATTGACGCTGAGTATGTAGCAGCTTATATGAATTGCACACAAGCTATGTGGATGAGGCACATTTTGGAAGGTTTGAAGATGAAAATCTCAGAACCAATAAAGATTTTGTGTGATAATACAAGTGCAATAAACATCTCTAAAAATCTTGTTTTTCATGCAAGGACTAAGCACATTGAATTGAAGTATCACTTCTTGAGGGAAAAATTTCAATGTAAAGATGTTATCTTGGAGCATGTTTCTACCAAGGAGTAGCTTGCAAATATCTTTACCAAACCTCTGCCTATGACCACTTTTGAGTATCTTAGAAGTCAATTGGGGGTTGTCCCTCTTCAGGAAGTTAGTTGAGCATGATATTGATTGCATCAATCCCTGAATTACTTGTAGAATCTTACATGGATTGATGAAGAACTGGATGTATTCCATAGGGGGAGCATCCAGTTGCAGTATGATGTTGATGCACAGTGAGAGTAGAATTTCATATTTTTACTTTCACTTTGGCATTGTTGTCAAAGGGGGAGAAGAATTATGTGTCTGATTAGGTGAACCAATGGTAGGCTGAAGACAGACAGAGCAAGGTGAATACTTGGTAATGTAAACCAGGATTCCTATTCATCAATCTCAATAGCAACCAAAGGTGTTGATATTTGTATTGCCATCAATGCCAAAGGGGGAGATTGTTGGCATTTTGCATTTGTTGGAATTTTGCATAGAGATTGCATTCATGATATGTTGTCATTGATGTCAATTGAACCTGTAATGGTATTCATGTTATTGCTGATAATGTTGTTTTTTATATTGGCTAGTAACTAGTAAGAAGAGCTTTGTGGAAGATGTTGTAAACCGGTATGTTAATTTTGTGAGTTGAACAAGTAAACTAGTGTAAAGGGTTAAACCTTTCTATGCAATGTAACTGGTAAACCCTATCAACTGTTAAACCCCAACTGATCAATTTAGTTGGTTTATTATCTAATGAGTGGTAATTATGGAGACATGTGTGATCATTGTATGAGGATAAGTTCAAATTATTTTGGCGTGTTTGTCTATTATCTAGGGAAGGAGAAAAGTGGATTGCATCTAATGCACAACATATGATGAGTTACAAAGTCCAATGGAGTAGTTATCATGAAGTGGTTGGAATTTTCTTTAAGAATGTGAAAAGATTGTTATGATTTCCAATGGTCAATATTGTACCGACTTGTTTGTAATCTCGATGATGAGAATTAGGTTTTTGTTGTGTTATCGACCTAATTGATTTGTATTTAAGGTCAATGAAGTTGCTTGTAAAACACTATTGGAAATATTGGCAGAAACCTATTGAGTGTGTTGTTGCCTAACTAGTGAATGGATCTGCACTTTGAGTGAAGGCAAATTGAAGATTAAAAGGATCCGATCAAGCAAATGTCATGCTATTCAGACAGATCAAGACAACCTCATGTTTTCTAACAATTACAGTAGAAGTGAAATCCCTTAACCAGCTAAGCTCTAACAAGCTTGGTTACTTATTAAATCCTCTAACAAGGTGATCCATTAGCTTGGATTCTTAAATCCTCTAGCGAGGTTACTCCCAATAGGGTATTGTGCTTTTCATCAAGGTATATTTGTGAATCCCTTAAGCGGGTGATTCCTAACCGGAATTAGTTCTTAACAGGACTTATTGTAAAGCTTTAACAGGCTTGGCTCCTAATAGGGAAAACTTCAGAAGAGTTTAGATAGCTACCATTGTGAGTCTAATCTCATCATGGTTTTTTCCTATTTGGGTTTTCCACGTATAAACATTTGTGTGAAGTGGTGAAATTTTTTGTGGTTATGATCTTATTTGTTGATTTGATTAACTTTTGATAAGGCATGATAACTAGAAGCATTGAAAGATGAATATGTTGAGACATGATTAAGAATTGTTGATTTTTACAAGATTGAAGTTGTTTACTATTAAGTTGTTATTACAGTCAATCCGGTTGATGTCAAGTATTTTTATGAATATTGATCTTGACTGAGATATGTTTACTTTGTGTGATTGAATTTGAGTTTGGGAACTTTGTATCAGTTTTTCAGTATACTAATTCACACCCCCCTCTTAGTATTCTACCAGATACATATTCTTTCATCATACCATCACAGCTAACATCTCAATACACAAGTACTCGATTGGAGAAATGATGATGAAAAAGAGACCACTTAGATGAGAAATGATGAAGCTTTAAACTCTCATTCAGAAGATAAAGAGATCATTGTTATTATGCCAAAGTCACTTTTAAATGCATAAAATTTAGAATGAATGCAACCTAAATCTAGTCACTGCATTTGAAATGCTTAATTTTCATCACTGAGTGCTTTACAAACATAGCAAGCAGAATAGAGTTCATTTCTTTGTATATGCAATATTAACTATCTTGTCTGCAATGACCCTTTGTTTGTTCATATTCTTGGATAAATTACACATGCATCCAGATTGCACATTAAAGAAATTCCCTCAAATAAACAATGAAATGACTCCAACCTCCCTATAGCATACAAATAAGTGGAGTCAAGGTATGTGTGGAGATTTCACCTTGATGTGAATGAACTTATCATAGACACCTAGTTGATTAGATGTTTCTAGTTCATCGGATTCATTCCTACAAGAAGAAAATAAAGAAAAGTACTATGCCCCCAATCCTTTCTCCTACTAGTCAAGATAGACTTCCTCAAGTTACTCAGAGGGGATAATAAGCAAAAGCCAATGTAAAAGGTAGCACACAAAGGGACTATGACCAAAGGTGATACCCATTGGCTATCAGAGATAGGATAGATAAACCTGACCTTTAACAACTTCTATAATTCTTCTTTAACTATCTCCTTCAAGGCAGGATTGATTCCTCTTTGAGGTTGTCTAAGTGGGCAACACTCTTCTTTTATATAAATATGGTGGGTGCAAATTGTTGGATCTATCCCATGCATATCCTTGTAATCCCATGCAAAAGCATTTTTATGATATTTCAGCAAGTTCACTATTATCACTATTTAAGAAATGGGTTTTTCCTTTCCCATAATTGGCTACATTTTTGAAATTTTGAGTCAGGTGTTCTTTTGGTTGCCTTGAATCTGTTTCGAGTTTTTAAAGGTTAAGTGTTTAGGGTTTTAAAATTGCTCAAATGACTAATAAAACCCTCTAGCTTCTATTCCTACATTACTTTATTCACTTAAGTAATGGGTCTTAAGTCATGCAAAGTGTCCCCCCCCTTTGTCATTTACCTAGGCAGTCCCTTTAGTGTTTTAATTTCCGCTTTAAGGTCTCCTTTTTCTAAGTGTCCATCGGGCCTTGTAAGCATCACACAACTTTCTGTTGATCTAACGGTCTACATAGTTTTGCAACCAAAAGGTGCTCACAATTTATCTATCGCGAAGTAGCGAAAGGCAAAAAGGTGGACCCAACACATAGGTTCGAACTAAAGCTAAATACCGATTAAGTCACATCTAATCAGATGAATGGTGTGACTTTGTGAGGTCAAACTAAACATGCTTTATCCTTTACGAAGTGGCAAAAAGGTTTGGCAGGACCTAGCAATGAAGATTTTCCTTCGATTAAAAGGTGATCAGGTCAGGCAAAGATCGACGGTCCACATGGCTTCGCAACCATGAGATGCCTGTGGTTTACTCTTCATGAAGTAGGAAAAGGTTAATGGGCCTGGGCAAGGACTTTTATAAGAAGCTTAACAAATGTGCAAGTTCCTGAGATCTAACAGCCAGCGCAGTTTTGTTGATTAAAGGTGCTCGAAAGTTATCTTTCACGAAGTAGTGAAATGACATGGCATTCCAGGTAAGTAGTCCAACTGGTTTAAAGTGGCAAGTAAGAAGGTGACACATCATGGACCAAAAGATAGATGGATAAAGATGAGTCGGAGGACCCACTGCCAGTTTTAAACAAGATTAAGCAACGAGAAAGTTCCTGAGATCTGACGATTTGTGTAGTTTTGCAAAAATAAGATGCAAATGAGATATTCATCACAAAGTTGCAAAAAGGGTCAGTGGGCCCAAAGGGCAGGCTAAGCATGAAGTTAAAAACCGATTGACTCTGTCTTGATCCAATGGTTCTCATGATTTTGTGGCCACAAGCTGAATGATGATTAGTGTTCACAAAGTCATGAAAGATAGGTGGAAGTCACAAGTAGGTGTGATGTGGCAAAAAGGCTGCTACATTTGTGGAGCTCGATAGAGATATGTTAAGTGACATGTGTTTCTAAAAGGATTGTTAAGGGCCTGCCTAGGTGTAACTGGTGGTTATGTGGGAGTAATGAAAGATGGCATGTCGCAAATCTAGAGTGGAACCCAAGTGAGTTGCCATGGCTAATGGCCAATTTCTATGTGGCGTTTATTAACAGGCAAAAAGGTGGGGTAAGTGGCTCCCAGATGTAGGGCCCCCTTAAAAGGCATTCATCTCAGTATTGATCCAATGATTCTCATTATTTCGTGGCCCAAAGATGCCTACAGATTAACCTCAGTGAAATGGCAAAAATAGCTAGCTATCACAGTTAGGCATGGTTAGTAAAAGAGATTGTTGGTCCCAATTGGAGTTAAAGGATGGGTGACTCAAGTTAGATCTAACGCTTGGTGTGGCTTCCCGAAGAAGAAGTGCTCAATTGTTAAGGATTGCAAAGTGGTGAAAAGAAGGTAGGGCCCAGAACTTAAGTAGGGAGATTAAGTGGAGATAAAGACAATGCAGGTTCCTATGATCCAATGGCCAGCATTGCTTCATGAAAGAAAAGAGCATGGGTTTTATGTTCTACGAAATAGCGAAAGAGCAAAACAGAGGAAAGACTCAGAGGAATCATGACCCGTTGGAGCCAGTTTTGAATTCGATTTGGTGAATTCAATTCTGAAAAGAAAGTCAAAGCATGCAGAGTTAATTCTTAAAACTTAAATGCGAACTTGTCTTCTTGAGTCCGCATCAACTTAATTTCTATTATTGTTCCATCGAAGTTTGTTGCAGAGTGAATTGTTGTAGATCGATTTTCTTTAGGGGGATAATCAGGGTTTTTGTGCTTTTCTTGATAATTTTGGTTTATTGTCGAATATTTCCGTGTGAATTACTTTGTTAGAGGTCTGTGCGAGTTGCTAGTGGTGTATTTGCTTGTCCAGAATGGCACCAAGAAGAGAATTAACTAGGAGGGTGAACTACCAAGAACGAAACATATGTGATGATTTTTTAGAACAACTAACTTTTTGCACCAATGTTGGGGCTAAGATCAAAGAGCTAGTACCCAAACACCCCCGTTTGAAAATTGGAGATGGCATGTATGATAAGGGTAATTGGCTGAGAGACCCTGAAATAGGAATGTCAGGCTTGGGACTTTTCAAGGTCAGGTTTGGGAAGAGAAATTCCCTAGCTCCTGTGAATAGCATATGAGAACAGGATGTGGGAAAGCTTGTGGTTCTAGATGTTTTTATGGATATAGACCTGTTAACCTTGATTGCACAGAATTATGACTCTATGGCAAGATGCATTAGAAACATAAAGGGATCAGCCCTAATTGAAATCAAAGAAGATGAATTCAAAAAAAAATTTTAACTTAGTGAGTCCTCCAATTTGTTAGAGCCTACTGACTTTGAATTATTAGCCTAGGTTTATAACACACAGAGGGATCATCTTAGGAGTGGTCCATTGAGAGAGTTCTTTGTAAAGATAGGGGGGTGAACAGTTGTAGGCCCTCGCACAATGGAACCATTCTCCCTCAATTTATTTACCCTGAGAGATAAGGGTATGTATTGGGCCCTATGCTAGATCTTTGGGGAAGATGCTGAAAAGAATATGCCAACTCATTATATGTTGATGATTGCTCAAATTTTGAATCCATCCTTGGCCATTACATTTGATTACGCTTCATACCTCACTAATGTCATTCATAAAGGGTTAGTAGGAATCAAGAGTGGTAAGGTTGTCAAGCCATTTGCATGGTATTCTATGTTAACACATATGTTCCTGTTCAAGGGTGTTGATTACTTTGCAAAGAAGATGGACCTAGTCAAGGTCAAGGATAAACAGGAGATGCCAGTACAATTATGGAGTACTATTTTATCATGGGATAGGGAGGATGAAAGTTACTTGAAGTTTGATAGATGCTTTGCATATAAAATCAAAATCCTCTTATGCAAAGAAAACCCTAGAATCCATAAGGTTCTTTTGGAGTTTATCAGACCTAAGGAGTTTGCAGAGGATATCAAGATTGCTCACAATTGGGGAGACATCTATTTGTACCCTATGTCTATTGTTTTTAGAGTGTTTGGATTTAGAGGCACCCCATATTTACTACCCTATTAGGTCCTATTAAAAATAGGGATTGCAAAAGTGTAAAGACAGATTGGAGGGGTATAGGAAGCTGAATTGACTAACAGAGGTAAAGGGACAATTTTCCTAACTATTACCATTGCCCACCACTTTGTAATCACTAAGGATGGATGGAGATTTTTAAAGAATTCTTTAAGCCATATAGGCTATCAACTATAGTGTCAAGATGTGCAGACCCTGAGGACTTTTTCAATGGCATGTTCAAGAAAAGAGCAGTATGCAGAGGTAGGCCTCATCAATTTCAGTTTCTAGAGGATTTGATTAGGAATGAGTTTAGCTTAGATGAGTAGGAATTGAGGAAGGAGAAGTGGGTGGCATATAAGAAAACCCTTGATTTTATTCATCAGTTTGACACTAGTTATGACCCTTTGTCTAGCTTCACCCCATTTGAGGAGAAAATAAAGTTCCTGATTCTTTATTTTGAAGACCTCATGCAAACACTGAAAGAAAAGAGGGAGGCCATAATGCAAAACAATCCTAATAAGGTTAAGATGGTCTTAGCCAAGCCTGCTTTTGCTAAAGCAATCCCACTAGGTGACTATGCAATGCATAAGAGGCCAAGGTACACTGTAATGATGCTAGTGATAGGTGAGCCTTCCACCTCAAAAGGAAAAAGGAAAATTGAAGATGTTGTAGACATTCAAGATTCCCCTAAGAGGCAAAGAGTGGGAAAAGAAATTGAAATTGATGAGCCTCAATATTCCCAATCTCAGTCTCCTATCCACATTGGAGATGAGCAAGCTGTGGCTGAACAACTAATGTAGTTAGGGAGTCTCGGTGAGATTGCCTATACCTATAGGGAGACCCAAGAGGGGATGCCCGAAGAGCCAGCAAATGCTGAAATGGATTTAACTAATGGTGATTTAAAGGGAAAAGAATTGGATCCTATTGTTAAGCAAGCTAGTGAAGAATTCCTAGCTTACAGCAACTTTGTCACATCAGGAGCTTTTCTGGGGTTTCTTTGGAAACAAAACATTGATCAATTCAAGACCAGATGTGAGAAAAGGGTCAATGAGAAACCTCTCAAAGATACAGCCCAAGTAGAAGAAGAGGTTAAGCAAGAAATGATGCAGGAGTTGAAAGAAATCACCTCTAATAAAGGGAGAGATATGTTGGATAAAGTTGGCGTGTTAATTCTCCCTAAATGGGACATAGTTGATACATTGATCCTTGATGCAGTAAGAAAGGAAACAAAGCCAATGGAAGATGTGACCTTTAATAAGGATAATGCTACTCTTGTCCTATGGTCATTAAAGAAAGATGAGAACAGGAGGAATAAAAAAGCCTCAAATTCTAGCCTCTTTAGAGGAATGATCGTTAAGAGGGTTCAAGACACAGGAGTGGTGGAAGCGGCTACTACTGTTCTAGAAACTGTAAAGTTTAATGTGGCCATACTAGACAAAGAAGCCCAAGAAAAGGCTACTCTTCAATTGAAGATGTAAACTATTTTAAAAGCTTATAATGAGGCTAAGGAAGGAATAGCCAATAGAGACAGCAACATCAATAAGCTCTAGAGCCAATTGGTAGGTCAACATCATCAAGGTGAGTCTTCAACATTGATGATCACTTCTTCTCTGACAAGACCCCCACCTACTAGTCCAATTATAGAATTCCCTCCTCCTATGCCTTCTGGTTTCCAACCAGCCGAGACTTATAACCTTGAAATGGAAAAGTTGCAATAGGCCCAAGCCTTATTTGCAAGCAAATATGAGGAGAAGATAAAGGCAATAATTTCAAGTTTTACTGACACTATTGATGCTCCTACAATATATATCAACATGAAAAGAATTTTGGACACTCTTAGTGATTTGAATGAAGATAAGGCTATTTTAGAGCCTATTATGAATAAATGGTTGCCTCGGGAAGTGGACTTAGAACTGATGTGTGCATCATATGATGAGGTAGAAGTTGATGTCATTATGAAGTCTACATGTAAGTTGGCAAAAGGATTTAAAAAGTTGGCTGAAGGCAGAGCTAATGTGGAAAGAAAAGCTAATTTGTATAAGAAATAATATACTGAGAATAAATTTGCATTGTTTCCTGAAGGTTTTGTCAACCAGAATTAGTCAAAGGATAAACAAGCATGGTTAGATGAGTTATGGGCTAATTTATCCTTAAGCTTAAATGAGATAATCAATAAAGATGACAACTCTTTGTTTGTTAAAACAATTGAGAAAATAGTGAAGATCAAATCTCATTATGGGTTTTTGGATTCAGAGGTAAGAAAAGTGAGGAACGCCTGGAAAAAGTTGTTAAAGTTGAATAAAACAATTATTGGCCACTCATGGCCCACTGATGATGTTTTCCAAGGATGGTCCCAAAAGTATGTGGTAGCTGACGTGGAGATTCAAGATGAAGATTCTCCACCATAGTTGGAACATGTTCCAAAATAGTTAGAAGGCACTCCTGAATGGTCAAAGGATATTGCGAAAGAGCCACCAACTAAAGAAGTCATTGAAGCAGAAAAGGACATGTAACTACTTCTTGAGTGAAGGAGTTTTTTGTAACAAACTTTTTTTTAAAAGAAGGTCTGAAGCTTGTATGCATCCATGATTATATAAATGGATACTAGGACCCATGAGAGGGGATCGCAAGCAATTGTAAGAAAACGCTGTAGAAATTTATCTAAGCTTTTTTTGAGTTAATGGAGAATATTCAAAAGTTTTTGTAATACTCTCTGAAATAATATCAATATATAGACCGTCGGTTTTGAGCTTAAAATTTGTGTTGTCTTCAAGTATTTTTGCAAATATTTACTGTTTCATTCTAAGTAATCTAGGGTTATTCCTTTTGAATATGGGTTGTAAGGTAACTCCAAGTAGATGTGCTTCTTAGCTTTTCTCTTCAGGAGGGAAATTAAATATGCGGGAATCATTTCTATCACTAAATTCTTTGTGGGATAATTTGAATTTGATAAATACAGTTTAGATTGGTTTGAAGAAATTCTTATGTATGTTAGGTATATATGGGGATCTATAGAAGCCAAGCTGACAAGATGTGTGAAGATGTTTGATTGTGGGAGTATTGTTTGAATTTAGATGACTCTATGGCCTAGATAAGGCACTGGTATCTATTATGGTTGTCTTTCTACATATCTTGAATGTCAATACTGAACATGAGTATGAGTTTTATTTCTTTATTTCAGTAGGTTTTAAGGTGATAAGATCCACTGGTTTTTGGATTGGTGTACTATGGATTTGTCTTTTAAAAGTGTGGATTTGTCTTAAGGGTATACCCACCTGAACTTTGGACAAGTTCAAATTGTAGAAGGTTAATCAAACCTTGTCATATGTTGTTCTGAAAGTTTCCTTCTCTATGATCTCTCTTCTGCAAATAAAATTTATCATATTATTATAAAGATCTTAAGGGGAATCAGATTTTGAGAACAACAAAAGTGGTGACTCTACTGGGGAGAGTCATACTATGAATCTAGCTTGTTTTCATGTCTCCCATTGATTTGTGGGTGGCGACTTTGGTTAACCAGCCCTTTTGGAAATAAGAAAATTCTGAAAGAAAACAAGCACAATGCAAGGAGGAAAGCATACTCGATCTTTCATGAAAAAACATCCTCGTGAAACATTGCAGGAAGGATTGCCTGAACAGTCAAGAAGAGGTCAGAAAATGTCAGTGGTGCATGAGCCATCAAATGCTACTTGGGTCTAGAAAAGCAATAATGTGGGTAAGATATCTGAAAGACCTATTTATGCTAGATCAAATTCTTCTTCAAGAGAATCTAAACATGATGTTTTTGGTTTCCAATCTGGTTTGTTCAAGAATTTAGAAGACGTTAATGTTTTAAATCAAGGTATATCTCATATTAGTGCCTATCGAAGAGACAAAACTAGTTCAAATATAGTTAGAAGTTCTGTACCTAGGATGATTGATGGAAACATTAGCTTGATTGATATTGATCAAGTCAATATATCAAACTCAAAAGAAGTTTTCCCCAATGAAGATAAGATATCCCAAGAGATAGAGAACCTAAATAGAAAAGTCCATCATATCATCTCTTTGAGAACCCAAAAGGAAGCCAATAAAGAAAGAGAAGTTAAAGCCAAATTGATGGAAAGAGACAGGCTTCTGAGATAGATTGTAGATCTTGAGATCCTTGCCCAAGAAAAGGTAAAGAGTGAGGATGAAGATCCTATGATTAGGGAAATTCTAGTCCCCAAGGCCAAACCAGCATATAAGTCAGTAACCCAACCAAATAGGGAGGTTCTTAGTGATCCACAGCCTGTTAGAAATGAGATTGATAAAGGAAAGCATAAATGCATGGAAGACGGGTCGGGATCTAAAACTACAGTGGAAATCTCTCATAGATTATTAGCACATGAAAAGGAGATGGAAAGAACAAGGAAAGAAAAAGAAGACTTACAAATGGAATTGGAGAAAGCTGAGTTAGAGGCTGCTAACCAAGAAGTTAAAAGAAAAATTGGATATCTAAAAGCTCCACCCATTATCTTTCCATCAGAAGATCTAAATAAACCTTCGCCTAAGCAAACCTCCCTCCCTCCTATTAAAATCCAGCCAACCTTGCCTATTAATATAGCAACAACTAGTCAAACCCCTACTATTAATAAAAATAACTAGATGTCTCAAACTCAAGTCCCCAATGTAAGAATAAACATGGCTAATAATAATACCGTTAACCCATTCCAGAGAAGACCTATCAATTTAGAACAGTATAGGAAGCTATTTTTTGATGGAATCCCTGGATATCCTAACCATGTTTCAACTGAGTTAAGAGATAGACTCCCTAAGTTTGCTAGAAATAATGCCATTAGTGTAGAGGAGCATTTTAAATCTTTTGGTGACTTAATAAATGATTATGAGATAGTAGATGAAGATGTCATAATGAAACTATTTGTTCAGTCTCTAATAGATGATGCAAGAGATTGGTATAGAGGGCTCCCTATTAGTAGCATTGGGTCTTGGGAGGACTTTAAAAACTGCTTTCAAGAGCAGTATGGTGACAAAACAAATGTAAGTTTCATGCTTAATGAATTTAATAATTTCAAAAAATCTGATAATGAAATGGTCACTGATTTCAATGCTAGGTTTCAGAAAGCCATGCATAGGTTGTTTCAGGTAATGAGGCTAGATGATAACATGTGCCTGAACACTTATCACAATGCATTGATTCCAAAATGGCTTATATCTTGAGGGATAAAAATCCACATAACATGAGAGATGCATTCAGAATTGCTATCAATGTGTAGAGAAATAGGAAAGCATTTGGGAAATTGGGAAGAAGAACTGATGGTAGGTTATGGCAAGAAACAAAACAACAACCAAACAAAGTTGCTAGGGAGGAAGATAAAATAGAGAAATTAGTCACTGCTATGAAGGAGTTGACTGCTAAAGTAAATAAAAATGACAAGCCTCACTATAACTGGCAAGATAGACCACCCAGATTGCATGACATGCCTTATAATACCAATTGGAATGATGGTAAACCTCAGATTGAGAAGCCTAAGAATGCTCAGAGCCAAGATACCCCTGATCCCTTAAAAGTAAAAAATGTTCATAATGTAGAGAACACTCCTTGGTGTATTGCTTGTGATGATCCACATTCCCCTCATCAGTGTGCAGTTGCTCAAGCCTTAGAAGAGTCCACGAGACAAGAGGCTAAGCCTGATATTAACATGTTTGAGACTATTATAGAAAGTGATGAAGAGTCTTTGTAGAGTGAATTTAGTGATTTTGATGTGTTGGACAGTAAAAGGTCTTACCAAGGACAACTAATGCTTGATTGGCATCCTACACTGAATGTGGTAACCATTGAAGATGAAGAGGTTCATCTTAGAAGACCTAGTGAGGAAGAAGTAAAAAATCTCACCAAAGCTGGTATAGCTAAGGCAAAGCATAATTACAACCTAAGGAGCACCAAAAGGGAAAGTGATCAGGGAGAACCTAGTTCTATGTTTATAAAAGAGGTTTTTCAAAAGGGGACAACAAGTAGTGCTACTACTCCTCCAGTGATTTAGGAAAAGAAAGATCAGATTAAAGATGTATCGAAGAGTATAGAGGATAAAAGTACCAATGATACACAAGGAGCTACCACAACAAAGAAGCCAAGTCAGCCTAAGGTAGAAAGAGTTAGAGCTAATACTGAATTAAGTAGTAATTCCACATTTGACATGGCTCAAGCTCTTACACAAATGAAGGTTACTATCCCATTAATAGAGTTACTGAAAATAAAAGAACATAGAGAAGTTGCCTTATCTCTGTTTTCTAATATATCTGACAGTAACATAGTCCTACCCACTGTTTCAGTCAAAAATGGAAAGGATCAAGAGTTCGAAACCCTAGAGGTTTATGTTGGAACAACTATTACTCAAGAAGTAGATCCTTTTTATGTTACTTTGTTAGTAAATAACTGGCTGATAAAAAACTGTATGATAGATTCAAGTGCAACTGCTAATGTAATGCCTTATGGCGTTATAAAAGAACTAGGATTTTCAATAACTACTGTATATGGGAAATTCTATGCTATGGATAACAGAGAAGTACTTGTAATAGGTACAATAAGAGATGTTGAAGTGAAGATAGCAGCATTTCCTGAGGCAACTTACAAAATGGATGTTATGGTCACTGACACTAAGCCCTATTATGGTATGTTGTTGTCTAGGTAGTGGGTAGCAATAGTAGGAGGAAATGTCCAATTGGATTTATCTTATGCTAACATGCCAATAAATGGAAATCAGGTCATTAGCCCATAAGAGGAACTTGAAGATCCAATTGCAGTCTAAGTACCTTTTTGATAAAAGGACAACATTAAGGAAGTTTCAAATCAGTGATGTTGTTCTTTAGTGGAATGCAAGAGGACAAGACAAGGGAAAGCATAAAAAGTTTGAGTCATTATGGATTGGCCCTTTTGTGTTCTATGATTTAAATGGAAAGGACTCTTATTTTATGAAAAATATGAATGATGGAGTATAGGAATTTCCAGTGCATGGACAATTCCTGAAACATTATTTCTCTTGATGTCCAAGCATAGTTGGTCCTCTGTTTGTACATAGTTTGCTTCATGTCATTTGTTTTTGGGCTTGTCTTTTGGTCTATTTCTCCAGCATGTTCTAGGTCCTTGTGTTGATCTTGCGATCAACCATCCCCAGTAAGAGCCGATGTTATCACTGTTTAAGAAATGGGTTTTTCCTTTCCCATAATTGGCTACATTTTTGAAATTTTGAGTCAGGTATGCTTTTGGTTGCTTCGAATCTATTCTAAGTCTTTAAAGGTTAAGGGTTTAGGGTTTTAAAATTACTCAAATGACTAATAAAACCCTCTGGCTTCTATTCCTGCATTACTTTATTTACTTAAGTAATGGGTCTTAAGTCATGCAAAGTGTCACCCCCCTTTGTCATTTACCTAGGTGATCCCTTCAGTGTTTTAATTTCCGCTTTAAGGTCTGCTTTTTCTAAGTGTCTGTTGGGCCTTATAAGCATCGCACAACTTTCTATTGATCTAACAGTCCGCATAGTTTCATGACCAAAAGGTGCTCACAATTTATCTATCGTGAAGTAGCGAAAGGCAAAAAGGTGGACCCGACACATGGGTTCAAACTAAAGCTAAATACCGATCAAGTCCCATCTGATCGGACAGACGACGTGACTTCATGAGGTCAAACTGAACATGCTTTATCCTTTGCAAAGTGGCAAAAAGGTTTGGCAAGACCTAGCAATGAAGATTTTCCTTTAATTAAAAGGTGATCAAGTCAGGCAAAGATGAATGGTCCACATGGCTTTGCGACCGTGAGATGCCCGTGGTTTACTCTTCGCAAAGTAGCAAAAGGTTAATGGGCCTGGGAAAGGAGTTTTATAAGAAGCTTAACAAATGCGCAAGTTCCTGAAATCTAATGGACAGCGCAATTTCATTGATTAAAGGTGCTCGAAAGTTATCTTTCACGAAGTAGCAAAATGACATGGCATTCCAGGTAAGTAGTCTAGCTGGTTTAAAGTGGCAAGTAAGAAGGTGACATGTCATGGACATAATGCGAAATGGATAAAGATGAGTCAGAGGACCCATGTCTGCCAGTTTTAAACAAGATTAAGCAATGAGCAAGTTCCTGAGATCTGATGATTTGCATAGTTTCGAGAAAATAAGATGCAAGCGAGATATTCATCACAAAGTTGTGAAAAGGGCCGGTGGGCCCAAAGGGTAGGCTAAGCACAAAGTTAAAGACCGGTTGACTTTGTCTTGATCCAACGGTCCTCATGATTTTGTGGCCACAAGCTGAATGATAATTAGTGTTCGCGAAGTCACGAAAGATAGGTGGAAGTCACACCTAGGTGTGACATGGCAAAAAGGCTGCTACATTTGCGGAGCTCGATAGAGATATGTTAAGTGACACGTGTTTCTAAAAGGATTGTTAAGGGCCCACCTAGGTGTAACTGGTGGTTATGTAGGAGTAATGAAAGATGGCATGTGGCAAATCTAGAGTGGAACCCAAGCGAGTTACCATGGCTAATGGCCGATTGCCATGTGGCACCTATTAATAGACAAAAAGATGGGGTAAGTGGTTTCTGGATGTAGGGCCCCCTTAAAAGGCATTCATATTAGTATTGATCCAATGATTCTTGTTGTTTTGTGGCTCAAAGATGCCCATAGATTAACCTCAGCGAAATGGCAAAAATCATTAGCCATCAAAGTCAAGCACGGTCAGTAAAAGAGATCGTTAGTCCCATTTGGAGTTAAAGGCCGAGTGACTTGAGTTAGATCTAACACTTAGTGTGGCTTCGCGAAGGAGAAGTGCTTGATTGTTAAGGATTGGGAAGTGGCGAAAAGAAGATAGGGCCCAGAACTTAAGCAGGGAGATTAAGCAGAGATAAAGACAATGCAGGTTCCTGTGATCCAATGGCCAGCATTGCTTCACAAAAGAAAAGAGCATAGGTTTTATGTTTTGTGAAATAGCAAAAGAGTGAAATAGAGGAAAGACTCAGAGGAATCATGACCCGTTGGAGATAGTTTTGAATTTGATTTGGTGAATTCAATTCTGAAAAGAAAGTTGAAGCATGCAGAGTTAATTCTTAAAACTTAAATGCCAACTTGTCTTCTTGAGTCCGCATCAACTTAATTGCTATTATTGTTCCATCGAAGTTTGTTGCAGAGCAAATTGTTGCAGAGCAATTTTCTTCAGGTGGATAATCAGGTTTTTTGTGCTTTTATTGATAATTATGGTTTATTCTCAAATATTGTCGTGTGAATTACTTTGGTAGAGGTCTATGCTAGTTGCTAGTGGTGTATTTGCTTGTCCAAAATGGCACCAAGAAGAGAATTAACTAGGAGGGTGAACAACAAAGAACAAAACATATCTAATGATTTTTTAGAACAACTAACTATGTCCACCAATGTTGGGGCTAAGATCAAAGAGCTAGTACGCAAACACCCTCATTTGAAAATTGGAGATGGCCTGTATGATAAGGGTAATCGGTTGAGAGACCCTGTAATAGGAATATCAAGTTTGGGACTTTTGAAGGTCAAGTTTGGGCAGAGAAATTCCTCAGCTCCTATGATTAGCATATGGGAACAAGATGTGGGAAAGCTTGTGGTTCCAGGTGTTATTATGGATATAGACCTGTTAACCTTGATTTCACAGAATTATGACTTTGTGGCAAGATGCATCAGAAACATAAAGGTATCAGTCCCTATTGAAATCAATGAAGATGAATTCAGAAAAGTTTTTAAACTCAATGAATCCTCCAATTTGTTAGAGCCTGTTGACTTTGAATTATTAGGTCAAGTTTATAACACACAGAGGGATCATCTTAGGAGTGGCCCATTGAGAGAGTTCTTTGTAAAGATAGGGGGGTTAACAGTTGTAGAACACAACACAATGTAACCATTCTTCCTCAATCTATTTACCCTGAGAGCTAAGGGTATGTATTGGGCCCTATGCTAGATCTTTGGGGAAGATGTTGAAAAGAATATGCCAACTCATTATATGCTTATGATTGCCCAAATTTTAAATCCATCCTTGACCATTACATTTGATTATGCTTCATACCTCACCGATGTCATTCATAAAGGGTTAGTAGGAATCAAGAGTGGTAAGGTTGACAAGCCATTTGGATAGTATTCTATGTTAATGCATATGTTCCTGTTCAAGGGTGCTGATTACTTTGCAAAGGAGATGGATGTCCTCAAGGTCAAGGATAAAGTGGAGATGCCAGTGCAATTATGGAGTACTGTTTTATCATGGGATAGGGAGGATGAAAGTTACTTGAAGTTTGATAGATGCTTTGCATCTAAAATCAGAATCCTCTTGTGCATAGAAAACCCTAGAATCCCTAAGGCTCTTTTGGATTTTATCAGACCTAAGGGGTTTGCAAAGGATATCAAGATTGCTCACAATTGGGGAGACATCTATTTGTACCATATGTCTACTATTTTTAGAGTGTTTGGATTTAGAGGCACCCCATATTTACTGCCTTATCAGGTCCCATTACAAATTTGGATTGTAGAACTGTTAAGACAGATTGGAGGGGTACAGGAAGTTGAATTGATTAACAGAGGTAAAGGGACAATTTTCCCAATTGTTACCATTGCCCACCACTTTGTAATCACTAAGGGTGGATGGAGATTTTTTGAAGAATTCTTTAAGCCATATAGGTTATCAACTACAGTGTCAAGATGTGTAGACCCTAAGGACTTCTTCAATGGCATGTTCAAGAAAAGAGCAGTATGTAGAGGTAGGCCTCATTAATTTTAGTTTCCAGAGGATTTGATTAGGAATGAGTTCAGCTTAGATGAGTAGGAACTGAGGAAGGAGAAGTGGGTGGCATATAAGAAATCCCTTGATTTTATTCATTAGTTTGACACTAGTTATGACCCTTTATCTAGCTTCACCCCATTTGAGGAGAAAATAAAGTTCTCGATTCTTTATTTTGAAGACCTCATGCAAACCCTTAAAGAAAAGAGGGATGCTATAATGCAAAATAATCCTGATAAGGTTAAGATGGTCTTAGCCAAGCCTATTTTTCCTAAAGCTATCCCACAAGGTGACTATGCAATGCATAAGAGGCCAAGGTACATTGTAATGATGCTAGTGATAGGGCAGCCTTCCACCTCAAAAGGAAAAATGAAAATTGAAGATGTTGTAGACATTCAGGATTCCCCTAAGAGGCAAAGAGTGGGAAAAGAAATTGAAACTAATGAGCCTCAATATTCCCCATCTCAATCTCCTATCCACATTGGAGATGAGCAAGCTGTGGCTAAACAACTAATGCAGTTAGGGAGTCTCAGTGAGATTTTCTATACCTATGATGAGACCCAAGAGGGGATGCCCGAAGAGCCACCAAATGCTGAAATGGATTTAACTGATGGTTAGTTAAATGGCCAAGAATTGGATCCTACTATTAAGCAAGCTAGTGAAGAATTCCTAGTTGACAACAACTTCATCACATCAGGAGGTTTTCTATAGTTTCTTTGGAAACATCACATTGATCAATTCAAGACCACATGTGACAAAAGGGTAAATGAGTAGCTTCTCAAAGATGGAGCCCAATTAGAAGAAGAGGTTAAGAAATAAATGATGGAGGAGTTCAAAGCAATCACCCCTGAGAAAGGGAGAGATATGTTGGATAAAGCTGGTGTGTTAATTCTCCCTAAATGGGACATACCTAATGCATTGATCCTTGATGCAGTAAGAAAGGAAACAAAGCCAATGGAAGGTGTGACCTTTGATAAGGATAATGCTTCTCTTGTCCTATGGTCATTAAAGAAAGATGAGAACACGAGAAATAAAAATGCCTCAGATTCTGGCCTCTTTGGAGGAATGATCATTAAGAGGGTTCAAGACACAAGAGTGGTGGAAGTAGCTAACACTGTTCTAGAAACTGCAAAGTTTAATGTGGTCATAGCAGAGAAAGAAGCCCAAGAAAAGGCTACTCTTCAATTGAAGTTGGAAACTATTTAAAAAGATTATAATGAAGCTAAGGACGGAATAGCCAACAGAGACAACATCATCACTAAGCTCCAGAGCCAATTGGTAGGTCAACATCATCAAGGCGAGTCTTCAACATTGATGATTGCTTCTTCTCCAACAAGACCCCCACCTACTAGTCCAATTATAGAATTCCCTCCTTCTCCTATGCCTTCTGGTTTCCAACCAGTAGAGACTTATCAACATGAAATGGAAAAGTTGCAACAGGTCCAAGCCTTATTTGCAAGCAAATATGAGGAGAAGATAAAGGCAACAATTTCAAGTTTTACTGACACTCTTGATGGTCCTACAATATATATCAACATGAAAAGAATTTTGGACACTCTTAATGAGTTGAATGAAGATAAGGCTATTTTAGAGCCTATTATGAATAAATGGTTGCCTCGGGAAGTGGACTTAGAACTAATGTGTGCATCATATGATGAGGCAGAAGTTGATGTCATTATCAAGTCTACATGTAAGTTGGCAAAAGGATTAACAAAGTTGGCTGAAGGCAGAGCTAATGTGGAAAGAAAAGCTAATTTGTATAAGAAAGAATATACTAAGCATAAATTTGCATTGTTTCCTAGATGTTTTGTCAACCAGAATTAGTTAAAGGATAAACAAGCATGGTTAGATGAGTTAGGGGCTAATTTATCCTTAAGGTTAAATGAGAGAATCAATAAAGATGACACCTCTTTGTTTGTTAAAACAATTGAGGAAATAGTGAAGATCAAATCTCATTATGGGTTTTTGGATTCAGAGGTAAGAAAAGTGAGGAACGCTTGGAAAAAGTTGTTAAAGTTGAATAAAACAATTATTGGCCACTCATGGCCTACTAATGATGTTTTCCAAGGGTGGTCCCAAAAGTATGTGGTAGCTAACGTGGAGATTCAAGATGAAGATTCTCCACCACAGTTGGAACATGTTCTAGAATAGTTAGAAGGCACTCCTGAACAGTCAAAGGATATTGCGAAAGAGCCACCAACTGAAGAAGTCGTTGAAGCAGAAAAGGACATGTAACTACTTCTTGAGTGAAGGAGTTTTTTGTACCAAATTTTTTTTTGAAAGAAGGTCTGAAGCTTGTATGCATCCATGATTATATAAATGGATACCAGGACCCATGAGAGAGGATCGTAAGGAATTGTAAGAAAACACTACAGAAATTTATCTGAGCTTTTTTTGAGTTAATGGAGAATATTCAAAAGTTTCTGTAATACTCTCTGAAATAATATCAATATGCAAACCATCGGTTTTGAGCTTAAACTTTGTGTTGTCTTCAAGTATTTTTGCAAATATTTACTATTTCATTCTGAGTAATCTAGGGTTATTCCTTTTGAATATGGGTTGTAAGGTAACTCCAAGTAGATGTGCTTCTTAGCTTTTCTCTTTAGGAGTGGAATTAACTATGCGGGAGTCATTTCTATCACTAAATTCTTTGTGGGATACTTTGAATTTGATAAATGCAGTTTAGTTTGGTTTGAATAAATTCTTATGTATGTCAGGTATATGTGGGGATCTATAGAAGCCAAGCTAACAGGATGTGTGAAGATGTTTGATTGTGGGAGTATTGTTTGAACTTAGATGACTATGTGACCTAGATAAGGCACTGGTATCTATTATGGTTGTCTTTCTACATATCTTGTAGGTCAATATTGAACATGAGTACAAGTTTTATTTCTTTATTTCAATAGGTTTTAAGGTGATAAGATCCACTGGTTTTTAGACTGGTTTACTGTGGATTTATCTTTTAGAAGTGTGAATTCAATTCACAAAAGGTTATACCCACCTGAACTTTGGACAAGTTCATATGTTGTTCTAAAAGTTTCCTTCTATGTGATCTCTCTTCTAAAAACATAATTTATCATATTATTATAAAGATCTTAAGGGAAATCAAATTTTAAGAACGACATCCACAATGACCTCTTTTTGAGTATCTAAAAGATCTCTATTGATATTCAAACATTTATTCAATTCAACTTCTATCTTTATAGTAAGATCAATCTAGTTCATACCAGAAAAATGAGAAGAAGATACTTCCTATGGAAACAGAGTATGCAATATATTAGTGGCTATAGGAAAGTCCAAACCTACAATATTCAGAACCAACTCCTGCAATTGGTGTTCTTGTATCAATTTATTTATCATAATTTTATAAAGAATTGAGTCTTTATCATGTAATTGCATGAATGAACCTCAATTAATCATCATAATATGATTAATAGATTCAACTCCCTCAGATTCTTCTCCTAAAATAGGCCAAACAGCTTGTTGTTGGTCAAGCTGGGGTTGTGTAGGAGAATACAAGGCTAATGTTTTTTTAGAATTCCCATCGGAAATAGTCACATCCCCTGATCTACATCCAATATATGCATCAGTTGTGGAAAGCCAAGGTCTTCCCAAAATCACCAGATATCTTCCCAATGTTGGCTTTGGAGATAGAATCATAAAGTCTACAAGGTATTCCCATGAATCCAAAATAACCACTACATCCTCAATGATACAATCAGGTCTTACTATAGAGCTATCAGCAAGCTATAGAACTATGGGTGTAGGCCTTAGACTATTGATTTCAAATTGTTTCATTACTTCTCTTGTCATCACATTAATGGCTACCCCTAAATCAATTAAAACATTTCTTATATGGTTGCCATTAATGACTATACTTACAACAGGACTACCTGGACTAGAATATTTTTAAATTGCAACCTTGCCTAACATAACATCTACCAATTGACCCATAACATGCACTGTTTGTGGATCCTTCTTCTTTCTACCAGGTTTTTTTTAACATGATTCTATCAGTACTTTACCGTATATGGGAACATCTTTTATTGCTTACAACAATGGAAATTTAACACAAATATGCTTCAATTGATCTATAATATCAAAGCTTTGCTCTTGCTATGTGGGAACTTCTTTTTTTTGCAATCTCTAGGGAAATGGTAGTGATATCTACTTCTGAGGGATCACATCTCATGGATAAGAGATTTCTTCTTCTTCTTGTACCTCAGTGATAACTGGAGGAGATGGATTAGGCAAAGTTGTCCTAGATCAGAGGTGAATATCACTTAGAGATAGAAAATAGGCTGGGTATTGATTAAGATCTGTTGAATAAGCTTGTTGTTGTTGCTGAGGCTTAATATTAAGATTTGGTAGTGGTTGAGTAGCCAACTGTGTTGGCTTAGGTGGGACTGTAGTTGCTTCAGGAGGAGGCATTATTGGAGGAGGTTGTGGCTACCAAATAGGGTGTTGATAACCAGAAGATTGGGCTTTCCAAGGCTAACCCCCCTTCCATTGAGAAGTACATTGCCAATTTCCTTGAAACTGACTTCCTTGGCTTTGAGGTGGATACCAATTCCCTTGTGGCTGCTGCCATTGTGGTATTTGATTACCAAAATGCTGCCCTTGGGCTTGAGAACCATACAAGTTTTGATAATTACCAAGATTTTGAGCATAAGGTGGTTGCCATTGATTATTTGGCACATAATAATTTCCACTATAACCAGAAAAAGAAAGTGGATCTAGAGGCATACCTTGTCTTTGGAAATTTGGCCTTCTTTGAGCAACATAGAAGACTTGCTCAAGCTCACCTTGTATTGGCTTTTGCAACCATTTTGCAATGACAATCCTTCTTTTGTTGTCTACAATGAGGGCTAAAATTCTGCAAGAAATGCATCAGATTCTTCATGCTTCTTCTTAGCTACAAGTGTATCGAACTAGGTAGCCATATTATTTATAATTTCCTCCTTAAAGTCCTTCAATAAATGGATAAGTTCCAATCTAGAAACTCCAGTACCAGATGCTGATGATGGTGCTCTTGGTTTGAAACAAATGTTCTTTTGAGAAGAAGATCTAGAATACTTCTTACAAATTTGTCCTATTTCAGCCCAAGTGGATTGTGTAATGTCACCTCCTCCTATAAGATCCAAAGAATCAGTGCATTCATCACCGATTACCCTCAAAAATATCAACTTGAGGGAATCTTCATTAAGAGTACTATGTTTAGACTTTTTGACACTAAATACCAATCTCTCCAGATAATCTTCAAGACTCTCATCTTTATTTTGTGTCATTCTAAAGATGTCATCCCCATGACAATCAATGCCTCTACAATAATATTTGTATTTTGCAAGAAACAACTATTTCATCTTATCCCATGTATTGATTGTGCTACTACCCAAGCTCATAAACCATCTCAAGGAGGACTCCTTCAAGGTGGTAAGAAAAATTTTTAATCTATGGGCCTCTGTGGTATAGTCAAAACTCCTATAGAGAAAATCAAACTCAAACAAAAATGTGTTTCGGTCCTCTGTCACCAATCCATAGAATTTGCGGAGGGAAGAAGTTGGAATGTTCTTGAGATTGGCATTATCATGTTGTTCAGATATGGGGAACTCAAATGTTGGGTTTGGTTGTGGTGGTGGATTTCCTTGCATTGGACTTTTGGGGGTTGTTACTATATGAAATTATTCTTCTTGAGTTCCAAAGAGGAACTGAAGACTACCTTCTGGGAATTCAGATTCAGGGTTATTCAAATTCTCTGGGGTTTGATAAAGTTCAGCAAAAGGATTTATATCTGAGGAATTATTTTCTGCATGATTAGAATGATCGGGCATAAATCTACCTAGAACATCTCTTCTTCATCTATGCATGCAGATTCATGAAATTGTTTCGAACAGTCAAGTACGCCAAAAAAAAAACAATTAACTAAAAGCTGGAAAGATAATAACCATAATAGGTTCTTAGTTTCACACCATATCTGGAAATGGCACCAAAAATGTTCACGCCAACAATAAGAATAATAACTCTAATTGAAGTCTCAATCTGAAGTTTGGACATTCATTTGGTAAAGTCACTATTTCCATAGCTAGTGTTCATTTGATTGTCAACCCAGGGATGTAGTACTTGAAATGGGTTTGCATTATATATGCACTAAGTTCCTGTAATAGCTATTTTGCATTATTGCAACAACTAACATTATGTGGAAAAAGGTAAAAGGCTACATGAAGAATTTTGCATAAATTCAAAAAAGCAATGCTAGATAAATTCAATATGGATAAATAGGAATTGCTTTGTTCTGGCTTGGCTACAGGAACAGTCAATGGATTTATACATTGATTGCAGGAATAGTGAACATAAGAACTTCTACTATATCTAATGAAAGAAAATTAATTTTAATGAACACACAGGATCACTCACCAAGTGGGCCCCCTTGGATGAGTGATACTAGGCTTCCTGAAAAACAACTCTTAACAGATTAGAATAACATAACTTTTATTCATCATTTTCTGAAAGTGATTACATAGTTTTAAAAAGAAACTCAAGAATGATTATCAAAAATTCTCTTCTCTATTCTTCTCCTTTCTATCTAACAAACATCAAGAAGAAGAGCTCTTTATTAAAAAGAAATTAACTACAAAAGACCACACAAATCATGCCCAGAAGAAGAGGTGGATGATTGACTTAAAAAAGCAGATAATTGGAGCTATGCTGCAGGAAATGTGGATCTAAACCGAACCACATCCTTTGCATGTCACGATGGTATTTGCAAATTCAATGCTCACTGAAGTTAGACATTGGTAGTGTCACTTGACTACTCTGCTTCTGTTGTACCTTGCACTTTCTCAGGTTTTCTATAGTTTGATCTTTAGTTATCTCTTATAGAATCTTCCTCTCATCAGGCATGATAGGATAATACCCATCGCAACATCATTTATTACCTGCACTACAACAAAGCTAACATATAAGGACATACATATGCATTTTATTTAATTAACACATCTATTAATTCACATATGATATTACCCTAAATAATCCGCATGGCTACAAGAATAAATCACATGGCTGCAGGAATAAATGACCTAGTTTTAGGAATAGACTGGCAAAGGTAGAACATGATTTAATAAGTCCAAACTTAACATATGGAATACATATAGTCAACTTCCAATACATTACTACTACTATGCAAAGCAAAAGATAACAAAAACTCAAAAGTCCTAAGGATAAAAATATAACAAAGTCTCAAATCATCACCACCTATTGTTTTCTAATCACTACAACAATAAAATCCCCTAACCAAGCTCTAACAAGATTCATTCTACAAATCCTTTAATAATGTGATCCATTACTTTGGATTGTGAAATCCTCTACTAAGGTTAATCCTAATAGGGTACTACCTTTAATAGGGTATAGCTCCTAATAGAGCTTTGGGATCTTTAACAAGATTACCTCCTAGCATAGCACTTTTATAGACCTTAACCGATTAGTTACCTACTACTGCAAATAATTAACTTGTGAATCACATCTCACCATGGTTGTTCCCATTTGGGTTCTCCACATATAAACACTTGTGTAATAGTGGATGTTTTACTTATTGTGGATGCTTTAATATCATTTTGGATTGCATGCATAGTGTTGAGTAAACTTATTAATTATATCTACTGGTCAATGTTTAAAGTAGTATTGTTTTTGCTATCAGTCATTCAGCCCCGCCTCTTAGTGCCTTATAAGTCTATCAATTGGTATCAGAGCCTAACTTATTTAACGCTTAATCTCTTGGAAGGAAAACCTAAAGCCACCATGGGGGATATGAGATACTTTGAGATGGCTAGAGTGCTTGAAGCTACCAAGGAAGAGCTTGAAACCCTAAGGGTTAGATTTGAAGCTTCACAAGTCAAAAGGAGAGAGTTGACTGAACAACTATTGGAAATATCTGATAATAGTTCTTTAGATGAAGCTAATATTGATGCATTATTTGAAGAACTTCAAAAAATGAACGGTGAAAAGCTAAATCTAAGAAGAGAGTTAGAAGCGCTAACTATCCACATGAGTCATGAAATGGAAGCTAGAAGGGTAGCTAAAGATCTTGTCAAAGAAACAGATCACAAGATTGCTAAGATCAAACAAGAAAATGCAAATTTTCATGATCATTGGCATGCATAAAAAAAAAAGAGGCTTTGCAGCTAGACCTTGAAATGGCATCATCCCTAAGAGAGACTCTTACAAAACACAATGAAGATCTTACCAGAGAGCTCACTAAGGTTAATGGAAAGCTAGAAAAGTTCAATAAAATTTCTACCATGCTAGATGGGTAGTTCCAACCACAAAGGATGAAAGGTGATACATCTAGACTAGGCTTTAACACATATGAGAAAGGAGAGTCTCCTGATACAAAGAGAAACATTCACAAGGACAAAACTGCTCCTAAGGCTAACCAACCTATTGGTAAGTGTAGACACCTAAAAATGTCATGTCTAATTAAATAAATATTTTATTTATTTAATTATCTAAGCCTAATTCTTCTATTAATTAAATAAATCTTTATTTATTTAATTAATTCATTTATCCTCTTCTAGCCTTATTTCTCATTTAAATAAATACATTTATTTATTTAAATTATCCTTTTCCTAAATTAAATAAATATTTTTATTTATTTAATTGATCCTACTTCTTCTATTAATTAAATAAATCTTTATTTATTTAATTAATTCATTAACTTTTTCTACCCATGACACATGTCATTCATCTCTTAATTCATACACTACCTACCTCTTTCATTATTTTATTATTTCTTCTACCTACCCTCTAATCCTAGCCGACCTCCTTTTTACACCTCTTAATCTTATCCCTCCATTTCATATTGTGTCTTCTATTTAAGGAGATGCTTCCTTCATTATCAGACCCTAATGACTTAATGCCCTAATGATCATTTTGGCTACACTACGATCCTACTTGCAACCACATTCCGTTCTTTGTTGAGCTCTTGTGTATACAAAATCTGAGAGCAAATATTATCAAGCAAGATCAATGGAGATAGGAAGAATGGAGATCAAAACCCTATTGGACATGTGATGGTATAATCTTTGTGATTTCATGTGATTTGCATTGTCTTAGGTAATCTTCATATGTTATGGTGGATCTTTGTTGAATGTTAGGCTAGGATTTTGTGGTTGAATTCATTTAGCCTTTCAATATTGTTATTATTGTTATCCATTTTCACCATACACATTTTGGCATGCCCTGTGGGACATGGATTTTTCTTAGATCTATATTTTTTGCAAATTTTTCTAACCCTATATTGCTATTTTGTAAAACAATTTGGAGAATAACCTTGTGCAGCTAGGGTTTTGGACACAAAATCAAGATCTTGGAGAGATTCGATCATATCTCACAAATGGCTAAGAAATTTTGCACCAAATTTTTTTTGCAAGTTGAAGAAAGTATCAGGAGCTCTGAAGCCAAAATTCAGAATTTTTGGAGAACATTTTCATTTTCTATGAATTGTTTATGATTTTTCATAAAAAATTAATTTTGAGAGAAAATGAGAGAATTTTTTGGATTTTCTTACATTTTTGGAAATCTCTCATAATTATACTTAGGATCTGTTCTTTGTGATTTTAATTTTGATGCAAAATATTTCCCTAAAAATCAGATCTTTAAAAATTAGGGTTTTTCCTTATTTTGATCAGATCTCACAAACCGATTCGAATTTTGACATCAAATATTTTGTGTAGGTCAGGAAAAGTATCAGAAAGATTCAATAACAATTTCAGATTTTTTGGATTGATTTTGCAATTTATATGAATTTTTTATGATTTTTCATAAAAAATTAATTTTGAGAGAAAATTAGCAAATTTTTTGGATTTTCTTACATTTTTGTAAATTTCTTAGAAGTGTACACAAGATCAGTTTTTTGTGATTTTAAATTTGATGCAAAATCATTCCTCAAAAATCAGATCTTTGAAAATTAGGGTTTTGCATTATTTTACTCATATCTCACAAACTGCTTGGATTTGTTGTAGAAATTTTTTTGTGAAAGTTTGGAAGACCATCAAGACTCTCCAGTAAAAATGTCAGATTTTTGGGATCGATTTTACATTTTATATGAATTTTTTATGATTTTTCATAAAAAATTAATTTTTGGAGCAAATTAGCAAATTTTTTGGATTTTCTTACATTTCTGGAAATTTTACAAGTGGTCTTTTTTTATGATGAATCAAATCTTTGAAATGTTTTGGATTTTCTTACGCATTATTGAAGGCCCCTATTTCACAAAGTCTTTTGGATCTAAAATTTACCTAACTTGTGTGCTTGCAGGAAGGGGTGATTATTTCAAACAATCCAAACTACTAATAAATCTTTGTTGCAGATCCTTGGCAAGGGTTTTTGGATTTTTATTGTGTGCCTTGTTTTCATAGACTAGCAAACACTTCAATTGGTGCACTAAAATTGAATCATTGTCTTTTGTGTCTTGAGCAATAGGCTCTTTTTGTTTAATCGTTAGAGGGCATGTCTTCTCGTGTGGTCATTAGGACTACTAGTGAGAAGAGAATGACCCAAGTGGTAGCGAGGAAAACCCACCTCTTCCGAACCACTATAAACAACTGTATTCATGGTGAAAACTATGGATAACATGTGCTGATTAGTTCATACCGACACTATGTCTCCCCATAAACCCGTTTGATCAAATTTATTTGATCATTTCTAGGGCGTAACCCCTACTGGCTGGGAGCCTTTTGTATTTATAGAGCTGAAAGTGCCGCATGTATGGCCACATGAGTGGATGCCCTTACTAGCACCTTTTTATTTTAGAAGCCCAAATCCTTCTAGTTGTTGGGGCAGGAGGTCGGACCTCTGGTAGCGGCCCACACACATACGGTTCTTAGTAGAGATACAAAGTTCGCCATGGGGAGTTTTCATGGGGACTGATGCTTGGCTGACCCGAGAAGTGAGTGTCGAGGGTGGAGTCAGTGAGGTCAAGCATCTAAGTATCCGCTCTGAATAGCGTAGCCTCGGGGGTAAAACCCCATGTGCGATCAACAACTATTGTCTTAGCCAGCCATAAGAATTGTGCTTGACTTATTTTAAACATTCAAAACATTCAAAACCAAACAAAAAAACATTGTGTCTTTTGTGTTTTCAAGTGTATGCAAAACATTTTTTACATCAAACAACACACTTTTCTTAGAGATTCTAAACACTTGCAAACATTGAGTCCTCATCAAGATTGTGTCCTCTTGTCACGAAAAACAGTCAAACATTCAGATTTGGTTACAACTTCACAAATTGGAAAAATTTTACAATCAAGCAAACAAGAACAATCAGTTTTGGAATTCTTGAGCTTCCTAGGTTGTTTCTCTAGGTTTTCATCTAGCATTCAACTTGTCTTTGGGTCTCACAAAATCCATCATTGCTTTACACCTTACATTACATTCACATTTGTCTAAACTTGAGTCAAAAGGTCACTTGCTTGTCCTCATCATACTTTGTCAACACACTACATACAACAAAACTTTGCTAAGTGGTCCCTCATCAAGGTTTCTTACCTTTGGGTCTCATTTGGTTTTACTTAGAGTCAAGGTCAACTTACCTCATCAAGAGAAACTATCCTCTCTTTGGAAGTCACACCTACTCTACTACATACATACTTGGTCTTACACTTTGGACATTACAAGTACACTTCAGACTCATCTACATTTCATCCAACTCTTGGTCTTCCATACTCTTTCCATTTTTCATCTAGTCTCACACATCTTGGTCAATACCTAGTTCATGGTTGAAACCCATCTTCAAAAATCTAGGAGAGAAACTAAAGAGGCTCAAGAGTCCACAAACATGAGTTCTTATGAGTATGACAATGAGATCTTTTTCAATTCTGATCATACTACATTACCTGAAATGGATGCCTATAGAAACAATCCAAATGTTGAGAACATGGACACTATAAACAACAATGCTACACAAAATGACAATGTGGACAACTTTTTAGTACATTCAGCAGATGTGGAAGAATCCATTATGAATCCCCATTTCAATCGATTGGTTGAGGAAATAATGAGGAGAGATAGACAATACTTCTTACACATGATGGCACAAAGTGGAGCCAAGATACCTCATGATTTTGACATGTCTCAAATAATGGAACATAGACCTTTGCAACAACCGCACTCCAATATGGATCAAAGGAGACCTAATAGTGGAGGAAATAAAGGACCACATATGGTACCTGAATCACCATCAGCATTGCTTCAAAAACCAGAGGTCCCACATACACATGGTCAAACATATGATACTTACCTTCGCAGACCATTATGGAAGTCTTATGCAGATAGATATGCTCAATCACGTTTCAATGCTAAGGATCAACCACCAAAGCAATTGGATATTCAAAGGCATGCTCAAAATTTGGACACAAGGAAACCCCGTGTCAAATTTGGGGGCAACACAGTAGAACATGACATGCCTGTAGAGTATGGTATACATGCACAAAATAGATATGGTGTTCCTCAACATGAATCTATACCAAGTGGTCCATATATGCAACATCATTATAGACCTCCTCCATATGAACATGTGTATGATCAATATCATCCATATATGCAACATGCACCTCCTCCAATGGGTACCTCAAACATAGGATATGGTCCAAGAAGTCGATCTCCACCTAAGAGCAATTTGGAGCAACAAATCAAGGACTTACAAAAGAAAATGGAGGACATAAATACACCGAAGCCAACATACACAATGAGAGACATATGTCCTTATCCATTTGACAAGAGCATTCCAATGCCTCCTTTTCCTACACACTTTGTGACGCCTAAATTTGATAAGTATAGAGGAAAAGGGGATCCTAAGGCACACATAAGACAATTCTTCACAGCTTGCATTGAGGTAGCAGCAGAAGAGACATATTTGATGAGATTATTCCCACAAAGCTTAGGTGATCAAGCTATGGAATGGTTCTCCCAACTTCCACCTGGTATTAAGTCATGGGGTGACCTAGCAGAAGCATTTATTCAACATTTCTCCTACAATATAGAGACAGACATATCAGTCACTACTTTGTGCAACACCAAGCAAAAAGAGGGAGAATCTTTTGCATCATTTTTACAAAGATGGAGAAATCTAGCCAGCAGATGCTCTTGTGAGATTCCACAAAAACAAATGGTAGAGATGTTCACCCAAAATGTTAACAAAGAGATTGGTTATGACTTAAGGAAATCTTGTTTGTCTACCTTCAAGGACGTTATCGAAAAAGGCTTAGCAACAGAAAAGGTCCTAATTGAACAAGGAGTCATTAAGATATTTAAGGAAAACAAAGATGACTTTAAAGGAAAAGACAAGCCAAGATTTTGGAATAAAAACAAGAACACAGTCAATGATGGTGTTGTTGATGCCAACACAGTGCGACCTAAATTCATCTTTTCAGGATCAAGTTCTACAAACAATCAAGTAAATACTCAAACAACTTCCAGATCACGAAGGAAGTACACTCCATTGGGAGAACCACTTGAGTCAGTTTTCAAGAAGTTAGTGGCAAACAAGGTGATCACAATTCCAGATTTTCCTCCATATGAGCCAAAGGTCAAACCAAATTGGTGGAATGATGATGAGTATTGTGAATTTCATAAGAGCAAGGGTCATAAGATAGGAAATTGTCATCGACTGAAGAACATCATACAGGATCTCATTGATAGAGGTGACATTGAGATTGAGGGACATTCATCTAATCAAGAACATGAGATGTTTAAGGAACCATTCCCAAAACATGACAAGGGAAAAGCTAAAGCCATAGATGACCAAGCCAACTATACTAGAGCACCTTACAACTATGATTCAACTATCAATAATATCTCGATGGACAATTACGTCTCTACTATTATCATCAAGGACAAAGCATCTGAGAATTCTACTCAGAGACCCAGGATTGTCCTAAAAGGTGTTGGATCTTCTTCCAAACCTACCTCTGAATGTCACGTTACAACCCGTTGAGGTAAAATTACTTTGCAAGGTGCTCCAGCTAAAAACACCACCTCTTCATCAACCAAACCTGAGTATGACCTTGTAGAATAGTTAGGGAAGACACCCGTGCTCATTTCAATCCTTGAACTATTACGCATATCTCCTACACATAAAGTCATTCTTGATAAAATCTTGAGAGATACTGTTGTTCCTACTGATCTAAACGTGGACCAATTTCAAGCCATGGTGGGATACCTTTCCATTCCACACTCCCTTACATTCACAAAAGCCGATGACGCCTCCGTAAGTCAACCACATAATGCACCATTACACATTGAAGCCTTCATACACAAACATAGAATAAAATGAGTCCTGATAGATGGAGGAGCAGGTCTAAACATTTGTACATTGAGCACAATTAAACAATTGGGATATTCTGATAAAGCTGTGAATTCTACAAACAAAATCACCATCAAGGCATATGACAATGAAGAGTGTTCATCCAAGGGCACAGTCACCTTACCTCTCAGAGTTGGGCCAGTTACAAAGGATGTGGTTTGTCAAGTACTTGACCTTGATCTCACATACAACATATTGCTAGGACGTCCTTGGATTCATGAGATGAGAGCAGTCCCTTCTACATATCATCGATGTATCAAGTTTCCACACAATGGAGTTGAAGTGACCATCAAAGTAGATCCAAATCCATTCATATATTACAACAATCTGCAACCTCAATCAGAAATAACAATCCCAGTCAATCGCGAAGCTGTTCCTTCATCAACATATGTGGATCCTGAATCCTTAAAAGCTTCTACATCCAAACAAGCAGAGCTCAAAGACAAGTTCAAGATTAAAGACATGGGATGTGGTGAGTATATCTTTCATGTTGACCAACTCCCACTGCCTAACACATTTTGTCGACAAGAACAATCTACAAGCAATATGCAAGACCAAGGAATTGGGTGTAAACCACCTAGTGTTGTGGCTACTAAGTCTGAATGCAAATCTCCTTTAGTGGTGCAAGCATCTCTTGATATCAACAATCCTAAGAGTGGTTCCAACAAAGAATCTATTGAGTGTATCACCAGCCCTCTTGAGAACTCACATAGCCTTACCATATCATCTACTCATTCCATTTCCACTCCACTTCCAGACCTGGATCAACAAGAATTACAAAAGCCCTTACTCATTGGGGATCAAAAATCAAGCTTTGAAAAGAAAAATCTAAAAGTCAAAAATAAAGAAAAGTGCTTCAGTCCAAATCAAAATCAAAAGCTATTGGACTCTGCAAAAATCAAGGTCAAGGATAAAAATCCAATGAAAGGAAAAGAACAAGAGTTGATCTCCCCTAATATCAAAATAACTGGGGGCAAAAGTTCTACAATTTCAAGTCAAAAAGCACACTTGTTGATCCTAAGTCTCCATCATGCTATCCTACTTTCACTTCTTTTTACAATCATAAGCCTTCATCACTCATCCACTTGTTCCTCACATCCATCCCCTTCTAGCAATACATCATGGACCTTTAATGGAGCTTCCTCGAAGGACTTTGTTATCAGAGATGCCCAAACTTCTCTAGGTGACACGCATATGGGACTGTGTAATCCACACACTAGTATTTCTATCTCAGTTCCTTTATCAAGGAAGACAGTCAATCAAGCTACACATCATTCAATCAAGGAACAATGCAACTACAATCACAAGGTAAAGCCTCACACATTTGAGGTAGGTGACTTGGTTCTCAGAGAATATCCTAAAAATCAACAAGATAGAGAGAAGAAGGGCAAGTTCGAACCAAACTGGCTTGGTCCTTACATTATTACAGCAGCATATGGATCTGGTGCATATCAGCTCTCAACTATAGAAGGTGAACCTTTGGAGGATCCTATCAACAAAATGCACCTTTGTAGGTTCTACACATAGCTCTTCAGAGTATCCTAATTCAAAAATACAAAAAAATAAAAAAAAAAATCAAAAATACAAAAAAAATTATAAAACAAAAAAAAATCATTACTTGGTGAAAACCTGGCAAACAGGCACCTTGTGACACAAAAAACATTGAAAAATCAAAAAAAGTAAAGAGAAATAATTTCATCCAACAGTGAAAACCACTTCGGTGGCACCCTGGGCAAGTACCATGGTGAAAACTGGGTCACCAGCACCATGAGTAGAGACATTGCTCCTCCCTCCTTCAGGATTCTCTTTCATCATTTCACTTTGCACACACTCACAACCTATTCGTTCATAATAAACTTACCCATTCCCATCATGACTTGTTATTGATCTACCCAAGATTGGTTATCCATTCATAATAAACATTCATTTTCATCCCTTTCCATCCATAATAAATCAGATCCTAGCTGTGGCTAAGGAAAATCCTATGTCTAGTGATGGGTGTGGAACTGAGAACATCACATGTTTTGAGGAGTACAGTTTCTTCCAGCTTCCTTCAGTCTGTCTGCGCACAATCTGCAATAAAGCAACATCTACATCATAGATCCGCAATAAAGTTTCATCTTCTCTCCAATAAAGTATCAGTTTCATGGATTCAGTCAGTTTCAGATGAGACACAGCAGCAACAATGGGCTTCAACAAATCAAATCTTTCAACAAACTCAAACAACATTATGGTTCAGTGCTATCTATCCTTTCTGTGGAGGTGAACATTGTGACCACAATAAAATAAGACTTATACAAGTGACAAGAGACACTAAACTTGAGGACTACAGTGGATGTTGGTGTCGAGTCTTGGTTTTCTTTTGATTTCATCTTTTTTTTTTTGGTGACATGTCTTTTAGCTTTTCCGGGATGTCTTTGACTAGAGATTCTATCTCTAGGATGTCTTTGACTAGAAAGGCGAGGATGGGGTATCGTCACCTATTTGTATTTTCTGTCTGTGGATTGTCTCTTAGTAATGCTATGACTTGTCCAAGGATATGAGGACACTATGAGTCTAGTATGAACTGGGGCATTCTTTGTTTGCAACTGTCTTATCTCCACGCAAATAGGTACAATGACTTTCTGGGTCGAACATATGCCTCGATTGTCATAACCTACTTGCCATAATAAAGCTCAATGTTGATAACACACAAGAAGCTCTTTCACTTTCATATCTTCTATCTTTCATCCCCCCTTTCTTGATTGACTTCCATCATCCTTCTCGAGTCCGCGTAGCTTGCTATCACATGACTGAGTATAATGACACACCAAAAACATTTACATTTCATGTAGCTGCACCTACATTACCACGTATAAGTATTTCATACATACATATAGATATTACAACTGCATCACATCCTGCACACAACACCTGTTAGCACACTTTACATTTGCATTATCATATTCATCTGCATTACTTACATTCACATTTGCATCATGCATACACATATAAAACATAAACAACAAAAAAAAAAAAAAATTGCATTGCATCATATACATATTTGCATCCATATCATAAGCATCACATAAGAACATCTCATCACATAGGTACACATGCATATAGTTGTCACAAAGATGCATCATCTCATATATATAATCAAAAGTGTCATGATACAACGATGTCAAAAAAATCATATGGCTACAAAATCACCCGCAGGTGTCTACAATACAAAAAAGAGTACAATACTGATACATAGGGAGTCCTCTAAGGCTATGATGAACTCACTCCCTCGGAGTTGCCTGGCCTCGATGGAATCTGAGCCCTTGAAGGACCTACCCCAGGATCATCCCTCCTGTCCCCTCTATCTAGTGGTGGTGGAGGACCCATAACCCCACCACTCGATGCCTGTCTCCTCTGGCTCCCTCCTATAGTTGTCGCTGTATGCGATGGTCTATGGAAGCTCCTCACCCGCTGATCTGTTGGCACTGCACCATAATAAAGGTCCCTCTAGTAGGCAATCTCCTCTCCTACCCGTAGGACATATGCATAGCCTACCCCTGTGTCCTCCACCGCCTGCCTCCCTACCCTCAGCACTGTCTCAGCCTCTGTATAGTGCTGGATAGCCTAATCTCTCTCCCGCTCAGTATCTCTGAGCCTCATCCTGAGCCGATCCCTCTCCCTCTCCAGCTCCTGTATCTCATCTGCCTGGCCCTAGCAGATCTCCCTAAGCTCAATCAGCTCATCCTCCTCTGGATCCCCACCCTCTGCCTCTGCCTGTGGCTCTCCCTCTACAGGTGCCTGCCCCTGTATCGGTACCTGTACTGGTGCCTATACGGGTACCTGTCTCTGTACATGCCTCTATCCCTGCACCTATCCCTGTCCCTGTCTCTGCCTGGGATCCTATGCTACTGGTACCTGTAGGGGTAATCCACCGCGACCCCTCACCACCCGAGCCTGCCGCTCCTCTCCACCCTCTCTCTGAGGTGCAACCATCCTCTCCCCAACTACTCCCCTCCACCTTCGTCAGCCTCTACCCCCATCACCTCCGCCATCATCATCATCGTCCCCACCTCCATCTCCATCCAACAGCTCCCCTGGATCTGTCAGTCGTGGGAATGGATGCTCCGCCCAATATGCTGAATACTCAGCATCCATCCCGCCATCGTCGACCTCTGGCCACATGTCCTAGGGTAAGGGTACCATCTGTGCCAGCTATGTTAGTGCCTGATCATATGACAATAAAGGCCCAAACTGCACTTGATCTTTGACTATGCAGGCATACATACCCGAGCCCCGTGGCATCCTCTGGATCCTGCCATACTGCCTGCATACCCTATCCACAAGCTGCCTCTCTAATACATAGGGCATCTACCCAATCAGGTACCTACTCCAGAAGGTGTAGGGTAGCTCCACTGCATCATCCTCCCACTCCTCGCATCCTAGATACGGTCTCCATATGACCACATCGATATCATCCAGCACCCACCGCCAATGCTCCAACCTGCCAATCCGCGGCTACGAGGTGATCATGTCATATAAATGCACAAAACTGCATCCATGTCCCCTACCTCGGAAGTGTATCGGCCTCATCACTGGCAGATGCTCATAGGCCCATACCTGTAATAGTGTCACCCCGCAGCCCAATCCCACTGACCTGTGATAGACAAACTGGTGAAGCTCATAGTACAGGTGGGCCAATACACATGGTCCCCAGGCATATCTGGTGTGATGTGTCACCAGTGTCTCCAGTGCTCCCGCCAGCCCATAGCCAATCCCCGTGTCGCCCTGTCTGGACACAAGAACCCACTGATAGCTCCTCTGATCATGGTCGGAAATGCTAACCCTGTGGCAGTCATGGTGTCCCATGCCACGTGTCCTATCCTCATCTCCAGTCCAGGATCCTAGAACAGCCGTCTCAAGGCCTCCCGATCTCCATCACGATCATATGGAATCAAATCTCCATCAATTGGTATATGCAGAATCCTATAGACATCCTCAAGGGTGACTGTCATCTCACCCATCGGCAAATGGAAGGTGCACGTCTCTGAGTGCCATCTCTCAGCAAGCGCAGTCAACAAACCCATGTTTGCTCGAAACTCAGGCACATACAATATATGTCTCAAACCCATCTCCTCGATGGCAGCTCTATCCTGAAATGACAACTCGGGTCGCAATCTCTGTGTCGACGGGAATCTCTCCCATGACTCCAACATAGGCAAATACTCCTGCAGTCAAGCAAATCAATCATGTTAGTCATGGTGGCATTCACTGTTTATCACAAAATGCTACTTTTTATCTAAATGCATATGGCTATCTACCCTAGTGACACTCACTATTCATCACAAAGTGTTGCTATTTATCCTAGTGGTACTCCCTGTTCATCATAAAGTACTACGTATGTGACACTCACTGTTCATCACAAAGTGTTACTCACATTTGTACTCCCTATTCATCACAAAGTGCTGCTCATACTTTGGGTACTCACTGTTCATCATAAAGTACTCTATCTTGGTACTCATTATTCATCACAAAGTGCCTTGATCTATCCTAGTCTTCCTAGAGGACCTGCTTGAGTGTATCCTCTCAGCAGCTTATCCAATCAACAGCGTATGTTTATCACAGAACTGCCGATTTGACCTCGAAGACCAAAACTTGCATTTTTTTTCAACGCAAACGCGCTTGACTGATACAAACGCGCCTACAGACTACACAAGCACGCCTTAAAAACATAGACGTGGCTATATGACATAGATGTGCCTAGGTTGTGCATAAATGCGACTATAATACGCAGATGCCCCTGCACATCGCAGACGCACCCGCATTCGACTCAAACGTGGTTCCAGACGCAAACGTGCCTGGCACCGACACAGACGCACCTAGCACCGACGCAGACCCGGTTACACGATTTTAGACTTTTTTGTACCCTATTCCTAAGCACATTTATTGCTCTAACTAGCATACATTAATGACAAAAATAAATACGTCAAAGTACGAGGAGGTTTGGTGGTACTTACCGGCTCTCCTGCCTCTGCTGGCCTCTAAAATTGTCGAACGCGGTCGAATCTGTGCACGAAAGCCATCGCTGCTGACTGCTGCTGCTCTTTTCTTGCTCTGCACTTTGATCTCGTGAAGGTGTAGATGACAATGAGGATGTCTTTTGCCCGTGGTCTATCTTATAGACTACCCCTAGCCTTAGCCTTCATTTCCTGAGTCAGTCTTCCTCATCTTGTGACTTTGTCAATTTATTCGGTCAATCCATTCTAGCCTTTCTTTCTTATCGAGAGATTGTCTGCAATCTTTTCAGACATTTTCATCCAATCTCTCGAGGGGGCATATCATTCCCATTCTGGGGCAACTCTGTATCAGTTCATCTTATCTTCTTTGAAACAACGCGACAAGCCACATTGTCTCAAAGAGGGGCAAAATGTAGACACCTAAAAATGTCATGTCTAATTAAATAAATATTTTATTTATTTAATTATCTAAGCCTAATTCTTCTATTAATTAAATAAATCTTTATTTATTTAATTAATTCATTTATCCTCTTCTAGCCTTATTTCTCATTTAAATAAATACATTTATTTATTTAAATTATCCTTTTCCTAAATTAAATAAATATTTTTATTTATTTAATTGATCCTACTTCTTCTATTAATTAAATAAATCTTTATTTATTTAATTAATTCATTAACCTTTTCTACCCATGACACATGTCATTCATCTCTTAATTCATACACTACCTACCTCTTTCATTATTTTATTATTTCTTCTACCTACCCTCTAATCCTAGCCGACCTCCTTTTTACACCTCTTAATCTTATCCCTCCATTTCATATTGTGTCTTCTATTTAAGGAGATGCTTCCTTCATTATCAGACCCTAATGACTTAATGCCCTAATGATCATTTTGGCTACACTACGATCCTACTTGCAACCACATTCCGTTCTTTGTTGAGCTCTTGTGCATACAAAATCTAAGAGCAAATATTATCAAGCAAGATCAATGGAGATAGGAAGAATGGAGATCAAAACCCTATTGGACATGTGATGGTATAATCTTTGTGATTTCATGTGATTTACATTGTCTTAGGTAATCTTCATATGTTATGGTGGATCTTTGTTGAATGTTAGGCTAGGATTTTGTGGTTGAATTCATTTAGCCTTTCAATATTGTTATTATTGTTATCCATTTTCACCATACACAGTAAGAAAGTTTTTAAACCTATTTTCTTTGTCTATCATAAACATGGACATACTTCTACATAGACCCTCTAGGAATACAAACTACAAGGAAACTACTAGGTATGTGTCTAAGATATTTGAAGTTCATTCTTTTACATGCAAAATGTATGTGATGAATAATGATGAACAACATATACCCCAACTGGTACTAAGAGGGGGGAGGGGGGGGTGAATCAATACAGATAAAAACTCTCTTTAATTGCTTTATCTAGCTAAAACAATATCAACTGATTATGATCATTACTGGACTTAACCAAGACAATACTAGTTAAACATAGTAAGACACCAGACACCATAAACTGATAAATTTCAACACTTCAAATATGATCAGTACTTCAACTTCAATTTCAATCATAAATATATGTGCGTGTTATACTTAAAAATACCATATTAAATTATAAATTCTACATCCATAGTCTTTGAATCAAATACTTCATAAAACATCACATGAAAAATGCATAACACATAACACATAGATTTTTCACGTGGAAACCCAAATGGGAAAAACCACGGTGGGGATGAATACCCATAAGTTTTTTTTGAACTCTTTTGAAGCTCACCCTGTTAGGAGCCTAGTCTAGTTAGAGACTTTACAATAAGGTTATGCTAGGAACCGATCCTACTAGAGATCACCCGGTTAAGGGATGGCTATATACCTTGTTAACGGTTGAAACCCTATTAAAGGTTACGTCGCTAGAGGATTTAAAGAACTCAATGATCTTAAGTCACCTGGTTACAAGTTTTACAATAAGCTTGTTAAAGCTACCCAGTAAAGGGATTTACAAACTGCTGAAATGATTAGAAGACAACAGGTAAAACTCTTGATCTGGTAACAATGCTCCATGCCAATGCAGATCCTTTTCATATCCTCTACTCTGCAATCACACTTTGTAGTTTCCCTCTTAGTGGTCTGGCTAGTATCAAGTATCTCTTTACTCAGATACATACACACAACATTTGCCAACAACTTTACAATAACAAACATCATCAACCCTATAGACAATAGTTAGGTTGGTAACATAAACCCTAAACCCTAAACATCTTAGGTTTACAACATAGGTGGTCCAATCTTGACTGTCCAAACATATTGCATAGAGCATTACAATTTCAAACGGATCACAAGACAATCTGCATCATTCATTCATCACCACTCATGGGAATCATAACCCATCACACTTTCTTCTCATACCATTAAGAAGAATGATCATTCCCGAGGTAGACTTCAAATGCGGTCTATCTTCTCATGCCTCAATCCTTCACACACACAAATTTGATGTGGCACCTCAATCACATCTCTTAGTTAACTCATCACAAAGTATCATTGGTTGCATCACACAAGCTAGATTGCCAAACTGATAACCATAGAGCTGAGACTCCCACTGGTAGTCACACTAAGTGAAACCCTGACACTAGTTCACTACATCTCTTCATTCTTCTTCATACCGGTTCACCAACTTTATTGACATCAATGACAACATATATTATCATCATATCAACATACCGGTTCACCATATGCTATCATATCCAATAGTATGGACATAGATCAATTGAATGTAGATATGGAGAAAATAATCCAGTACCTCACATGAATCCAAGACCTAATGATAAATAGAGGAGAACCTATGACAACTGAGGTAACATGAACTGGCAGAGACCCTATGTCAACCGGTTTAGTCCATTTGAGATGGAAAAGGTAACTAATGTCATTTGCACCATTTGTAACAATTATGGTCGTGTGGCTATGAATTGCAGAAGGGGAACTAGAGAGCCAATACGAGACCTTGAAGATCATCTGGAATGGCCTTCTATCATTGTCATAAATCGGGACACATGGCAAAGTTTTCTAGATCTAGAAAGAGCAAACCAGTTAATCATTCTAAAAATAAAAAAGGTAAGCAAAAGGTAAATGTTGAGGAAACCAGAGAAGAGATGAGCCAAATTTGGAAAAAGAAGAGTGATGATATACTTGCAGAAGAACCTAATCCTTCACCTAGTGAGGAGAATTCTACACCAGTGAATTGAGACTTTTAACAAGGTGAAGGGGAGCATAACGGTAAATCTACTTTTGGACCCTTTGAAAGATGAGTGGTAAGAGAGCTTGTATTTTTGAGTTGTTATGTGTGAAATCTTCATATCTTTTGTCAATCAGTTTTTCAAAAGTTTATCAACTAGTTTTACACCTATTAATATTGTAAGAATCGTTAAGAGGTGTATTAGGGTTTGTAACCCTAGCGGTCAAGCATTTAATGCAGTAGGTAAAAAGGATAAAAGCAAGTTTTACTATGTTATTTATACCCTAAATGCATTCAAAAGAGAATTCTTGAGCACTTGCAGAGCAAAGAGAGATTTTGTAGCTGGTCTTAGATGAATTTGTGTCATGAACTGCATGATTGAAGCTGATTCAAAGATTAGTGAAGGTGGAACTGGTGTGTATTTGAGTAATCAACCACTAACTAAGGCAACATGCAAGAATTAAGGTATTTCTTTGTAAATCCCTTTTTGAATCAAGTTTATTTGAATGGCTTCATCATCTAAGCAAGCAGAGAGGCTAATGATCACATCAAAACCTATGGAGGTTGTGGAGTCAGAATATTGAATAGTGTCTTACAATGCTTTAACTCAAGTTCCTGACACTGTAATTGTAAAAAATGATTTGTCTAGATATCTATATTAATTTTAAAATCAAAGATTTAGGATCACTATCAATTTATTCTCAATTGAAATCCATTTGAGATAAGAGCAGAAAGATCTAACCTGAGTATATTAGCATCTATGAGAAGGGTTTTCATAATAAAACTTATTTTCTTGAGGATTTTGAAGAGGAACACATAAGAATCATTCTTAGTCATGTTCATGGTGAAAACATGTATCTAGAAATGACACACACTATAAGCAAGTAAACTATCCAAGCTATGATTGGTTTTTGGTCAACCGGTGAAGTTCCCAAGCTGAGACAGATTTCTAAAGAAACTGTAACCACTTTAACCTCATCTACCTCTGATGGGTGTGCATTTTCTGTTAATAACATCAAAGACCCAATGGTTAAACTAGCTACTATGGTTATAGGCTATAGGATATTTTATTCCAGTAGAATGAACATCGTGCCATCTGCAGTAGTGCATACAACCTATAAAATGATTGTTGAGAATGCAGATTATGACCTATGTGAGGCCATAAGGAGTCAATTGATGTTGAATCTATAGTCAATTAATAAGGACAATAGTCAAAAGTTCAAATTTGTTCAATTATTTATTGTTCTATACTTTTACTTTCATAATTTCCTACTAGGAATTGTTGACATTGAATGGTCTAAAGACCTACCGGTAACTACTCAAATCAAAAACAACATTAAGGCTATTAAGAACACTTTCTCTACTATAATGAATAAGTACTTCAATGAAATTCAGAATAAAATAAGTATGAGGGTAAGGATACCTAAGGATGTGGTGAAAAAACTTGCTAAAAACATCATTTCCACAGTCACCACTGATTTCTGTCTGGAAGCTATTGAACTAAGAGAAGATGAAATGGAAGACATGAGCTATGAATTCAATTATAACTTATTGATTAGTTATGCCAATAACCTATTGGCATCTCTAGTGGACAAGAAGAAGAAAATACTGGATACTATTGAGGAGAAAACTACAAAATTTGAAACTAGTAGTACTCAACCTAGTAATGTTAAAGGAAAGAAGATGAAGGTTAAGAAAGAAACTTCAACATCTTTTGTACCTGCTAATACAAGAGTGACACAAAGTGTTTAAGTAAAAAAGGAACAGGTACCCAAAGTAATCGCTATGAAGTAGACTACAACAAAGAAGAGAGGTCGTCAACTGATTCTTCAAGAAGGAATCTGATGATACAGACACTAAGGAGGAACCCAAGAAAATGAAAGCAACTGGTAAAGAAGCTAAACCAATAAAAGAAGTGACAAAGGCAAGTATTCCTATTAATGTCTTGTCTTACAAGCCTATGATTGATTTTGAGAAGACATTGAAAATATTAGGGAGGAATAGATTTGATAATGTCAAGAAATGTTTTGATTCATTTGATGAAGACCAGAAGGAAAAAATTGTTCAATGGGTAATCAACTATTTATGTCAATATAATCGATTACCTCAAAACCTTAAAGATGATATTTCTGATTCTTTGTACTCTATTCTTGCAAATAAGTGGAAAATTGCTATTGACAAAGATGAAGAAATTATTGATAATGTATTTATTCAATATTTTCCTAAATTATCTAGAGATGAACTAGTTGCCTTACTTGATAATTACGAAGGATAGTTTATCTCTAGGGAAAGAAGATTGAAGTTACTAAATGGGAAAACTCAATCTATTGAAGTTGAGACTCATCAGATAGCTCAAAACGTTCAATGGATGCATAAGCATTCAAATTATTATAATGATGATCAAATAGAGCCTGAAGTACAACCAAAAATGGATGAGGAAGAAATAGTACAAGATGATATTGTCTATCATATCAAAAAGAAGGATGACACTACTTCCCAACCAGTGATTTTTTTGGATGAAATATAGGATACCATTGATCTATTTGGGAACATTATTGAACCAGATATGAAACCACTGGTAAATACCAATTTATAGGTTAATGAGTGGATATATTGACAAATTAACCAAATGTGGATATTCCATCCCCACCAGCAAAAGATAAACCAGTGAAATCACAACTCCCACTGGTTTCACAAGCTAAATAGGAGAAACCTACAAAAAGAGTTGCTCAGAAATCCTCTGAACAAGAAAAGGAGAAAGAGAAAACTGAGAAGGATAAATTTGTTGAACTAGAAAAGGGACTAGTCAAGCAACAAAATGATGATGATGATGTCTGATTTGGAATCAAAGGGCCTTTTGAAGTTGACAATATGAGAGCATCAAAATTATTGGAGTTTGCAATTGTGATGTAATCCAGAGCATAGAAGAAGAGGCTTAAGGATTAGACGAAGGAAGAAGATACCATCCAAACTATAGTAGAAATTTTGTCAAGTATTCTGCTATAGGTAATTTGTCTACTCCTATTAGCAATCTTGGCTAGTTGGTTGCAGATGCTTCTGACCAACTCAAGTCCCTTGAGGAAGTAGCTTAGACTATGGCTGAGAAAAACTACAGGAAGAAAAAAGAAGAACAAATAATGAAATATATTGATATAGGGAAAATTTATTTATCCATGAACAAAGAGCTTTTGACAAAAGCTATTGAGTCAGGAGGCAAAGTTCTAGCCTACACATCTAATGTTTCATTTTTCTATTCTCATATAGTTAAGAAGTGAACAAAGACAAAACTGGAACTCGCAAAGATATGTAATGCCTACATACCTCTACAAGACTCAATCTTAGCTTTTTGCAAATCTATGGATGATTTTCAAAGTTGGTTAGATGTCTATGATTATGAATAGGCCAAGAGACTCTGCTCCTTGAAAGAACTAAAGAACTAGTTAAGACCTAAAGTGGAAATCTTACAATGAGTATACAAGGATGCAAAAATAGTTTTGGTGACTCTGGAGATGAGTACAATTGATGCAATGGAAGAATTTGTGCACAGATTATGACAACCATTGAGATTTTTGGCACTTTACTGGAAACATGGGAAAATGATTTTTCTCAAATGAAGATTACTTTCAGTGACATTTTCTTGCAAATTGAAGTGAACACTCCTTAATACAGACTTTTAAGTTTTTGTATATGTAAACATTTGTTGCAAATTTTTCTATATATATATATATGTACTTTACTTTTCAATTTGGCATTGTTGTCAAAGGGGGAGTAGAAATATGTATGTGTTTTGAAAATTTTGTATGTATTCTTAAGGGGGAGTAGAAATATGTTTGTATAAATTTTTGTAAGTACACTTAATTGTAAACTTCAAAATTTTTTGAAGTGTTTCCATCAATGGCAAAGGGGGAGATTGTTGGCTTGATGATGATTGTAATTAATGACTTCATATATTGTCATTGATGGAACATGTATACACACACATATGTTCACATTGTCTACCAGTATTAATTCTAAAGTTACTTGTATTGCAACTGGTATTGGAAATTTAGTTTATGATGGTTTAGAGAGTGTCAACCGGTACATGTAGACAACTGGTACATTCAGGAATAACTTGACACCAACTTGAAGATTTAGTAGAGATCATCATAGAAGCAATGGAGGACAATCGATTTACATGTTGAAATGGTTAACTCTAACTGACATTAGTGTTCCAACCGGTATTCACTAATTGTGAGATGAGCTATCACTGGTCGTGATGATTTACCCTGACCAACAAATTTTGGCAGTACTTTATGATAAGTTTTGGTTGATTGTCCAGATACAATGCACCTAGGAAATTATGATATAATTTCTAAAGCCAACATTAATCTAAATGTCTATATAATGACATTATGATGAACTATTTTGAGGACATGATATGAGATGATATGATGCGAGATAGAAGTGTTAAGTTATTGAAGGCATTGCATAATATGTTGGTGATGCAGTTTTGAGTGCGTAGTAGAGGATCTATTCAAGCAAGTTGTGCTACTTCTAGATCACACCACCTATTGCTTTCTAATCACTACAACAATAAAATCTCCTAACCAAGTAAGCTCTAACAAGATTCATTGTACAAATCCTTTAACAAGGTGATCCATTAGTTTGGATTCTGAAATCCTCTACTGAGGTTACTCCTAATAGGGTACTACCTTTAATAGTGTATACCTCCTAACATAGCTTTGGGATCTTTAACAGGATTCGCTTCTAGCATAGCACTTTTGTAGACCTTAACCAATCAATTACCTATTACTGTAGATAGTTCACTTGTGAGTCCCATCTCACTGTGGTTTTTCCCATTTGGGTTTTCCACATATAAACACTTGTGTCATGGTTGATGTTTTACTTATTGTGGATGCTTTAATATCATTTTGGATTTCATGCATAGTGTTGAGTAGAATTATTAAGTATATCTATCAGTAAATGTTTAAAGTAGTATTGTTTTTATATCACTGATTCACCCCCCTCTCAGTGCTTTATAAGTCTATCAGATTTAATATTATTATTTGAGTCAAGAGTGATGCAAGATGTTGGAAATATGTGTTGGCATTGATGTCAACTTGGTGTTGAAAAATATGTATTGTCATTAAGAAGAGATGTTGATTGATCATTGTCATTGAGTTAGATGAATAGAGTATGTGTTGTCGTCACTAGTTAATTAGATGAAGTATATTTGAGAGCCATTTTGTCATTCTAGATTGGTTAGTGATATAGAACATAATCTAGAGACTCAGTATATCACAGTACATCAGTCGAGTTTATATTTTATTTATTACTTCACATGATTCATGATTTGTTTGTGTGATCATATTCATTGATATCATCATGTTTTAGAAGTTAGTATAATGATTTATGAAATCAATTTTCATGCTTGGTCGTTCAAGAAACTTATCTCAATTTTGAGATTGCGCCTTTTTCCTATGTCACTGGACTTGTGTTTTTCTCCAAAAATTTATCACATGGCATGGTTTGGGTGTGTATTTTTGGAATCAAGCAAGAGATTTATAAGGTACCATTCTATCATTTTTCAAGACCCCAATTTTTTTTAAGAAAAAATTATAATTGTTTGAACTCCATATCGCAGTATGTCAATATTGGTGTTGTAGTTGGATCACTAGAATGGTATGCATTCTATTATGGTGATTGGTTTCACTATATAGTTTTAGGTTGATGATGAAGACCGTGTTTTAGATTGGTGACATGAATTTTAAGATTATTTTTAAGATTTGTTGTATCATACTTAGTATATTGATGATGCATACTCTATTCGGTCTGTAGTGTGATTGCCAACTCGATGAATTACTTCCTCTACAAAAACACTTTATGATTCACTATCTCCAGAGATATTATATAATCATTATAGGTAGTCTTCAATGCCTTCACATTGATATGTATAATGTTTGGGGTCTCTTGCCAGTGATAAAAAGATATACACCAAATATTTTTTTACAACAATACTAATATTTGAGTGAACTAAGTATGTCCCTTCAATTATGGTTGATCATGACCTAACTTATTATATTTCAAGAATTTTCTATGAAAATGTTTGGTGTTAAGTTATGTCTTGGGTTGATCCACAACCTATTTTTAATGATAATAAATGAATTTGATTATAACCTGTATGTTGTGTTGCACATTTTATTTGTTAGGTATTATGTGAGATGACCTAATTGATAATTTTGGATATTATATAAGATATATAAGAAAGAATAAATAGTTTATGGGGATGTGAGAGTTGATGTAAAGTTTTTCATGTGAAAAATTAATCAATGATTTATCAGATGATTATGAACTGTGCTAAATATGAGTGATAGAGTATTTGGGCTATAAATAGGACTACACTATCAACATTTGATAGATTCTTCTTCTATAGGAGTTCAAATTTTATTTTGTATTTCAATATAATTGTATCTTTCCCTATATAAGTGATTTTAGTTTACAATTTCATTGTATCTTTCCCTAGGATAGTGCTCCTTAGCCTATAAGTTCATTTAGGGAGTAGTGTGCTTCCTTGGTAGTAAGCATAAAACAATCTTTGTATAAACAAGTTTCATATATTATGAGTCAATCATCATTGTGGCTTTAACCTCATTAGGTCCTCCATGTAAAAATATTCTTGTTCTTGTGTGGTTCAAATTGTGCCTCATTCTTTATTGTTGCAGTTTGGTTTAATGGTTTATGTGTTGATGAATGATTAAGTTTTATGATTATGTTGATTCACGCCCTCCCCCAACTCTCAAAATTTAGGTGTGTTCAAAAATTAGGATCATAGTGAGGTTCCTTAGGAAACATTTAACAACTGAGGTATATCCTACATTTGAACACAAAATTTAAGTGTCATTCTAAAAAATAATATTCTTCTACAAGCATATTGAAAGGCAATAGAACCTAAAGGAAGGGATATGGATTCTACTAATTGCGAGATAGTTTTAGAAGGGGAATTTAGGTGTGCTCTTGATTATTTCATTCTCTGCATGCAACAAATAAATTTAATGACTAGTTTTTTGCATGCAATAAATTTGGGATTAAGGCAAATGAATGCAAAATTAGAGTGATGGCGAATGGTTTCATGAATGTGAATAATGTTAAACAATTCAAAGGGTACTATTATACATGCAATAAATTTTTCCATAAGGTTTCTAACTGTAGATCCAATGTAAGAAGGGGAGGAAATTCTCTACAACATAGCATTACATGTTATAATTGCACTCAATAGGGACACATTGCTAATTTTTGTAGAGGAAAGAATATTACGTCTTCTTTTCCATAAAAGAAGGTTCATCTAGCTCAAATGAAGAATGAGATGGAAAATATATGGGCTAAGAAGTTAGAAGAAAAGAAAGATAGTTCTCTGGTGAAGGATGGATCTGCATCTTAGGTTGGTGTTGATCGTTTCTCTAGAAATTGAATTGAAGGGTATTGATTTAGGGGAGTTATATCTATAGACTTATAGACTCCTTTTGATGCATAGATCTTGAAATCCTTAGCATACTTAATCATATTAATATTGTACATAACATACAATCAATCACATTTAGACCTTGAAAATAGTAATGTGTCATCACACACATTATAGTGAAACATGACCAAGCCAACCAAAAGACCACTTTAAGAAAAGTGTTTACATGAAAAATATATTTTTACCTTAGAAATGGGAGATTACTAATCCATTTGGGCAATTATTTGGAATAAAAGTTTTTACATAGGGTCCCTAGGTTAGCCTCTAAGATTCTCTGGCCCATGTAATTAGGCACCTACACACTTCACTAAAATGTTATAGTGTCCAATTATACTAATGTATAATAATTGCATTTAGATATTACTTAAATATCATGTAATTTGATTCTTTAAATATATAACTCATGCATATAAGACATAATTGGAATAATAAAACATGCGCATGACCATTACAATATAATTTTATGTGCAATCATGATAATTTCAATAATCCACATTGTAAGGAAACATGTAGTAATAATCATGGCAACATAAACTCATGAAGTAATCACAAAGACTCGAATAGTCCATATTGCAATATACACATGCAGATAAACATGAATAATGGCTATAGTAAATAAGATCCATAAGTACATCAATTATGAAAGTAATAACACGCAAACACACCCATTTATCATATAGTCTCAATGAGGTATCGATTGGCATAGGAGCATGTAAGGTGAATTTTTTTTCTAGCAATCATCATTTAACCATCCATAAAAAAAAATAGTTTGATATCATACTATGATAATTGAATGAAATATGCTACTGTACTAAGTAAAACTAGTGTATGGGTCCTATGAAAAATCATAGTGGGTATCCCATGACAAATAGTTGCTCTATTTGGAATAAACACTTATTTTGAACATTTCTCTTTTGTCACTATCTTTTGATTCTATAAAAAGACATTTAGAATAAAACTAACATATTCTCTCACAAGTAAAGCATTTCAAGATTAACTTACCTTTGTGCCTACTAGTGCCCTTTATTAGTCTTCTCACAAAGTTTTCTTCCTCCTCATCAAATCCATCAATCTGATCAAATGCTTAATCCTACACCTTTTCACTAAATTTGTGAGCAATTTCTTTCTTTGGGGCAACTTTGTTGAAATCGCTCATTTCAAAAGTAGTGAGAGCACCATGATAATTGATCTGTTGAATAGTTATCCAAATATTTAGATTACTCAATAGTAGATACCTTATGAATTTAGAATTTAGAGAGAGATCTTAGTACCTTTTTTGTAATATCATCTTCTTTCACTTTTAACCAAAACCTCTTATTCCATTAATCACTTCAGCCACTTAGAGCATATAACTAGCAATTTCATAATCCTTTATCATCCTCAAGGTCTCAAATTTTTCTCTATGTTTTGTATCTTGACTTTCTTTATTTTATTATCTATTTTGTAAATGTTACTAATATTTTTCAAGAAATCATTAGAAAAACCATAGTTTATTATTGTTAGAAATTTAGATTCAACTATCCCACACAAATAGAATTCTTTCTATTGCCAATGCTCTTGTGTAACCTAATATCAACTAGATCGGTTGTAGGAGTAGTAGGAGTAGTCTAACCATCCTTGACTAAGTACCAAATGCTAAACCCAAAAGAGACCCTAGAGAGATCATATAACCTTACATTCTTACCCTCCAAAATATATAATTTTTTCCATCAACCCTAAGTGCCTTGAGATCCCAATCCTTCCTCAAGTAGTTAATCTTATTCAAATGAACTTAACTCTGGTACCAATTTTTGAACACACTGGATATTGAGAGGGGAGTTGAATTGGTACCCTTTGAAAGTTTTTTTTTTTCTTCAACTATCAATTTAGATCTTTAAACTAATCAACCTCAATGAAAGATAAATCAATAAAAAGAAGTGCACATGACAATACCCAATATATGTTGAAAAATCATTAAGAGGAAATCCATGTTGAGAAAAGATACTTGGACCTACTGACCAAATCAAACTTGAAAATAATATAAATAGGCTTACAACATTGTTTTAGGGCTACAACCCATGTAAAATACAACTCCTAGAAAAACATAATTTTATGACTACAACCCAAGGAATTTCAGTAATCCCTAAGGAGTAAAATACTTATAAAAGTGTCTCAAACTCAAAGTATTATGAATATTTGAAGGATTCGAACTACAGTACTTGTACACTATCAATTCCCCTCAACTAACTACCTCTAGAGAAAACTTCTAGATTTAACTGAATGTATATACGTTTAGCTCAAAACTTTTGGTATGCTTAAAAAATTTCTACATACATTCACAATTACCACAATTTCCATGCTAATCCACCATTTTAAACAAATTTGGTGTTTCACAAGAACCTAAAACCTTCCTAAGGTCAACCAAGTATGATGAAAAAAATACTATCCAAAGTTAAACCCCAATAACATTATCAAAGAAAGGAGATCAAGTACAATCCAATTAAAAGGATAAATAATAACTAATTCAATCTTAGAACATATCTCCATGCACTTGAAAAAACATCACAATAGTGGTACACATACTCCAAGTTTGTCAAGATGAAATATATAGGCATAAAATGAGTATCCCTCATGGAGGTTGGCCACAAACACTTTCATGATGGAAGGAAAGTCAATGTGGACCAAAGAAAGATATAGACTGGGCACAAATGAAATGAGCATAGTTCTCCACATTTGCAAAAATAATAATATATATAGATGTAATTGAATTGAATTGGCAATTCCTTGAAACCACATAAAGTACTAGGGAGTTTAGAAATTATCATGACGATCACTTGCACTCTATCCATGAATGTACGACAACATATCTAAATACTTCTCTTGGGCATAGGAATTGAAATAAGTTGGCACAAGCAAGCAAATATAAAAAACAAATATACCCTACAAGCCAAAAATTAAAAACCCAAATAAATTATATGTTAATCCAAAATTATGGTACACATCACTAACTAAACCTAGAATGGGGGCCATATATACAATTATGTTGATCACATTCACCAAACTACATGACTAAGCACATAAATGGAGAGAAATACAAATAACTTCTTAGACTGGTCCAAGTCAAACTATCAAGTCACTATTATTACTAAAAACATCAATGAGAACTTTTTTGTCTTGAAACAAGAAATATACATCCTGTGAAACATTTCCTACTTAATTTCCAAATTGTAAGCCCAAATGAACAACTGTGAATAAATTTAGAGAATTCTTCCAAATATTCTTCCATATAGCTCCCTACAATCATATTCTTTTAGTAACATGCAGAGACCAGAACATCTCAATAAAATCAATTTCTCACTTGGTAGAAATAAAGAGAGATAGAGAAACTATTAACATCATACTTGAAATCATATTTAATTTATTATCATACTTCTAATCTTTATATTAATACTTGTAATATTCATCTTAACACTTCTAATCCTCATACTAATATGTCATTAGGATACTCGATTTGCTAACCTTTATAGACATTTACTGATATCAAACAAGGCATGAAATTCCATCATGACCTATAGTATTAACAACATATCACATCATCAACATCTAGGTACAAGCATCAATGGAAACATAACACACTGAGGTTTGACATCAAACAAATCATTCACTCTTTGTAATAATCCAATTAATTATAGGTTAATCTCAATATCAAATTCATCATTGGATCATTCGATCTCTCAAGGTTGCACACCATTAATCATGACTTTTTCTCTTCATATGTGATAGGTGTTTGCTTGTAGGTGATTCATGGGTTTATAGGGTTGAAGAAATAACTCCAACAATGTTCAACACAAACAATGTAGCATAAAGAGGAGGGTATCTCACTCAAAAAAAGACAAAAAGGTCACTTAGATCATTTTACCAAAATGGGAGCTTTACATGATGTCTTTTCTAAGATAACAAAATCGTGTGTTGATATCTTGAAAACAAGAAGTGTGAAATTAAAAGATAAGGGTTGTAAAAAAGAACTACCTTACAATGGCTAGTGTCGATGAAATGGTAAAGAGAAAGGAAAAATTGAATAGGTGTTTCATCATGTCAAAGAAAATTGCATGTGAGGTCTAGGCTTTCCTAGCTAGTTTCTTTAACATGCTTTCATGGGAACCCTAGCAAGAAAATATCATATAAAAATATAATATTCTACATAATTACAAATATTACAAACTTCTAAAACAAGGAACACTACTTCAAATAATTCATATAGATGACTTGTTGGGAACAACAATGAAGGAAAACTAACGGGGGGTGGTGAATCAGTTTTCACCAAACTTAAAAAAATTAAGAACAACTTCAAATTTGATCATCAATAGCAAGAACAAAGGTGAACACCACAAAAACAATACACATAACACACAAATTTTTATGTGGAAAACCCAGTTAAGGGAAAAACCATGGTGGAAACCTACCCATAATATGATGGCAATTAATAGTAGTATGTAAAAATATTACAAAGGGGAATGCACATGCATTCAGGCACACTACCTAGAGCTCACTACTCAAAAAAAAAAAAGGGCTACAACCCAGGGAAGGCTCACTTCCTTACAAAGATCAGACAACAATCGGGATTACATGAACTAAAAGAATAGCATCTCTAAATGCTTGATCATAGTTCTAGTTAAGCACACTTTCTATTGTGCAACACTTCTCTACTCTTCACTTAAAACTAATAAAAGATCAATTGAATTGTTCACACACACAACTCTCTAATAATGCAAACAAATCATAGCCATACAACTTACATGGGTATTACAATTATTTATACAAATCATAAACCTTAACCTCAAGGTCAACTCAACTCATAAGACCTAATTATAAAAACACATAACACAATATATAGATCAATATCCAGACCAATACAATGTTTGCAAGCACATAGCATGGACCTAAAACAAAACCTCAAATACACAACACCACCAAATAACTCACCAAAATCATCTGCAACACACTACAATCATCATGTCGACCAAGAACATGAAGAAAACCACTGAACCAATCAAATGTTCAATAACATACACAACAATCAATGCAGACCAACAACAAGAATAGAGCATGATCCAAAAATATCAATAAGCAATGTGAATTCCTTCACAACAACCACAACAACTCAGATTACAAGAATCATCACCAACTCCCTTTCGGAGCTCATGAACACCAACATAACTTGCTGACAAACTGAAAGATACACTTGTAAAGTTTTAAATCATGAACCACTCAAAGTTAAGACACACATGAATGTCCCAAACACTCTCGAAAATCCATACAGCATAATGAATCAATTCTAGAGCAACACAAACCAAAAATTACAACTCTATAATATAAAACCAACAAAAAAACAAGTCATCATATTGGACCTCATAACTTGATCAGATCACCTTTTGGAACACTAAAAATAATGCTAATTAATCAACTGAGGATACCAATCTATGAATCCATAATTTTTCATCAACATATCTACAATATACCAACCAAACCAACTCACTGCAACACCAAAGCACAAGAACACATGAATATATTGACATCAAGGACAACAACAAATTCTAACAACTCTAATATCCAACAATCTCCCCCTTTGGAATTGATGGCAACATATGAATGTTTAAAAAATTAACACAAAGAAAGAAATCAACACCAGTAATCTCCCCTTGCGATCATGCACACATATCTTTCAACCTTAGATGGATAAGACAGTTTTTCACATGCTTCTCTCCCCATTCAATATCAATGAAAAATTCTCTCAAAATTGAATAACTCTCCACCATAGAACACACAATCACCACATACAGACTACTCCCTGTGAGTAGCAGCACCTACTCATCAGTCCAGATATTAGGATAAGACTATGAAGTCCATCGAATTGATGCATCTCAATGAATCTAGTTCACATCAGGAGGGGCAATTACCCCTAACTTCTCTCTTAGATATACAAATTTATCTACAGGCAAAGGATTTTCAAAGATATTTACAATCTATTCCTTTGTAGATACATACTCAAATCTGACTTTTTTTTCATTCACTTTCTCTCTTAAGAAATGAAAGGTTATTTATATATGTTTTGTCATGAAATGCAACACCAAATTCTTAGAAATACTGATACCGCTTAAATTGTCACAATATATAATAGTAGGCTCATTATAAATAACTCTAATATCCTTAAGCATTCACTTCATCTAAATTAGTGTTGTCACGAGGATTTTCACCTGAGGCAAGCATTAATTTCCTTCAATCTTGTGACACATTGGACTGCTCTCAGGCTATGGGTATCCTATTATGAGGGCACACCTCTAGATTATAGGCCAGCTTCCTATTTGATCACCTAAAACTTAATTGAATTTCTAAGAAAAGAGAAGAAGGATATGCATAAAACTAAAAATACTACTTAAAAAGGTGATCCACCAATGACTAAAAAGACTTGCTTTGATATTGAACTCACAATAATCCAGCAATAAAATTAAAAATAGTTCACAACTCCATAATAAATGCTTGCAAAAATAATTCTTATGAAAGACTAACTTCCTACTACTCACAAAAGCATAACAAATGATACTTCTCACAATTTTGATATAATAGAGTAAAATACACAACCATAGACCTACACTATAGCAACCTACACCATGAATTGAACATTGAAGGAAAAAGGATAAAATGAAGGATTATTGAACAACAATCAGAACTATTTCATCAAAAAAATCCACAACAATATTTTGAACATCAATATAGGAGAAGGAAATCAACTTTTTATTGAAAAGAAGGAGTCTTTTTCATCACAAAATCTAAATACTTGTCATGAAAATCTGAAAAATATTCACTAGGAATGAGCTACAAGAGTATGAACAAACTACTTCTACACCAATCCAAGAAACACTCCAGAACTAGAGTAAGAAGAATGACAAATAGTCACTTATACAAAAGCTTGCCAAAATTCAAATTTTGAATTTTTTGGCTCCAAGAAAGATGTGTTGTCAAAACTCTAAGCCTATCCTCAAAATCAAGACCTAACTGAAAGTGAACTCCTCTCAAACTGCAAAAAGAGAAGTAAAAAAGAACACAAACTCTTTGACTCAGATGCAAGTGAAAATCCCTCAATATTAGGGATGAAACTCCAAGAATCAGGTAGTTGAGTGTTCAAAAACTCTCTTTGACTGAACCTTCAAACTACTAGGACTCTCTAACTAGACTCAAACTACCTATTAGGTGTCCAATAATCTAATTTAACTTCATGTGTTTGAGAAAGACTCCAAATCACTAAAATTAAATATTCAATTAATAGTTGTCCAACTCTATTTTGCATTGAAAAATTATCTTTTACTCAAGTGATTTATGAATATCACTTTAAATAAAGATTTACAAATTTTAACATGCAAACATAAGAGAGTCTTGATAAAAAATAATAACCCTAAAGAGGCCTACAATGAACTAAAAGGAAGAAGTGTTTATTAAACACTTCCATGATTTACAAAAGAAAACCTAGGCCATGACATAGAAATTAAAATGAAGCTTTGTTTTTAAAATGCACAAACAAAAAGGTTTTTTCTTCATCGGGCCTACCTTAGGGTTTTTGGAACCCTAGAAGTAAAGAAGAATATGAAATAACTTTACATCTTCTATTATTTCATTGAGCTTGGAGGCGACAAGTATGTTGCAACTTAGGGTTTTGATCTCTGAAGTTCAATATCTTTGTTACCCTGATGATTCTCATAGATCTTCACAAATGAATGCGAGGTGAGGTGTTCTTTGTGCGAGGAATTTCTAAGTCTTTCTAATTTTTTATTTCTTTGCAGCATTTTGAAAATATCTTTTACTCATGTGCTCACTGTGATCTTTTCATTTTATCCTATCCCACATTTCTTTGTTGATTTTTTGGGTCTCGAGCCATCATGGATGTGTTAGGGTTTTATGTGCACTATGAATTATTTAGTTTCTAAGACTGGTAATTCACTGAGAATTTCTATAGGGAAAATCAAGGTACAATTTCTTATACTCTAGATCCGATCTTTCAGCGTTATTGCTAGGACTATGTTCATGATGATGATTGCTTTGCCCTTGGAATACGTCTAATCCTTTATATTCTTTCTCTTCATTCATGCCACAAATAACTTATTTGAAATCATTTCAGAATGTCTACATCCTCTTTTATATCTTATGATTATATGATTACTCTCAATGATGGAGTGGCTACCATCTATCATAGTTACAAGATCCCCTTTTTCTTCTTTGCAATATATGGTTCGCTCTTGAAGGACTAAAATCTACTCATGTATATCTTCTTCTTTTTCTATGTATGAAGCTTTGAATTCATCTCTATAAGTTTGCATCAAGTCCTTTGGCTGCTACATGGATAGTATTATTCATGAGCATACCACACTTTATCCCTTGTCTATTGTTTTAACAGTTAATGAAGTCACAATGACATTGATTCTTGATATCAGGATTAAATATTATGCTGGAAAAGGTTTGATCACTGTCTCATGTCTCATTCATTGTTTCTATTGATTCCTTTACCATATATGATTGCAATCAAGACTATCTTACTCTTTCATTTAGTGGGATCACTAGCATGGAGACTGTAAGGTCAATTTGTCATTTAAAAATATAGCTAGGATCACTGGCATGGAGACTGTGAGGTCAATTTGTCTTTTAAATACATAGCTACTATTGAATGATTTAATCATACTATATTAATTGTTCTCTATCATGCACTGTTTTGATTCATTATGATTCCCTTGAACTCCATTTTGATTTCTATCAAAATATGAACTCTTTGTAATGATGGATGCTTGAGATCCTCTCTTGCTAATGAAGATTGATACCCTTGATGGAACTATTATTGTCTATTGAAAGATTCGTAGATTGACTGTTAATGCTATTGTCCAAAACAATCACCTATTCAGTCCTTTGATCCTTGAAGTTTATATTACTGCAATTTTATCAGTGAACTATGCACTATTTCTAGCAGCATGCTCAACTCAACCCTTGTGGGAGCCACATTTTATCGCACATGATGTAATTTAATTGTCCTGTACCTGCACATGAAGCAAACAAGTTAGACAAAAACAGTGCATGTCTAATTTATTGTTGATGATTTGACCTGATATTTACTGATTTTCTTAGCATAATAGTTGTTGTGATGTACATGAGGGATGGACTATATGTTTTTATATACATCTGTAGATAATGAATTATGGCTCTCATTTCTCTAATAATGTTTTCAAATGCAGGTACTCAAGGTAATGAAGAGGCAACAAACTGGATACTGGATGGGTGTAAGACTTACAAATACACAAAAAAACTTAAAGAGGGCTCATCATCCAGGCAATGACAAGTCACCCTTCTTTATTCTGCATTTACTTTAATGTTTTGCATTTGCAAATGTATAGTCTGTTCCTTATTTGCGCCATATCACTCAGTCTCACAACTTGTGTGAGACATTGTACATTCATAAATAAAAGATTATTTTTGTCAAAAATTTGTGTTCTCTCTATTTCATATGCATCTAAAAAGTGAAACATTATATTAAAATATTTTTTCTTTCTTTTCAAATAATCATGAATGCAATTGAGGAGAACAAAAATGCACCTTCTTCTGTACTATGTAAAACATCCTAGCTCTACCTGATTGAGCTAGTAGCGAAATTAGGTACCATTTTTGGTGACATCTACTATATGTTTGTCTACTAAACATCTTGACCAATTGCATAACTCCATATATTGGGCATAGAGTCACTGAAACTTGTGGAAAACTGAAAACACAATCTAACATGACAAGATCTTTGAAAACTCTTCAAAACCTATCCAAGTTCATTGTTTACAACTATGTGGTTTGTGATAGTAAGATGAAACAACTTGTTGTGATGAATGATATGGCTGTAATCAATGAAATAGGACAGAGCAACATCTAAAGAACTCTGAGAAAACCCTGTTGTAGCATACTATAGCTATATAAAGGGATCATTTTCTATGTGTGTTAGTGAATACATATTTCCCTACTTCATAAAGTGAATAATTCACTTTAATAACTACAATGCACTCAAGTAGTGTACTAATCTCCTTAGAACTTCAAAAGAACTATGCACTAGGCACTTAGGGAAAACAAAACTACAAACTGACCTACTGCACAAAAGCACTTATTAACAACTAGAAATATATACATATTTTTAGGCATACCTCAAAAGCAATGCTTGAGGTGAATCCCATTGAATGGGATTGCTTCAACCTCACCATCCAGCTTAGACAACTGGAAGGCATTGTGCTTCTTGAACTCAAAAATCATTAAGGCCCACTCCAAAAAGCATCAAACTTTGTATTCTTTCCTGGCCTGCTCTTGAACTCATCCCATTTTAGGACAATGTCACCATTCTTGAACACTCTAGGAGAAGCCCTCTTATCAAAATATCTTTTCATTTGAGCTTGGTGATTCTCAATCTACCTCATTGCCTCATTGCTAACTTCTTATAGCTCAATCAACTAAGGCAATCTTGTTGTCATAGGCTCTCCTTCAATCATATCCAGCTGGTTGGCTAGATCAAGGGCTAGAAACTCAAGAGAAATAGGCAACCTTGATTATTTCCCATACATAAGAATGTATGGAAACATTCCACTGGACCTATTTGGTGTGATTCTATTAGCCCATTAGGCTGTTTTGAGCTTGGTATGCAAAGCTCAGTGATTTCCTTCCATGGCCCTCTTAATGATTCTGAGCAGGTTCTTATTTGTGGACTCAACTTGTCCATTACCCTGTTCTTAGCTCATCATAAAAGTTCAAAATTGTTGTCTCATTTGCTTCCTTTAGTGCCACAACGTCAATCTACTTAGTAAAATAATCAGTGGTTGTGAGCACCCAATTGTGGCCAACACTTGAAGGTGGATTTATGACTCTAATGAAATCTAAACCCCACTTCATAAAGGGGTATTGTACTTGAATAGGCTATAATTGCAGCGCTTTCAACTTCTCTTTTCCTATAAAAATGGCACATTCTTTACACTTTCTAACCTAAGAATGTGCATCTCTTAATAAACTAGCCCAATAATAGCCTCCTTTCATAGCTTTCAGAGTTGTAGATCTTGCTAAAAAGTGTCCTCCTACTGATCCTTCATGAAACTCATACAATACCTTATCAACCTGATCAACATTTATGCATCTCAATAATACACCATGAAAATCCTTTCTAAATAGAAAACCATTCAATATTACATAGGGAATGGACTGAAGTCTATACCACCTTCTTCTTGACTTACTCAATCCATGAGGACACTCACTAGTCAGTAAGAAATGAGTAATTTCTTGTACCTAGCTAGTAGGAAGAACAAGAAAAGTTGATGGTTCATCATCTTGAAGGGCCAAAACAATTTTCTCCTCACCCTCATCACTATTGTTTGTATGATTAGCAACATGCTCACATAGTCCCTTACCTCTGACCAACTTGGTGACCTTAATATCAACATCAAATTCCATCACCTTAGTCACCCAACTAGCTATCTTATCATTTAGGTCTCTACTAAGCAAAAACTATTTAACTGAGGGGTGAGCAACCATCAACTTAATCCTATTGTTAAACAACATATGCTTAAAAATTTTCAGACTCCTAACAACAACAAGAACATGTTTTTCAACAAAATTATATATCTCCTCATAATCCTTAAGGCCAAAGGCTGTTCGAAAACATGCTCATTTTCTTGAACCATCATAGCTGAGATATTGTCAATTCTGCCATAAGCATACAAGATAAAGTCTTTTGAAAAATTTGGATTCAACAAAGTAGGAGCAGCTACAAGTGCCTCCTTTATGAGCTCAGAACTCCTCTTCCCATCCATAGACCAGCTGAAAGGAATATTCTTTTTCAACTTAGAAGTTAGAGGTTTTAGTAGTTCTACAATATCTGGAATAAACCTTCTAACCAAATTAATCCTACCCAAGAAGCTTTGCAAGCCCTTCTTGTGTGTTGGTAGAGGTAGGGAAAGAATAGCAGTTACCCTCTGTGGATCTATAGTAACACCTTCTTTTGACACCACATATCCCAGAAGCTTACCCTCATGAATAGAAAACACACATTTTTTTTAGTTAAGAGATACACCATACTCCCTATACCTCTCAAAAATTTTCTTTAGGTGAGCTAGGTGTTCACCTGAATTTGTGGGATAAATAGTGATATCATCAAAATAAGCAAGTATAAATTTATACATCAAACCATGAAAGTCCATATCCATGGCACACTGAAAAGTGGCACCATCATTTGACAAACCAAATGACATCTTTTTATATGCCATGGTACCCCACTTGGTTTTAAATTTTATTTTGGACCGATCCTTTTCCTTCACTAAAACTTGGTTATAACCTAAAAAACCATCTAGCAAGGAGAATCTCTCAAAACTTGCAACAACTTGCAAAATCTGCTTCATAGAGGGTAGTAGATATCTATCCTTCAATGAGGCTCTATTGAGATCTCAGAAATCAACACAAACTCTTCTTTTACCATTCATTTTCCTAACTAGGACAAGGTTTGACACCCAAGAGGTGTGTTGAATAGGAAAAATGATGCTTCTCTCAATGAGCTTATTAAGTTCTTTGACCATAAGGGGTTCAAGCTTTGGGTTAAGAGGCCTCTCTTTTTGCCTCATAGGTTTAGCATTTGGCTCAATCTCTATGCTATGCTAGTCAATACTAGGGTCAAAGCCTTTTAAATCAAAATATTGGCAAGCAAATATGTCACTAAACTATTGGAAAAGTAAAACAAATGCATGCCTTTCCTCTAAAGTACACACCTTGCCAAGCTTTAACTGCTTATCCTTGAAAATTTCAACACTTTCATAGTGTTCCTCCTTGATCTCCAAGTTGGATTTTTCCTTTCTCACTTGGTCATCCTCATTGAAAATTGACTCCAATGTGACCAAACCCCTAGGTAGCTTGTTTGTTTTTAGTTGTATGATCTGATCATCATATTGTTGATTAAGCTTCTCTTGGTTGGCATTTGAAAACTCTGCCTCTTCCCTCAAAAAGTTAATAATCTGTTGTTCATTATCAAAAACTTGCCACTAATCAGCATTGTTAGGAATAAAAGACCTAACAATCACATTTACATATTATTGTTTATTAATATTTATGATATCACTTGTAATATCATACTATGCTTCTCTTGTATCAAGTCTATCAATATGTTTATTCAAATTTGTAGGAATGGACAACAAATTAAAAGCCTAAAAATATTGAATAAGATCCCATACTCTATCCTTGTAGGTCTTCAAAAGTTCATTTTTAGTGGTATGGAGACCTCTTACTTGGTTCACAATCAATTCACTATCACCATATACCCATAAATATCTGATTCCCCTCTTGCTTGCCCATTTTAGACCATGAATTAAGGCCTCATACTCAGCTGTATTGTTGGTGCAATTGAAAGAAAACCTAAAAGATGCATAATACTAATAATCAATAGGGGAAATAAACATGCAACCACCTCTAGCACCATTCTTACTTCTTGACCCATCAAAATAGAGCTTCCAAATCTCATTTTGATGTTGGTTATCTTGTTGTCCTGCATCCTTCATCAAGTTTGGGACAACAGAACCTTGTTCATGAAACATATAGATTCCAAGGTTTACCTCATCCATATTTTTAAAAGGATCTTCCTCAAAATTTTTAGCTGCCCATTCATCCAAAATAATTTTAGGAATGTCATCAATAGGTGTGTTTGGATCCTATAGAATGGGTTGGTCATCTTTCTCATGAATGGTGAAATTGGCATTGACAACACTAGGGACATAGGGTTCGATGTGATCATTAGCTAAAGCTTATGATTTAATAGTAACTTTAGTTCCATACCTAGTCCTAAAAAACATATGTGACCAATTAGATGACAATAACCCCCTAACATGGCTGCAAAGTCTCTTGACAAGAAAATTGCAAAATAGGGTGGTAGGTCTATCACATATACATCTCGAGGAATTAAAAAATTGGGGCAAGCATGGAGTGTTAGACTCAGATTTTTAATGACTCCTACAATATTTACAGCAGTCCTATCTAGCTACACTACACACTTATTCAATGGCTCATAAGTAAATCCTAACTGGTCAACCAATTTCTCGGGCATGACTGAGCTACTTGTACCTAAATCTATCATGCATTTATGCACTAGGTGTTGGCTAATGATTAAAGTGACATAAAAGGGGGGTGGTTTGTTTACCTTGGACTGCTGAGATTGTTGTTCACTCTTTTTTTGAGCCTTATTGGTAAGAACAACCTTAGAAGCTTGTTGATTAAATGGCTAGGTAGTCAAGGAAAGGTTAGATAAAGCATCATGTAAAAAATAGTTTTGTCCAAGTAGAGATAGGGAATCCCACATTGACACACTAACATGATTTTTCTTCAACTGATCCAAAATATTAAAATCAGCCATACTAACCTTCTTCTATCCCTTAGTAACAATAGTGTTCTTTTGCACTTGTGTTGGCTGAGGTTGGATTTTTGGCTGATCTTTGGTCACAACACTTTGTGATCTCTGAAGAATCTATGCATTTTGAGTAGAGGAAGACCCTGCCTAAGATTGGGTACTTGAGGAAGGCTCATTATTATTCTTATCAATCTGCTACCCCATGTCAACAACCCTTTTCTTGGATCTTTTGTTGGCTACTACATGGATATATGACTAATTTTGAGGCTAATTAACCCCACAAAACTCCTCACCTTATCAGTTCATCAAAATAACATCAGAACTCCCTTGTTCCATGGGTGCAGATTATTGTTCATCAACCTCCTAAGACTGATTTCTTGGAACAGTAGCACTATTTTGCACCATCAATGCCTTATTCAACATGCCATTGGAGCATGTAGACTAGTTATGTGGCTGGTTGGAAGGAAAACACCATTTATAGTCAGCTACCAATTTGTTCTAGACTGGAACAATATCCCTTGAGGAACTAGGTGTATTAGGATTATACTACTAAAAAAGCCTTTGGTTAAAATTTCTCCTTTGACCTTGAGAGTTTGGCTAATATGGGGCTTGGTAGGGAGCTTGGAAAGGAATTTGGTAAGGTGGTTGAGTTTGGGCTTTCTTTATATTAACCAACTCATTACCAAAGTTTTGCAAAGTCTTCTGTAGGTTATCATTTTGCTCCTTAATACTTATTATCTCCTACAAATGACTAGGGACATCATGCTCTTGCACTGTAACTTGAGTATGATATGTTGGAAATGAACGTACAACAACTATAATAGGTAGAACTACAGGGGTAATGGGTTGTATATCAGCAAAAAATGGCATGGGAGGCCTAGGTGTTATCTTCCTTGCTTGAATAAGACTATTCTCAGCCCTAACAACAACATCAAATGTTGTTGGTAAAGTATTCCCCGCCATAGACTGTATCATGAGTGCAATATCATTATTCAAAGCCTTTATGTAAAACAAAAAAGAATAGTCATTAGAAGGTTTTACCAATGCTCAAATCTTATTCTACGTCCTTTGAAACTAGTAGTTGAAGTCCATCATATGCTCATGTGGAGCTCTTTCGATGGTAGTGAGATACCCCACCAATGAAAGATGATCTCACTTGTCTTCAAAATATTGATTGAAAAGTTGTCCCAGCTCATCCCACATAGCTATTGAGTTCATAGGAAAACCCCTGAACTAGTGAAGGGATTTCCCTTTGAAAGAGGCTGCCAAAAGCCTCAAAGCAACATTTTTTAAAACAATTTGATCCAATCCACATAAGGAATCCATATCTCTAATATGTTCTATAGCTATTGTTTGATCCTCGCTAGTGAAAAATGGAAAACTCTAAAGTGTTGCAGCTGGTATGTCATCATGCTAAGCCAAATTTAAAGGACTGCCTTGATTAAAAGACACTAATGGATGAACCATAGGAGGTTGATTAAGAGCCATATTGCTGTTAGAATTAGCATTACTCCTAGAATTAGTGGTAGTTGATGTATTCTAATTGGAAGAACTTGCAAATAGTAGATTATTATAAGCTGGAACATCAAGGAAAGAATTAGGAATAATAGGCACCACACCAACTACTAGATTTGGAACTTTGTTCACTACCCTAGCTCTCTTTTTTGGGGGTGATAGCTAGGTATGATTGAATGAGGTTGCACTTTGCCTAGTCTAGTATTTTCTCATAAGATAAGAAGGTTTAACTTATAAAATACCAAATATTTGTTTTTCCAGGTGTGAAAAATAATTTGCTACTACACACACCAAGACAACATAGGATGGCCTTCTATGAATAGTGAAGTCCAACAGTTCCACTAGGTGTGCCAAAAACTATTGGACTGCTCTTAGGCTATGGGTATCCTATTATGAGGGCAAACCTCCAGATTTTAAGCTGGCTTCCAATTTGATCACCTAAAACTTAATTCAATTTTTGAGAAAAGGGAAGAAGGATATGCATCAAACTGAAAATACTAATTAAAAAAGGTGATCCACTAATGACTAAAATGACTTTCTTTGATATTGAACTCACAACAATCTAGCAATAAAATTAAAAATATTTCATAACTCCATAATGCATGCTTGCAAAAATAATTCTTATGAAAGGCTAACTTCTTAATGCTCACAAAAATATAACAAATGATGCTTCTCACAATTTTGATACAACAGAATAACATACACAATCACAGACCCGCACTATAGCATGCTACACCATGAATTGAACATTGAAAGGAAAAGGATAAAATGAAGGATTATTGAACAACAATCACAACTATTTCAGCAAAAACATCCACCACAATATTTGGAACACTAATATAGGAGAAGGAAAACAATTTTTTATTGAAAGAAATGAGTCTTTCATCACAAAATCTGAATACTGGTCATGAAAATCTGAAAATATTCACTAGGAATGAGGTACAAGAGTATGAACAAATTCCTACTACACCAATCCAAGAAATACTCTAGAACTAGAGTAAGAAGAGTGGAAAATAGTCACTTGTACAAAAGCTTGCCAAAATTCAAATTTTGATTTTTTTGGCTCCAAGAAAGATGTGTTGTCAAAACTCTAAGCCTCTCTTAGAAATCAAGACCTAACTAAAAGTAAACTCCTCTCAAACTACAAAAGGAGAAGTAAAAAAGAACACAAACTCTTTAACTCGAATGCAATTGAAAATCCCTCAAAATTAGGGATGAAACTCCAAGAATCAAGTAGTTGAGTGTTCAAAAACTCTCTTTGATTGAACCTTCAACTACTAGGACTCTCTAATTGGACTTAAACTGCCTATTAGGTGTCCAATCACCTAGTTTAACTCCATGTGTTTGAGAAAGACTCCAAATCACTAAAGTTACCTATTCAATTAACACTTGTCCAACTCTATTTTGCATTTGAAAAAATATATTTTACTCAAGTGATAGATGAATATCACTTTAATTAAAGATTTACAAATTTTAACATGCAAACATAAGAGAGTCTTCATAAAAAAGAATAACCCTAAAAAGGCCTACAATGACCTAAAAGTAAGAAGTGTTTATTAAACACGTCTATGAATTACAGAATAAAACCTAGGCCATGACATAGAAATTAAAATGAAGCTTTGTTTTTAAAAAGTGTAAACAAAAAGGCTTTTGCTTCATCAGGCCTACCTTAGGGTTTTTGGAACCCTAGAAGTAAAGAACAATATTAAATAACTTTACATCTTCTATTATTTTGTTGAACTTGGATGCAGCCTATATGCTACAACTTAGGGTTTTGATCTCTGAAGTTCAATATCTCTGTTACCTCGATGATTTTCACACATCATCACCAGTGAATGAAAGGTGATATTCTCTTTGTGCTAGGAATTTTTGAGTCTTTCTCATTTTTTATTTCTTTGCAACATATTGAAAATATCTTTTACTCATGGGCTCACTATGATCTTTTCATCTTATCTTATCCCTCCTTTCTTTGTTGATTTTCTAGGTCTCTAGACATCATGGGAGTGTTAGGGTACAATTTCTTATGCTCCAGATGTAATATTTTAGGGTTATTCACTATCTCAGGTGTCATTCACTATTTCTATTGATTCCTTTACCATGTATTATTGTAATCAAGACTATCTTATTGTTTGATTTAGTGGGATCACTGACATGGAGATTGTAAGGTCATTTTGTCTTTTAAAAATAGAACTAGGATCACTAGCCTGGAGACCATGAGGTCAATTTGTCTTTTAAAAATATAGTTGCTATTGAATGATTTAATCATACCATATTAATTATTCTATATCATGCACTGTTTTGATTCATTGTGATTCCCTTGAACTCCATTTTGATTTCTATCAAAATATGAACTCTTTGTAATGATGGATGTTGGAGATCCTCTCTTGCTAATAAAGGTTGATACCCTTGATGCCACTGCTATTGTCTGTTGAAAGATTCCTAGATTGACTGTTAGTGCTATTTTCCAAAAAAAATCACCTATTCACTCCTTTGATCCTTGAAGTTCATATTGCTGCAATTTTATCAATGAATAATGCACTATTTCTAGCAGCATGCTAGGCTCAACCCTTGTGGGAGCCACATTTTACCCCACATGTTGTAATTTACTTTTCCTGTACCTGCACATGAAGAAAACAAGTTAGACAAAAACAGTGCATGTCTGATTTCTTGCTGATGATTTGACCCGATATTTACTGATTTTGTTATCATACTAGCTATTGTGATGCACATGAGGGATGGATTGTATGTTTTTAGATGCATGTGCAAATAATTAATGATGGCTCTCATTTCTATAACAATGTTTTCAAATGTAGGTACTTAGGGTAGCAAAGAGGCAACAAAATAGATGTTGGACCGGCGTAAGACTTACAAATGCACAAAACAACTAAGAGAGGGCTTGTCATTCAGGCAATGCTGAGTCACCCTTCTTTATTCTGCATTTACTTTAATGTTTTGCATCTGCAAATGTATAGTATGTTACTTATTTGCACCATATCAGTCAGTCTCGTGGTTGTGTGATACATTGTATATTCATCACTAAAAGATTAATTTTCACAAAAATTTGTGTTCTCTCTATTTCATATGCATCAGAAAAATGAAACATGATATTGCAATATTTTGTCCTTCCTTTCAAATAGTCATGAATGCAATTAAATAGAATTAAAATGTACCTTCTTGTGTTCTGTGTAAAACATCATAGCTATACCTGATTGAGCTAGTAGCGAAAATAGGTAACATTTTTGGTGACATCTGCTATATGTTTGCTTGCTAAACATATTGACCAGCTGCCAAACTCTATCTATTGGGCATAGAGTCACTGACACTTGTGGAAAATTGAAAACACAATCTAACATACCAATCTCTTTCAAAACTCCTCAAAACCTATCCAAGTTCATTGTTTACAAGTACATGGTTTGTGACAGTAAGCTGAAAAAGCTTGTTGTCATGAATGATATGGCTTTAATCAATGAAATAGGATAGGGCAATATCTAAAAAATTCTAAAAAACACCATTGTAGCATACTATAGGTATATAAAGGGAGGATATTCTATGTGTGGTAGTGAATACACATTTCTTTGCTTCATATAATGAATATTTCCTTTTAATAACTATAGTGCATTGCAACAGTGTACTAATCTCCTTAGAGCTTTAAAAGAAATATGCATGAGGCACTTAGGGAAAACAAAATTGCAAACTGACCTACTACACAAAAGCACTTATTAACAATTAGAAATATGTACAGATTTTTAGGCATACCTCGAAAGAAATTCTTGAGGTGAATCCCATTGAATGGGATTAGTTCAACATCATAATCCAACTTAGGTAGCTGGAAGGAATTATGCTACTTGCACTCAAAAATCATGCAAGGCCCACTCCAAAAAGCATCAAACTTTGTATTCTTTCCTGGTCTACTCTTGAACTCCCCATTTTAGGATAATTTCACCTTCCTTCAACATTCTAGGAGCAGCCCTCTTATCAAAATATCTTTTAATTTGATCTTGGTGATGCTCAATCTACCTCATTTCCTCAATTCTAACTTCTTCTAGCTCAATCAATTGAGTCAATCTTGTTGTCATAGGCTCTTCTTGAGTCATATCCAACTGGTTGGCTAGATCAAGGGCTGGAAAATCAAGTGAAATAGGTAACCTTGTTTCTTTCCCATACACAAGCATGCATGGAGACATTCCACTAGACCTCTTTGATGTGATTGTATCAGCCCATAAGGCTATTTTTAGCTTGGTATGCCAAGCTCAATGATTTCCTTGCATGGTCCTCTTAATGATTCTGAAAAGGTTCTTATTTGTGGACTTAGCTTATCCATTACCCTGTGGGTAATAGTTAGATAAGGTGTTGAGATAAACACCATTCTTTATATCCTAATCAGATATTCGACTTCCTACAAAAGCAAGAACATTATCTAGAACTATAGATTCTAAAACACCAAATCTAGTTATCAACTCATCATAAAAGTTCAAAATTATTGTCTCATTTGCTTCCTTTAGTGTCACAACCTTATCCACTTAGTAAAATAGTCAGTGGTTAGGACCACCCACTTGTGGCCAACACTTGAAGTTGGATTTATGACTTCAATGAAATCTAAACCCCACTTCATAAATGGATGTTCTACCTTAATAGGTTGCAATGGCAACACATCCAACTTCTCTTTTCCTTCAAACATGGCACATTATTTACACTTTCTAACCTAGGAATGTGCATCTCTAAATAAATTAGGCCAATAATAGCCTCCTTTCATAACTTTTAGAGCTACAACTCTTGCTGAAAAGGGTCCTCCTATTGATCCTTCATGAAACTCATACAATACTTTACCAACCTGATCAACATCTATGCATCTCGACAATATACCATGAAAATCTTTTCTAAACATAAAACAATTCAAAAGTACATAGGGAATGGACTGAAGTCTATATTACCTTCTTCTTGACTTACTCAATCCATGAGGATACCAGTCAGCAAGAAATGAGACATTTCTTGTACCCAGCTAGTAGGAAGAACAAGAACAGCTACTAGTTCTTCATCTTAAAGGGCGAAAACAAATTTTCTCCTCACCCTCACAACTATTTGTATGATCTGATGAATAATGATGAGCAACTAAGGTGCTAACCAGTACTGAGAGGGGGGGTGAATCCATACACACATAAAACTCTCAACACTTTATCATATTAAAACATAGTTGACCAGTTGTCTTCACCACTGAGCATAACCATGGCTATACTGGTTAAACACAGATAATTCAGATAACATTCCATAGATCTCAAATCTTGATGACTACATTACTGATATTATCATGCATGAGTTGTATCTACAATACAACAACCATTTAACACTACATGCATATCTAACTTAATTAGAAACACACAATCATCACATAAAAAACTCACAACCCATAACACATGAATTTTTCACGTGGAAACCCAAATGGGAAAAACCATGGTGGGGATGAAAACCCACAAGATTGTTTTGAACTCTTTCGAAGTCTAGTTAAAGACTTTACAATAAGGTTCTGTTAGAAATAAATCCTGTTGGGGAACACCCGGTTAAGGGATGGCTATATACCCTGTTAAAGGTTACCTCGCTAGAGGATTTAAATAACTCAATGAACTTGAGCCACCTAGTTAGAGGATTTATAACAAATTCTATTAAAGCTACCTGGTCAAGGGATTTACCTTCTATTGAAATGGTTAGAAGACAACAGGTAAAAGTCCGATCTGACAACAACACTCCTTGCTAAGGCAGATCCTTTTTAGTTCCTCTTCTCTGCATTCACACTCTATAGATTCCTCACTCTAGTTTGGTAAGTATCCAATGTCCAACATGTGGACACACACACAACATTTTCCAACTACAATAACAAAACTCGTTGACCTTATAGACAAAAATCAGGTCGGTAGCATAAACCCTAAACCCTAAATATTTTAGGTTTATAATTACAAGCGGTCCAATCCTGACCATCCAAACACATTACGTAGAATGAAATGCTCTAAGATAGATCTCAAGACATTCTCCATCATCCAATCCTCACTGCATCTAGAAAACAGTAATCCGTCACATGCTTCTTCACACATCACTCAATAAATCGTGCATTCCCGAGGTAGGCATTCGATCTTCACGTGCAAGATCCTAAAGGAAATTATTCACATGTACACAACTAAAGTGGCATCTTGTAATGAATACTAAGAGGGGGGGGGTGAATTAGTATACTAAAAAATACTAAACTCAAACACTTAAATAGTTTAGCAGTCAACCGATGTAATAGATTTACTAACAAACCAGTTAAAACAAATGCAAACCAAACAACAAATAAGGCATTCACCCATAAGAGCACAGTCACCATAACACAAGAAGTTTTGACATGGAAACCCAAATGGGAAAAACCACAAGGAGTAGAAACTCACAAGTAACTATCTACAGAATAGAAACCAGACCAGTTAAGGTCAGACCGGTTAAGGTCATACAATGTTCTTCACCAGAACAGATCCTGTTAGGAATCTAGATCTCTATTAGGAGATAAGTCTGATTAAAGATTACCTTGTTAGAGGGTTTCAGATCCACCATTGTGAACCACCTTGTTAGAGTATTTATAAAGGCTTTTCCAGGCCTACCCAGTTAAGGGTTTCAAACTAATCGAAGATGTGAGTAATCAACAAGTGAGTGATCTAGATACTAGCACAATATGCTTGGTTAGATCCTTGGTAGCTCATTGTTAATGCATTTCAACATTACTTCACTCTTCAATATTTCCACACTCTATTTCTTCACATAGACCTAATCTTCTCTTCTATGATCGCACATACAAAAACCCCATCAACAACCTAAAACCCTAACAACTTCTAAAACCCTAGACATGATGTCCTTATAAAGGAATCTGATTTCATGTCGGTCCAATAGGATTACATTGCAAGTTCCTAGGTTCAATGCATCTAGAAACATTTGGTAACATGACACAAAATCACTGCCAAAGTGTTCGTGGATGATAACTCATCACAAAAATACCAATTGGTAACTCATCATAGAGTAATACCAGTTCATACATTTACTGATTACTGGTTTGCCAAAATGAGGATTGGAAAAAATGATAACTTCTTCTTTAGTTCCTTTGTACCACTTGAGATCCTCGAACCACTTGAGCTCTTCATACCTCTTTGGGTCTTCATCCCACTTGAGATTGGTAAACACTTTCTGCAAAACACTAATAGTCTAAAGACTATAATACATAATACCGGTTGGGACAAATACTGGTTGAGCATAACACATACATACAAAAAGTGATCTCAAAGCAAGTGTGTGTCAATTAATGACAATCACAACATCATCATCAAGAATGCCAACATCTTGATCCTTATCCTTGTTCTTAAATAACTCATCACAAGACATCATCAGTTGCACCACACAAGCCAAACCGGAAACCCTAGAACTGAACTAAGACCACCAACCTATAGTCAAACTATGAACCCTGACACCAGTTCACTCCATCTTGGTTGACTATAGCCACTTCCAGTCTTCATATTGGGTCATCCCGATTCACCTGCTTGGGTACCACATAACTGTTCACTTATTGACATCAATGACAGCATACATTGTCACCACTTCATCATATGCCAACAATCTCCCCCTTTGGCATTGATGGCAATACTTAGTGAATCATTTCTTAGTTAAAAATGTATACATTGGTTGACACTATACCTATGCAACTTAAAGGTTCACCATTACATGGACTAATTAGTATGTATGCTCAACATGTTCTCTCCAAACAATATATCTTCTCCCACATACATCATCAGATATCTTCTCCCCCTTTGACAACAATGCCAAAGTGGAGGCACACACTTCCAATCTCCACTATGTTGCTCTGCCTTTGGAGTAGCATCCTTCAACACATCAATCCTGTAAGATCTGACATGGTAGTACCTAACTAATGTGGAGCACACAACTTTATTTTACTTCATGAAGGGGCCCCTAATTGACCTCTCAAATAGGTAAATGTAGTCTTTGGTAAGGGCTTAGTGAATATGTTTGCTAGCTGCTCCTTACTAGAAACATGTTCTAATACAACCTCTTTATTCTAAACCTTTTCTCTCAAGCAATGATACTTGAGCTCAATATGCTTGGTCCTAGCATCTAGTACCAGTTTTTTGGAAATATCGATTGCAATAGTATTATCACAGAAAATACTCGCTGGTTCAGATATAATCACTTTGAAGCCATTCAATATATGCTTCATCTAGATTTCCTAAGTGTAGTTCATAAATGATTCCACATACTCTGCTTTAGCTTTAGACTAGGAGATACAGCTCTACTTCTTACTCATCAATGAGACTAGTCTTCAACCAAGGAAGAAGGCTCCACCAGTTGTGCTCTTGCAGTCATCCACATTACTTGCCCAATCTGCATCGCTAAAAACTTTGAGATCAAAGTCACCATTGTGTGGATACCACAATCTATAATCAACTATCTCTTTCAGGTATATAAGAATCCTTTTCATTGCTACCAAGTGGGATTCTCTTGGACTCTTCTGAAAATGGGCCACTATGCTCACTGCATGAGAAATATCTAGTCTGTTGTGCATCACATAGTGCAGATTAGCATTCATTGACTGGTACTCCTTCTCATTCACCAATGCTAAATCATCATCCTTTGTTAATTTGTAGCTGGTCACCATCAATGTTCCAACCAGTTTTCTCTCCTCCATGCCAAAGGCCTTCAACACCTCTTTGATATACTTGGACTGGGTAATGAAGATACCCTCCTTCATCTGCTGAATCTATAAACCAATGAAGAAATTTATCTCTCCAATCAAAGACATCTCAAACTCTTTCTTCATTTCATCTGCAAATGCATGACTCATTTCATCATCTCCTCTAAAGATTATGTCATCAACAAATACTTCACAGATTAGTATCTGATCACCTTCAAATTTCAAGTATATGTTGTTGTCCTCACTTGATCTTTGAAATCCTATCTTCACAAGATGAGAGTGTAACCATTCATACCATGCCCTTGGTGCTTGTTTCAATCCATACATGGCCTTGTGTAATCTACACACCATGTTACTATCTCCTGACAAAGCAAACCCATCTAGTTGCTCAATATACATTTCTTCTTCTAGAATTCCATTCAAGAATGCAGACTTCACATCCATCTGGTATATCTTAAATCCTTTGAATGCTAAAAATGCAAGTAGCATTCAAACACCTTCCAATCTAGCCACTACAGCAAAGCTTTCTCCATAGTCTTCTCCTTCTTCCTCAGCATATCCATTGCATACAAGTCTTGCCTTATTCCTTACTAATATGCCTTCTTCATTCAGCTTATTCCTGAAGACCAGCTTGGTACCAATGACATTCTTATCAGTAAGTGCTTCTCTAGCGGTCTTAGGCTCAAATTCTGAAATCATGCAAGAGTTTTCTTTCACCTTTCTCCTTGTAAGTATTCCTGCATCTTTGTCTCTTATGATCTTCTTAGGATCATGATGTAGTCTTGCATACCTACAAATGACCATAGTAGGTTCCACTTTCTTTTCCTCTTCTTTTTCCACTTCATCATCTTCTTCACCCATTGAATCTTCTATCAATATAGAAATGTTGAGGTCTTTGTTGTGTTTATCATTTGTTTCTTTCTTAATCGGTTCCCTGAAAGCTAAACCTGGTTCATCTTTTGTTTCCTTGCTACTGATTTCCTTAGTCTTCTCAAGGGATTCATCAACCCTAACATTGATACTCTCAACAATCTTTTGGGTCCTTCTGTTGTAGCACTTGAGAGCTTTTCTTTTAGTGGAACATCTAAGAAATATTCCTTCATCTGACTTAGCATCAAACTTACTCAAATGTTCACCTCTCCTGATATAGCCTTTACTCTGAAACACTTTGAAATAACTCACATTGGGAGTTCTTCCATTCCACTACTCATAAGAGGTTTTGTCTTTACCTTTCTTGATAAGTACCTGGTTCATGGTATAGAATTCAGTGCTCACCGCTTCTCTCCAAAATGTGTGAGCAACGTTTCCTTGGATCCGCATAGTTCTTGCCGCTTCTAGTATAGTCTTGTTATTCCTCTCTTCTATGTCATTCTGTTGAGGTGTCCTTGGGGAAGACAACTACCTCTTGATGTCGTTCACTTCACAATACTTGTTGAATTCATCAGAAGTGAATTCACCTCCTTGATTGGTTCTAAGGAATTTTATTCTTCTGTCACTCTCCTTCTCAACTAATTCTCTAAAGGCTTTGAACTTTCCAAACACCTCAGACTTGTCTTTCAAGAATGTGACCCACATCAGTCTTGAGTAGTCATCGGTAATAATCATGAAATACGATCTCCCTGAAAGCTTCTTGTTTTCATCGGACCACGTAGATTGGTGTGCACAAGATCAAGTAAGTTCTCTATAGAAAAGGACTTACCTTTGAATGCTGAGGAGCACATCTTCCCAAGTTGACATTCTTTGCGCAAAGCATTCTCCAGTTTGCTCAACAAAGGCAATGCTCTTACTACCTTGATCTTACTTGCCTTTACAATATTGTCAAAATTCACATGAGAAAGTCTCCTATGCCGTATCCAACTATCATCAAATTTTTCCATCAGGAACTGACTAATCTTGGCATTCAGCTAAACATAGGTTTCCTCTTGTCTACTTATCGGTGGCAATAAGTTCACCACTCTTTCCAATTATTCTGTAAACTCCACCTTTGAACTCCAGAATAAGTCCTTTTTCATTTAGCTAAGCAACACTCAAAAGGTTGTGCTTAAGGCCTTCCACCCAATAGACATCATCTGCACTACTCTTTCCATTCAATGAGATGGATCCTTTTCCTTTCACCATGCAATGTGCATTTTTACCAAACTAGAAAACACCTCCATCATATTCTTCGAGACTCAGAAACTTTCTCTGATCACCAGTCATGTGGTGAGAACACCTGCTATCAATGATCCACTCATTAGAGTTATCAATGCGAGAGACAAGGGCTTTCTGGTTAGACACCTCTTCCTTGATAGCTACAAACACTATGTGCTCACTCTCTTCATCCTTATATTCTTTATCAGTAACACGTTCATGCACTACAACAAGACAATTTCTCCTACCTCCTCCTTTATACTTTCTAAAACTTTCTAGTTTATCCTTATTGTCATTGTTAGGACAATTAACAGCTATATGTCCTATCTTATTGTAGGAAAAACACTTCAGAGGAAGCTTACCTCTATATTTACCAATGCCTTTTGGAAGTCTCTTGGCAAGAAGAGCTTCAAACTCCATCAAAATCTCATCATCGTCCATATCTCTGCTTGGCTTGGATTCATAACTGGTACTGACCTCTTTTCCTTTCCTAGTCAGTACATAGGAAGCAAATGCTCTAAAGGAATACTCAGTCTTCTAAACACTACCATCATAGCTATTCAATTCATATGCAATCAACTTTGCAATAATAGAGTCTAAGGATACCTTGTTTTTGTTGATATCAAAACTTTATTGACAATAGTGATATCATGAATTGTTCCACTGGTGCTCTTGATTTCTCCAACCACTATCTTGATCCTTATCCCATACTATTGAATGGTCTCTCCTTCAACCATCCTCATATTTTCAAACTTTCCTCTAAGGCTTTCTTCCTTAGCCTGCTTGACATGTTCATCACCGCCATAGATGGATTCCAGTTTGTCCTATACATCTTTTGGATTATCCTTATCTTGTACATCAATGAACTCTATATCAGACAAATTACTAATAAGAGCTTCCCTGACTTGCCCATTTTCTTGTATCTCCTTTTTTCTGATCATCGGTTAGATTGCCAGTGGAAATTACATAAGCATTCTCAACATAACTCCAGTGTTGTGCACCCAAACTCATAATATATATCTTCATTCTATCCTTCCATATTGTAAGGTTTTCCATGTTGAACTTAGGACCTTCCCTCTTCATTATTACAACAGGATATTTTACCTGAAGTGGTTAAACTTATATCACCAAGGACCTAGATGTGCTCTGATACAAATTGATGAATAGTGATGATAAACTAAGGTCCCAACCGGTAGTGAGAGGGGATAGGGGTGAATCAATACACACAAGAAAATCTCAAGACTTTATCATATTAAAATATAGCTGACCGGTTGTCTTCACTACTGAGCATAACCATGGCTATACTGGTTAAACATAGATACTTTAGACAACATTCGACAGATCTCAAATCCTAATGACTACATTATAGATATAATCATGCATGAGTTATATCTTCAATACCACAACCATTTAACACTGCATGCATCACTAACTTAATAAGAAACACATAATCATCACATGAAAAACTCACAAACCATAATACATAAATTTTTCATGTGGAAACCCAAACAGAAAAAATCATGATGGGGATGAAAACCCACAAGCTTGTTTTGAATTCTTTTGAAGTCCGCTCTGTTAGGAGCCTAGTCTGGTTAAAAACTTTACAATAAGGTTTTGTTAGAAACTGATCTTGTTAGGGATCACCTGGTTAAGGGATGGCTATATACCCTGTTAAAGGTTGAAACCCTATTAAAGGTTACCTCGCTAGAGGATTTAATTAACTCAATGAACTTTAGCCATCTGATTAGAGGATTTATAACAAATCCTATTAAAGCTATTCATCAAGGGATTTACCTTCTGTTGAAATGGTTAGAAGACAATAGGTAAAACTCTGATCTAATAACAACACTCCTTGATAAGGTAGATCCTTTTTAGTTCCTCTTCTCTGCAATCACACTCTGCAGATTCCTCACTCTAGTTTGGAAAGTATCCAATCTCCAACATGCAGACATGCACACAACTTTTCCCAACAACAACAATAACAAAAATTAGTTCTGTATCAGAAACCCTAAACCCTAAATATTTTAGGTTTACAATTACAAGCGGTCCAATCCTGACTGTCCAAACACATTACATAGAATGAAATGATCTAAGACAAATCTTGAGACATTCTGCATCATCCAATATTCACCACATCTAGAAAATAGTAACCCATCATGTGCTTCTTCACACACCGCTCTAAAAATCATGCATTCCTAAGGTAGGCATTTAATGCATTCGATCTTTAGGCGCAAGATCCTCAAGGAAATTCTTCACATGCACATAGATGACCTAGCATCTTGACCCTTATCCTTTTTCTTAAGTAACTCATCACAAGACATCATCGGTTGCACCACACAAGCCAAACCAAAAATTCTAGAGCTAAACTAAGGCCACCAATTTATAGTCAAATTGTGAACCCCAACACTGATTCACTCCATCCCAGTTGACTATAGCCACTTCCAGTCTTCATACTAGTTCATACCAATTCACCTGCTTGGGTACCACATATATGTTTACTTATTGACATCAATGACAACATACATTGTCATTGCTTCATCATATGTCAACATGATCAACAAGCTTCTCACATAGTCTCTTACCTCTAACAAGCTTGGTGACCTTAATATCAACATCAAATTCCATCACCTTAGTTACCCAACCAACTCTCTTATCATTTAGGTCTCTATTGAGAAAAAACTCTTTAACTGAGGGGTGAGCAACCATCAACCTAATCATGTTGTTAGACAACATATGCTTAAACTTTTTTCAACTCCTAACAACAGCAATAACATTTTTTTCAACAAAAGAATATTTCTCCTCATAATCCTTAAGGCCTTGACAAAAAAAGGCCAAAGGCTGTTCCAAATCATGCTCATTTTCTTAAACCATCATAGCTGAGATACTGTAAATGCTGCCATAAGCATACAAGATAAAGTCTTTTGAAAACTCTGGATTCATCAAAGTAGGAGAAGCTGCAAGTATTGGCATTTTTCATAATTATATTGTGATTGTCATTTATGGACACACACTTGCATTGAGATCATTTTTGTATGTATGAATTATCCTCAACCGGCAATTGTTCCAACCGATATGATGCATTATAGTCCTTAGTCTATTGGTGTTTTGTAGAATGTGTTTACTGGTCTGAAGTGGTATGTAGACCCCAAGTGGTTCAAGGATCTCAAGTGGCATGAAGGCTCAAAGCGGTAGAACACATACTTCCCAGTCTTCATTTTGTCAAACTGGCAACTGACATTTTGCTTGAACTCATATTTTGTATGAACCAGTAATACTCTGTGATGAGTTACCAACTGGCATCTTGTGATGAGTTACCATCCACCAATTGTTTGACAGTGTCAACACTTTAATGGTACTTTTTGTGTCATGTTACCAAGTATGTCCAGGTTCATTGAACCTAGGAAATTGTAATATAATCCTATTGGACCGACATGAAATCAGATTCCTTTATAAGGACATAATGTCTAGGGTTTTAGGTTGTTGATGTGATTGTAGCAAAAGTTTATGTTGTTGCTAGGGTTTAAGGTGGTTGAGGAGTTAGAGAGAGTATGAATGTGTAGAAGACTGAAGTAATGTTAGAATGCATTAGGAACGAGCTATCAAGGATCTAACCAAGTAGTCTGTGATATTAGCTAGATCAATCACTTGTTGATTACTCACATCTTTGACAAGTCTATAGCCCTTAACTAGGTAGGCCCAAAAGCCTTTTGTAAATCCTCTAACAAGGTGGTTCACATCTGTGGATCTAAAATCCTCTAGCAAGGTAGTCTTTAAATGGACTTATCTCCTAATAGACATTGAGATTCTTAATAGGATCTGTTCTGGTAAAGAACATTGTAAGACCTTAACCGGTCTAGTTCCTATTCTGCAGATAGTTACTTGTTAGTTCCATCTCACTGTGGTTTTTCCCATTTAGGTTTCCACGTCAAAATCTCTTGCGTTGTGGTGTTTGTGCATTTGTGGGTGAATGCATTATTAGTTGTTTGGTTTGCATGTGTGTTAACCGATTTGTCTGCTAAACTGTTTTACCAGTTTACTGTTAGTCTTGTAAAGTGTTTAAGTGCAAATATTTTTGGCATACTAATTCATCCCCCCCTCTTAGTATTCATCAATTGGTATCAGAGCCTACCTTTCTATAAGTTTAACCACTTGGAAATAGATATGGGGGAATACTCTTTAAGGGAATTTACTCATCGGCTCACTCAGTCTAAGCAAGCCTATGATGATCTTATGGTCAAATACAAGGCATCTCAAGCAAAAAGGAGAGAACATGCAAAAAAGATGATCGAGCTATCTGAAAATAGTTCCTCTGATGAAGCAAACATAGAAGCCCTGATTCAAGAAGTAGAAAAGCTGAATGAATCCAATTCCAACCTAAGAAAAGAATTGGAAGGACTGATTATTTGAATGTGTCAAGAGCTTGAGAGCCGGAGGAAAGATGAAGATATGGTGAAGGATAGAGATCATGAGATCTCCAAGTTGAAACAAGAGATCAATGCCCTAACTGCTCAACTCCTTGCAAGCAAAGTGGAAAAGGAAGACATGCAAGGAGAACTAAACAATTCCATCTCTGAGAATGAAAACTGAATGGAAACAAATGTTTCTATTTCCAGAGAACTCTCTGAGTCAAAGGATATACTTGCTAAGTTCAACAAGATTACTATCAAGCTAGAGCAAAAGCTTGAATCTGCCAAACCAATCAAGAATACCAATGGACTTGGTTATTCTAGTCATGAGGAAGGTGAGACCTCTAGTACAAATGCTGGAACATCAAATAAATAATCAGCATCAAAGGATAAAGGTAAGCAAAAGTTTAAACCTATTTTCTTCAACTGTCTTAAAGAAGGACATACTGCAAATGTGTGTAGGAGTAAGGCTTACAACAACTTTCCTTATTTCCTAAATGATAAGCCTAGATCCTATAGATTCAATGGTAACTGTTATGCATGCAACAAGTATGGGCATAGAGCATCTGAATGCAGGTCAGTTATGAACAACATTGGTAGATATCCTCAAAGGACCCAAGGAGTTGGTCCTGAACCTTTTGTGAATTGGAATCACAACCAGTTTAATGCCTTCAATCATTAGCAAAGAAGTGGTGGCTATCAAGCAGCAACCGAATGGAGAGCAAACTGCATGGTCTGTCATGGTCATGGTCACACTGCTGCAACATGTAGAAGGAAGAATGGAAACATGAATAATGGACCTTGGAGAGCACCTGGATTGGTCTGCTATCATTGCAACAAACCGGGTCACATTGCCAGATTCTGTAGATCAACAAAGAACATATCTAATGATATATTGGTCACTTGGAAAGGAAACATTGATGTTGACATAGTTCAAGTGGACATGAACAAAACCTAAAAGAAGAAACTAGTGGTGTTACAAGAGGAACCGGTTTCTGCACCTAGTGTGGAAATCACGGAACCGACAAACTAAGCTTCAGAAAATCTTAGGGGGAGAAAAGGGAAAAATGTTTCAAACCCCTGGTTTACACCAGTAAAAGACCTTTAACTAGGATGTGATACATGTTAGTTGGCAGAAGACTAGAAATGGTGAAAGGAAAATTACGGTTTACGCCCTAATGGAGGAGCATTAATTGCGATAGGTGAGGAATATGTTTAAAAGGATTTTTAAAATCATTTATTACTATCAGTCTTTGAAGCTGTAGCATCGTAAAATTGTGACACTTGTAATTTTGACTGCATTTGGGTCTTCACGATGGCAGCGCAATGTTGAACCTGAATGGAGACCCTGAAACCTGTTTATGACATCAAAAACTGCATCTTTCTGCACCTTGGCCTGATCCTCCTTGCACCCTACTATCCCAGGAGGTGGGACCATGGTCCTTCAGGACCATGGCACTTAGTGCCTTGATCCCTCAGGACCATGGCGCCAAGCGCCCTAGTACCTGGCCCTATTTTGGGGCCCGTCTCTTGTTGGGCATCGGGTCTTCAAGTTTGCAATTTGGAAAATAATGCTCCTAGGTCGGCCTAAGGTCAGAAAAATCAGTCTCCTATCCCTTATTGACAAGTATATAAACTACATTTCCCCTCCCAGAAAAGGAGGTGAAAAACATATGTATGCAAAAAGAGTGGAAAAACATATGTATGCAAGAGGCAGAAGCGATAGGAAAACATTCAAACATTCAAGCATTCAAGCATTCCTTCAAGCAATTGAGCATTCTAGGTCTCCATTCAAGGCTAGGTGTTGCATTCAAGACAAGGATTCAACCATTGAAGAGGAGATCACCTACAACATACAACATACAACATCATTACACCTTCGCATGTAAGAATACAAACATTCTTACAACAAGGTATCAATACTTGATTACATTACAAACACTTACAGCATTCTCATTTCTTGGTTAATTCCAAAAATTGGGGTTTGACCTGAAGGCAAACCCCTGATCCCTAACCCCCCAATCGTCCTCTCTTTTCTATGTGTAGGTTGCAGGTACGCGGCTATAATTGAAGATCTGGAATCCTCGTGCAGAGACGAACAAATCCCCCTTTGTTTCACGGATTTTTTGGAGGACCGTGTGCACTCCGGGCACCATTGTCCCATCAACTTTAACTCAAACTTGCAGGACAGCATCGTCTCAACATTTTACTGCTAATTTCAGGTTTGTAGCTTCATCCCGTGTCCCTATCTCCATCTACAAGTGAATCTTTCTTACTTTTACATACACTCCTAGTTCAATCCTTCTATCTACATTCTTTACAAAAGAGGGCATCCTTGCTATCTCAACCCTTGAAACTCATTTAGAATTCAATCTTGCATTGTGTGGGAGTGGATCTTGTGAGTTTCAACCCCTCTTTTGAATGTAAAGTCTCTCCTAAGTGAAAACCGTCAATCCTAGTGACCTCCTTTCTCTCTCCTTGGAGTGGGGGAACACCTAGGGTTCGATATTCCGCTTTACATTTTGGTGAACCCGATGTGAACATCCTAATTCTGATTATTCATGGTTAGATCTGAAAATTTTTTGCTTCCTTAATTACATTTCCATGTTTGATCTTTTGCAAATTTTAGAGGTTAATTGCATAAAAACCCTAAATTTTCTTTTTAGTAATTGAGCTTGTGAAATGTTTAATTGTTAATGCTTGTTTCAGATCTACCCTTCTATTGCAAATTGTAAAATCATATTTGTGCTTTAATTCTGAAAATTAAGTGGTTAAGTGTCAAAACCCTAATTTTTAAAACCCTCTTGATTCAACCTTTGACCGATGATTTCACTGATCAAAACACCTCCAAATCGGCTGTAACTTTGGATTCCGCAACAAAATTACAATATCTCTCATCCCTGAAAATTTTGAAAAAAGTTGCGAGGACCGTGTGTACCCCGAACGCCATCATCCCCGACATTTTTTCTGAAATTTCGAGAGCTAGATCTTACTGTATTTTTCTACTAGAATCCAGAATCTTGGCTGATTTCATCAATTCTAACACTTTCAAAATTAAAGTCAAAGTTGGTCTAGTGATTGCTTGGATAAAGGCTTATAATCATTCAAAAATTGTTGAAATTAAAATTTTGTGTTAAAATTGTGTTTCTTACAGTCCTAAATCTGAAAAGTGTGTTGGCATTCATTCGAAGTTTTAGTGGTTTATTCAAATTTTTGCAATTTGTGACTTTTGAAATTAAGTGTTTAATTGCAACAACTTTGATTTCTGCTTTCAAATTTGAATTTTGTGTGAAATTGAGTCAACTTTTAAATTTCAAAGCTTGCATTTCTTTCAGTATTCCCTCTAAAATCTTAAAACTCAAAATTTCAGTTTCCCTCTCTTTTTCAAGATTCAAATTTTGCATTTTTCAACAATCTTGGTAGGGTTCAATTTTGAGATTGCACCTTTAATTTGGCCTATCTACAGATCGTAAAATCACTCAATTTTTTCAGATTAGCTTTAAAATCATCATAAGTTTCATCCCTGAAAATTTTGGAAAAACTTGCGAGGACCGTGTGCACTCTGTTCACCACGGTCCCTGACATTTTTTCCAAAATTTTGGGAGATTGTCATGATTGCATTTAACAACTTAAATCTAGGAGATTGGCTGATTTTATTGAAATTTGCTACTTCTAAATTCGAAAATAAATTCAAAATTCAAGATCTCAATTTTCAAGATAACAATTAAAATTAAGTGCTACCCCCTTGGCCCTAATTTTCAATTGTGCCTACCTTTTTTGGAAGTTGTGTTTCCCTCTTCTTTCACAAAATTCAAATTGGATAATCATTATCTCATTGTTCAATTTTGTTAACTTTATTTTCAAAATTCAAAATCTTCTCTCTCTCTCTCTAGTGCATGAGTTTTACAACAATAAGCCCTACTTACACTATTCCCGTTAGACAAAGCCTTAGAATTAAGTCTTTCCAAGGTTTAATTACCGAGGAGATGGAACCTAATTTGAATGGCCTTTTTAATGAGGACATGGGTAATTCCTCTAATCCTCTTAATGATGAAGAATCTCTCCATGAGGTTTCTATAGAACAACTTTCAAAATTGGATAACCAATTTGATGATTTTCAGCAATGGATGTCTCAAGAATACCCCGATAGTCAAGCTCTTTCATTAATTGAGGGTCTAAAACGTATGGTTCAAAGTGATAAGAATGGAATTGATATTTTGTGTAGTATTTCACACATTGTGGATTTAAATGTGATGCCTATGAAGAGTTGTGCCGAAACTTTAGGTTATACACAACCTCCTGCTCAAGTCAATCATTCTACCCCTTTGACAACTTCTATTGCTAGTATACCTACTTTTACATCAAACATAATGACTACTTCAATACAAAACATTCCACCTATGATCACCAGTCATGGGGGCAATCCTTCTTCTTCAATCAACCCTCTTCCTTCATTCAATCCAACTTCTTCATTCATTCCTTCAATGAATGTCTCTATTACATCTCCACAAATGAACATGACGCAAGGGGGCAATTAATTTAACCATTCCATTCCTCCTTGTAATGTTCCTTCTTTCCAATCATCTCCTATGACTAACTATCATAGTGTCCCACCACCTTACTCTCAATCAATACCTTCTTTCAATAACATAATACCTCCATCACAATCTAACATGTCTAATATGAACTCTTCGACTAAAGTGACCATTAACAATCTTGCACAAACTGTCTCTTCTTTACAACAACAAATTGCCTCTATGAATCAATCTAAGTTTAGTGTGCCCACATTTGATTTTGTGAGCCCACTTTCTCTTGACATTGTTCGAGCTATCCCCCCTAAGCATGTTGAAATCCTGCAGTTGGAACTTTATAATGGTAAAGGTGATCCTCTAACACATGTTAAGACCTTTCAAACAATATGTATCGATTTTTCTCATGACCAAAGGTTGCTTGCAAAACTGTTTACTAGAACATTAAGAGATAAGGCTCTACAATGGTATTGCTTGTTGCCTTCCTATTCTATTACTTCTTTCCAACAACTTGCAAATGCTTTTATTCAATAATTTCAAAACAATATAAGTCCTAAAGTTACTTTGATTGATTTAATGCATTGTAAACAAGGTGTTAAAGAAAAAGTGACTGATTTCATTGGTAGATATAAGCATTTATGTGCTCAAATTTCTTTTCCAATACCTGACAATGATATTCAAAGAATCTTTATTTCTAATTTACAAAAAGATATTAGAGAAAAACTTCTGTTTTCCGAGTTTACTTCTTTCCAACAGTTGTGTGTAACTCTTCACAATTATCAACTGACTGTGAGTCAAATGGAACAAGCAAATTCTATGGCTCTGAGTGATAAGGGTGATAGTAGTCAACAACCATTTGGGAAGTTTAAACCGAATAGAGGGTTCATTAAGTTCAATGAAAACATCACCAACAACAATGTGAATGCAGCATCAGGTGTGCCTCCTATTTCTAAGTTTTTCAAGAAAGAAAGAGAGTTTACTCCTTTGAATGAATCATTGCATAGTGTTATGAATAAGTTATTGGAACAAAATGTGCTTACCCTCCCTCCTATAAAGAAAATAGATCCTACAAAGATTAATTCACCCTATTTTGATAACAAATCTTTTTGTCAATTTCATCGTCAACCTGGGCATGATACTGAAAAATGTTTTGCTTTAAAGGGTAAAATTCAAGATTTGATTGATAATAATACTATCTTTGTTTCAGGTGTGAATGATAAAGGAAACACATCTGTAGCTCTTCCTAACCAAAATCTTAATATTTTTACTGATCCATTACCTTCTCATACCTCTAATGTGATTAAGACTAATGATTCCTCTTTCTCACCTGATTGTCTTGTCTCTATGACTCCGAATGTGATTAACTTTGTGGAGTAGTAGAAAATCCCTAAAGAACCTTCCATCACATTTGATTCTAGTAAAACTATCAGGGCACCTGATGGTCCTTTATATATAGTTGCAAAAGTCAAGAATACACCTTGCCGTGGAGTGCTTATTGATCCTTCTTGTATGGTTAATGTCATTACTAAAGAATTTCTTTTTACTTTGCAATTGAATCAAGTGATCTATGACAAAACAAATGTGGTTGTGAAACTATTTGATGCATTTTCTTCTCCTACAATTGGTTCTATTACATTACCTATTAAGGTCCATAACAAATCCCTTGATGTGAGATTTGCTATTATTCCATCATCCGAACAATTTCGTGTGAAGCTAGGCTATCCTTGGCTATCTTCCATGAAATCTATTGCTTCTCCTATTCACAAGTGTTTGAAATTTCCCCATAATGGTGAAGTTGTTACTGTCAATCATAGTCTCTTTAAACCAGCTGAAAGAACTTCTAGCATTCCTATTGATTATTTTTGGCCTAAACAATTTCAATCTCTTCCACCGCGAAGTGATCATCTTTTCAAATCTTATCAAAAGTGGAAAAAAGATATGATCCTATCTCTAAGTGAACCTAGAACACCCAAACTTGATATTCCTATCATTCTTGAGAAGGAAGTTCTTCCTTTGAAAGATAAAACTAATGTTTTTCCTCGAAAAGATTCCCAACCCATCCCTATGGATGTGACTATGTCTGTGTCTAATAAACTTTCTTAAGGTAGACCTATACCTCCTCATCATGAGGGACTTGGCCTCCTTCCTAAACTAGATATTCCTCCTTTATACGGAGTAGTTCCTCCTCCTTCCTCTTAGAGAGAGAAGAGACCTTCCTCTTCTCCTATTGTCCAACCTAAGAGACCACAACCTAAACACCCAAGTGATAAGGATGAGAACAGTCCTCCTCCTCAATATTCTCAACTTCCTACTAAGACTAGATGAAATCATTCTGCACGTGAATGCCGATGAAAGCATCATCCTAGAGCTCGTGCAGCTATTTCCCAAACTTTGCAATCCCCAAAAAGACCTTTAGCTAGTATTATTCCATTTTCTCCTCAGCTAAAAATTGAGCCAAAATCTCCTAAACATAAGATGCATGATGGTTTTGATCCTGTGCGAGTTAAAGATCCTATTTTTATAAATCTTGATGATGATATAGATGAAAATGTTATTCATGATCAAAATGTTACTTCTCTTTCTTCTGATAGTGAATATGAATATGTTGATATTGATAACCATTTATCTAACGAATTTTCTAAAGCACTTATCCTAGCTCCTAGACAAGAACAACGTGGCTTGGAACATGAACATAGCCCTTGTTTGGATCTTGTGATAGCTCCATCTGCTGTGTTGGATGTTCCTCGTCTAGTCTATTTCCTGCCTTCCTGAAATATTGATCAACAAGATCGGGGGGTGGATGATGTGCTAGACTAGTTCATTAGCATAGAAGACTCTCTCCTCCTCTCTTGATCTCTTTTGTTACTTCTTCTATGTGTTATTCTCATTCTTCTATTTGTTGTCCTTAGTGTTGTCTACTTGAGGACGATGCAAAGCATTGAGATCTCTTTTTGATCTCTCTCATGTTGACTCAAAAGACACATGTGTTCCCTCCTAGGTGACCTTCCTTGATTAGGGAATTAAGAACAATTATGCATACATACATATGATATACATAAATTATCATACAACATACTGACCCCAAGGAAAGCGAAGTCACCTCATGCTTTGTGTTTTGTGTCTATTATCCTTGGGTTTATCTCACACTTGGGGGCTAAATCTTTGTGATAACATGCTCCTTTCCCTTCTCATTTCTTATGTGTATCACTAACTTAAAGAAATCACCCCCGATGAGGCGTGTGTGATTGCTTTAACGTAGGGGGCATACACTCCATTCATATCTCTTCCAGATTCTTGAAAATTTCTTGGCGAACTTAGCTTTGCCTTCAAAATTTTTGGTATTATTCTTGCATGACTCATAGTGAGGGAACCTTACTATTGACAGTCATGGTTCTCCCTCGTGATCTTCCCTTTTACTTTGTCAATCGAAGTCGTAAGATCCTTAGTCCACTAGGGGCTTGGTGTATCTTGCCTCCTTGACGTGATGAAAGTCTTTCAATGTTGTTTCCTTGTACTTTACCGGAAGTATGGGCGTACACTTATACTCCCACTAAAGTGGGGGCTAAATGTAGCATTGTAAAATTACAACACTTGCAATTTTGACTGTATTTGGGTCTTCACGATGGCAGCACAATGTTGAACCTGAATGGAGACCCCGAAACCTATTTACGACATCAAAAACTGAATTTTTCTGCACCTTGGCCTGATCATTCTTGCATCATGTTGTCCCGGGAGGTGGGACCATGGCGCCTAGTGCCTTGGTCCTTTAGGACCATGGCGCTTAGCGCCCTGGTCCCTCAGGACCATGGCACCCAGCACCATAGTCCCTGGCCCTATTTTGGGCCCGGTCTCTTGTTGGGCATCAGGTCTTCAAGTTTGCAATTTGGAAAATAATGCTCCTAGTTCGGCCTAAGGTCAGAAAAATCAGTCTCCTAACCCTAATTGACAAGTATATAAACTACATTTCCCCTCCCAGAAAAGGAGGCGAAAAACATATGTATGCAAAAAGGGCAGAAAAACATATGTATGCAAGAGGCGGAAGTGATAGGCAAACATTCAAACATTCAAGCATTCAAGCATTCCTTCAAGCAATTGAGCATTCTAGGTTTCCATTCAAGGCTAGGTGTTGCATTCAAGACAAGGATTCAACCATTGAAGAGGAGATCACCTACAACATACAACATACAAAATCATTACACCTTCGCATGTAAGAATACAAACATTCTTACAACAAGGTATCAATACTTGATTACATTACAAACACTTATAGCATTCTCATTTCTTGGTTAATTCCAAAAACTGGGGTTTGACCTAAAGGCAAACCCCTAATCCCTAACCCCCCAATTTTCCTCTCTTTTCTATGTGTAGGTTGCAGGTACATGGCTGTAATTGAAGATCTAGAATCCTTGTGCAGAGATGAACAGATCCCCCTTCATTTCATGGGTTTTTCGGAGGACTGTGTGCACTCCGGGCACCATTGTCACGTCAACTTTCACTCAAACTTGCAGGACAATATCGTCTCGACATTCTATTGCTAATTTCAGGTCTGTAGCTTCATCTTGTGTCCCAATCTCCGTCTACAAGTGAATCTTTCTAACTTTTACATACACTCCTAGTTCAATCCTTCTATCTACATTCTTTACAAAAGAGGGTATCCTTGCTGTCTCAACCCTTGAAACTCATTTAGAATTCAATCTTGCATTGTGTGTGATTGGATCTTGTGAGTTTCAACCCCTCTTTTGAATGTAAAGTCTCTCTTAAGTGAAAACCGTCAATCCTAGTGACCTCCTTTCCCTCTCCTTGGAGTGGGGGAGCACCTAGGGTTCGATTTTCCACTTTACAGAAGCGAAGGAGGTTTTTGAGTGTAGAGTGATGACAAAGCGATTTGTGCTGCGATTCTAAGAATTTAAGAAACTTTGAAGGAGATTCAAGTTCAAATTGCAAACTGTTAAGTGAAGAACACAAAGCGGTGATTCTACAATCGACGGAGTGCAAAGTGGAGAAGAATCTAAAAGCCCTAAATTCATGTGTTTTAAAAAGTATTTTTTCAAGTTTTTAAGTTTCTATCATGGCTTCCGCATCTCATACCAGTTCTAGTGCATCTGTCAAGTCTACAAGTTTTATTCAACACAAGTCTAAGTATAATTCCCTATCACAAGTTCCGGTTGGTGTTATAGTAGAAGAAGGGATTTCTGATTACATAGATTTCAAGATTGAAGACCTAGGGTCTCTAGCTATCCACTCCCAACTAGGTTTGTTTTGTGGACAAGATAAAAAGATCAAACTGGAGTATAGTATCTTGGAGAAGAAGAAGCTCCACAATGTTGTTTATTTCCTAGAGGATTTCACAGATGATCAGATTAGGATCATTCTAAGCAGAGTTCATGGTGACAAGATGTACCTGGAAAGAATGCATGATATAACACGACAAGAAATCCATGTCGTCACCGGTTTCTACAATACAGGGGATGTGCTAGCCCTAAGGATGGTAAGCAACATTGAAATGTCCAAGCTCACCAGTTCAGTGAGTGACTCATGAGGTATGACCATCAATTATATCAAGGATGATCTGGTGAAGTATGCATGTATGGTGATTGGATACTGGACATTCTTAGCCAACAAAATTAACTCTATATCTACTACATCGGTAAATGCTGCTTACCGGATGATCAAGGAGGATGCATCATTTGACCTATGCACTGGTATGCAAAGGCAACTCCTATTGAATCTGAAATCTATCAAACATGATAATGCTTTAAGGTTCAAGTTTGGACAACTACTGGTTGGGCTATTCTTTTACTTCCAAGGCTACTTTGTAGGAGTAGGTGATGTCTAGTGGTCAACTGACCAACCGGTAACCAAGCAAATCAAGGAAAGCATTCAAATAGTTGGAACCACTTACCCTGAAGTTCTGAACAAGTACTTTGATGAGTTCAGACGTAAAATGAGTTAGAGGGTGAGAATATCAAGTGATATTGTTAAGAAATATGAAGATGATATCTATTTCACCATCAAAGTGGATCAATTCATAATGGAGGCTATTGAGCCCAGATAGGAGGAAGTAGAGCCTATGGGCTATGAGGTAATGAATGATATGCTGGAAGGATATGTCTCTACCCTTATTGCCTCACTGCTTGATCCAAAGGCAAAAAGAACCAGCACCTACCTAGAAAGGATAACACCGATTGAGGAACCCTTAGCAAAGAAGGAAAACAACCTTCAATGAAGAAGGCAAAAATAGTGCCTTCAGCATTAGCACCGGCTATTATAGCTAGTCCTACAGTGACCAAGTGGTCACTAGCTAAGAAGAAACTTGAAGCGGTACCGGCTAAAGTGTTTAAGAGAAAGAGGAAGACAAGGAATACCTCTCCAAACTTAGAAGAAACTATGTCTGAAGAAAAACCAAAGAAAAAGACAAAGAATGAACCAACATCATTGACACCAGTAAATATTGACATCTCCTCCTACAAACCTTTGACACATTGTCAAAGAACTATCAAAAACAGTAGGAGAAAAGTATTGAATGATTTAATTGATTGTTTTGATGACTTTAATGATGATGAAAAGGAAGCAGTGGAAAAAGAAATAATTCAATATTTATGTGTTAATGACTAGTCTCCTTCAGAAATTAGATCTGAGACACCCGATTCTTTTTATAAATCCTTAGACAATAAATGGTGCATTGCCATAGAGCAAGAACAGGAAATGAGAGAAAAAAATTTGCTGAACATTTTCTGGATGTATCAAATTCGGAACTGTTCGAAGTGATGAACAAATACAAAGGTCTCTTCTTCATGAGAAGAAGAAGACTCCTGTTACTTGAAGGGAAGGGTAAAGAAGTACTCAAGAATACTCACACCCTTGCTCTAGAAGCTCTAAAAATGCATCAAGTGGCTGAAACCAACCAGAAGGCTGAGAAAGAACTGGTAATAACAAAACTAGATGAAGCATTTGATGATGAAGGAAATCTGGTTATTGAGCCGATCGACACCAGTGATGTTGATGTTATGGACATAGAGGATGTTACTCAGGAAACACCATCTGAGGTAATAGGATAGGAGCAATAGGCTAAACAGGTTGATAAGTAAGCTGAGGACAAACAGGAAGCGGCAAAGGAATAGGCAGAGAAGAGGAAAAAGGATGAAGATGAGAAGGAAAAGAGAAAAGAGGAAGAAGAGAAAATAAAAGAAGATGAAGAGAAATAGAAGCAAGAAGATGAAAGGAAAAAGAAAGAAGAGGAAGACAAGGAATAGGAGAAGAAGAAGGAAGTAGAGAGGAAGAAGAAGGAAGAGGAAGATAAGGAAGAAGAGAAGAGGAGAGAAGCATAGAAAAAGAAGAAGGAAGAGGAAGAGAAAGAAGAGGAGAAACAGAAGGAAGCAGAAAGGAAAAAGGCTGTGGAAGACAAAGCAGAGGAGAAGAGGAGAGAAGCAGAGAAGAAAAAGGCAGAGGAGGATAAGGAAAGAGAGGTGGAAAAGAGAACCCAGATGGAGACTCTTAAGGTAACCGGTAGTCAAGCCAAACTAGCTGACCTCACCAATCCTATTGACCTCTAGTCTATAAGTGAAATAGAGCTGATGCAGAGCATCAAAGTTGCCCAAGAATGGATTGAAAACATATAGAGGAAGAAGGAGTAGGATGTAATTCAAGCAACTGTGGACACTCTTATTGGTTTGATACCTGTTACTAACCTTCCCAACACCGAATCATCACTAGCTAAACTTAAGTTCCTATGCATAGTGGTGGATGATCAGGTGCAGAGCCTAGAAGAGGCGGCAGAGGCAAATGTCAAGAAAGAGCATCAAAAAGCTCTTAATACCACTTTGGTAAAGAAGTTGCATGAGCTCTGGTCTGAACTAGAAAAATAACAAAAGGATATAAGGGATGCTCTGGATGAGGGGAATCTACTACTTAGCAAGATCTACCAACCCCATCTGTTCTATGATGATGTGCTAGCTCAAAAGCAAAAGCTTCAAATAGACTTGCAGTCCTACATGAGCACATTCAAGTGACCTTATGATTCCTTTACAACTTATGGGAAAACCATTCACTAGTTTCACATTCAGTCAGCAAAAATGGAGCAAGAGATCAGCACCTAGTCTAGCGATTTGTAGGAGCTACAACTGGTTCTACACCCATGATTGCAAAGTCTTAAGAAGTGCTATCTAAACCTAGATGCCTTAATAGTGACACAGGAGATGAGCACAATTGATGCAATGGAAGAACATGTCTCCCAGATGTAGATAGAGAAAGAAGTAGCCACCTCCCTACTTGAGTCCTGGTCTTTATCGATGAAATAATTCTTGCAGGACTTTAAATCTATTTTTGACAAGTATTATTACTTATTGTGATAAACTTTTATTATTTTAATATCAAATGAAAACAGGGTTGTTCAGCTATACTTTGTCATTGTTGGCAAAGGGGGAGAAGAATTCTATTTGGGAGAAGTATAGGGGAGAAGTATCTGGTAATCAGAATTTTGATATATGCTCTGAATATCTCAATGTTTATTCTCTATATGCAAAATTGTTATACATTGTATTGTCAAAGGGATAGTGTATATGCTTAGGGGGAGCTATTTTTCTAATGGCATGATTTTGTTGTAAAACACTTAGATGTCAAAATTTTATTTTCCTAAGTGTTGCCATCAATTCCAAAGGGGGAGATTGTTGGCAGTTTTTATGATTATGTTGTGATTGTCATTGATGGACACACACTTGCATTGAGATCATTTTTGTATGTATGAATTATGCTCAACCGGCAATTGTTCCAACTGGTATGATGCATTATAGTCATTAGACTATTGGTGTTTTGCATAATGTGTTTATTGGTCTGAAGTGGTATGTAGACCCCAAGCGGTTTGAGGATCTCAAGCGGCATGAAGGATCAAAGTGGCAGAACACATACTTCCTAGTCTTCATTTTGTCAAACTGGCAACCGACATTTTGCTTGAACCGGTATTTTGTATGAACCGATAATACTCTGTGATGAGTTACCAACCGACATCTTGTGATGAGTTACCATCCACCGATTGTCTGATGGTGCCGACACTTTAATAGTACTTTTTGTGTCGTGTTACCAAGTATGTCTAGGTTCATTGAACCTAGGAAATTGTAATGTAATCCTATTGGACCGACATGAAATTAGATTCCTTTATAAGGACATCATGTCTAGGGTTGTAGGTTGTTGATGTGATTGTAGCGAAAGTTTATGTTGTTTCTAGGGTTTAAGGTGGTTGAGGAGTTAGAGAGAGTATGAATGTGTAGAAGACTGAAGTAATGCTGGAATGCATTAGGAACAAGCTATCAAGGATCTAACCAAGCAGTTTGTGCTATTAGCTAGATCAATCACTTGTTGATTACTCACATCTTTGACAAGTCTATAGCCCTTAACCGGGTAGGCCCAAAAACCTTTTGTAAATCCTCTAATAAGGTGGTTCAGATCTATGGATCTAAAATCCTCTAGCAAGGTAGTCTTTAAATGGACTTATCTCCTAATAGAGATTGAGATTCCTAACAAGATCTATTTTGGTAAAGAACATTGTAAGACCTTAACCGGTCTGGTTCCTACTCTGGAGATAGTTACTTGTGAGTTCCATCTCACCATGGTTTTTCCCATTTGAATTTCCATGTCAAAATCTCTTGTGTTATGGTGTTTGTGCTTTTGTGGGTGCATGCATTATTAGCTGTTTGGTTTGCATGTGTGTTAACCAGTTTGTCTACTAAACTATTTTACCAGTTTACTATCAGTCTTGTAAAGTGTTTAAGTGCAAATATTTTTGGCATACTAATTCAACCCCCCTCTTAGTATTCATCAGCAAGTGCCTCCTTTATGAGATCAAAACTCCTCTTCCCATCCTTAAACTAGCTGAAATGAACATTCTTTTTCAACATAGAAGTTAGAGGTTTTAGTAGTTCTGCAATATCTTGAATGAACCTTCTAACAAAATTAATCCCACCCAAGAAGCTTTGCAAGCTCTTCTTGCACTGTGCTGGTAGAGGTAAGGAAATAATATAACTTACCCTCTCTATATCATTAGTAATACCTTCTTTTGACACCACATAGCCCATAAGCTTATCCTCATGAACAAAAAACACATATTTTTCTTGGTTAAGAGATACACCATACTCCCTACACCTCTCAAAAGTTTTCCTTAGGTGAGCTATGTGTTCACTTGAATTTATGGAATAAATAGTGATATCATCCAAATAAACAAGTACAAATTTATACATCAAACCATGAAATGCCATATCCATGACACGCTGAAAAGTGACACCAGGATTTGACAAACCAAATGGCATCTTTTTATATTCCATGGTACCCCACTTGGTTGCAAATGTTGTTTTGAACTAGTCCTCCTCCTTCACTAAAACCTGGTTATAACCTGAAAATCCATCTAGCAAGGGGAATCTCTCAGACCCTACAACAACTTGCAGAATCTGCTCCATAGAGGGAAACACATATCTATCCTTCAATGAGGCTCTATTGAGATCTCAAAAATTAACACAAAGTCTGATTTCACCATTCTTTTTCCTAACTGGGACAAGGTTTGACACCCAAGAGGTGTGTTTAATAGGAAAAATGATGCTGCTCTCAATGAGCTTATTAAGTTCTTTGACAATAAGGGGCTCAAGCTTTGGGTTAAGAGGCCTCTATTTTTGCCTCACAGGTCTAGCATTTGGCTCAAGATCTATGGTATGCTAGGAAATACTAGGGTCAAAGCCTTTTAAATCAAAATATTTCCAAGAAAATATGTAACTAAACTCTTGGAAAAGTAAAACAAATTCATGCCTTTCCTCTAAAGTACACACCTTGCCAAGCTTTAACAGCTTATCCTTGAAAATTTCAACACTTTTGTAGTGTTCCTCCTTGATCTGCAAGCTATATTTTTCCTTTGTCACTTGGTCATCCTCATTAAAAATTGACTGGAATGTGCCAAACCCTTAGGTATCTTGTTTGTTTTTAGTTGTATGATCTGATCATCATATTTTTTAGTAAGCTTCTCTTGGTTGGTATTTGAAAACTCTACCTCTTCCCTCAAAAAGTTAATAATCTGTTGATCACTATCAAAAACTTGGCAATGATTAGCATTGTTAGGAATAGAAGACCTAACAATCACTTTTACATATTGTTGTTTATTAATATTTTGGATATCACTTAGAATATCATACTGTGCTACTACTATAGCAAGTCTATTAGCATGTTTATTCAAACTTCTAGGAATGGACAATAGATTAAAACCCTAAAAAATCTTCAATAAGATCCCATACTCTATGCTTGTAGGACTTCAAAAGTTTATTTTTAGTGGTATGGAGACCTCTTACTTGGTTTACAATAAATTAACTATCACCATATACTTGTAAACAACTAATTCCCCTTTTCCTTGCCCATTATAGACCATGAATTAAGGACTCATACTCAACTATATTGTTGGTGCAACTAAAAGAAAACCTGAAAGCTGCATACTACCTATCATCAATAGGGGATATCAACATGAAATCATCACCAATACCATTCTTACTTCTTGATCCAAAGCTCATTTTGATGTTGGTTAGCTTGTTGCCCTGCATCCTTCATCTAGTTTGGGACAACACAACCTTGTTCATGAAACATATAGACTCCAAGGTTTACCTCATCCATATTTTTAAAAGGATCTTCCTCAAGATTTTTAGTTGTCCATTCATCCAGAATAATGTCAGGAATGTCATCAATAGGGGTGTTTGGATCCCACATAATGGGATAGTCATCTTGCTCATGAATGATCAAATTGACATTGATAGCACTAGGGACATAGGGTTCTATGTGATCATTAGCTAAAGCTTCTGATTTAAATAGTAACTTTAGTTCCATACCTAGCCCTAAAATACATATGTGACTAGTCAGATGACAAATAACCCCCTAACTTGGTTGTAAAGTCTCCTGCCAAGCAAATTGCAAAATAAGGTGGCAGGTCTATCACATATACATCTTGTGGAATAGAAAAATTAGGGAAAGCATGGAGTGTTAGACTTATATTTTGCATGACTTCTACAATATTTACAATAGTCCCATCCAACTGCACTACACCCTTATTCAGTGGCTCATAAGTCAATCTAATTGGTCAAGAAACTACTTGGGCATGATTCAGCTACTTGCACCTCAATCTATCATGCAATTATGCACTAGGTGTTGGCCAATGATTAAAGTGACATAAAAGGGCAGTGGTTTGTTTACCTTGGTCTACTAAGACTATTGTTCACTCTTCTACTGAAGCTTATTAGTAAGAACAACCTTAGAAGTTTGTTGATTAAATGGTTGGGTAGTCAAGGAAAGGTTAGACAATGTTAGGATTCCTAAAGATACTGAGAGGTGGGGGTGAATCAGTATCTAACCGGTTATAAGATTTTCTTAACTTAAAACATGTAGAGCATATCAATATTGTATACTAGTAAACAAGAAATAATGCAATAAATAGAGATAACAACAACCACATGAAAAAACACCATAACACAGTAGTTTAACGAGGAAACACAGTGTGGGAAAAACCTTGGTGGGATTTGTAACCCAGAATAAGAGAATATTATTGCTATAAGAGGGGCCTGCACATGCAGGAAGAACAAGTGCCTAGAGCTCATTGATCAATTACAAAATGGGAAGTCTCATTGACTTAAAAAATGGACTATATAAATCGAATGTCTTGTACTACTTCAAAATAGCATCTACTATGCCAGATCCAGTACCAGTTTATAGCTCTACTTCATACATAAACCCTTAACCTATAATTCGCATAATAGGTCTGCCTTATTTCGCCTATATATTTCCTTCCATTTATTTTCAAAATTTTCTACAATGATCTCTTATATATATGAGTCAATTTACAACTTGCCAAGTCAGCTTACAATGATTTTACAATAATTAACAAAATATATTACAAACAAAATTCTTGTCGGCTTTTGTGCCGGTATGCTTTCTTTTACTGCTAGTGGTCTCTATGTCGGTGTAGAGTCTGTCTTTGCTGGTGTCGGTAAATTGTCTTGCTGATGTTATAGGATTGTAAGGTTGCCATCAATGACAAAACCTTCAATAACCTACAATATTTCATTGGAGTGTGTATTTGCCAACAATCTCCCCCTTTGGCATTGATGGCAACACTCATGAGAAAAATCCAAAAATTGTTATCCAAAAGAGTCTGCTAGAATTGTCAAAATTTGTGTACCAAAAGAATATGTACTCCCCCTAAGCTGATGAATCATTTTCTAGTTATTTTCTCATTCCACTACTTCCCCTTTGGCATCAATGACAAAGGTTGTCAAAGTGTCAATGAGTGTGGTTTTCTGTTTCATCCTTGTAGCTGGTTGGTTACAATCTGAAAAAGATCTGCCAAAACTAGATTCAGGATCTTAATGAACTTTTTGTTGTCTTTTATTGTGGCCTCAGTCCTCTGAACTATACTGGTGAGGTGTTTCATTTGCTCTACCGGTGTTTTCTATCCTTGAATCAAGGCATCAGATATTTCTTTTCTTAAGGAGGTAAAAGAGTGTCAAATTGTCTTGTACACTTATTTATTTCCTCCTCAAAGAATTTGTGTTTTTCTATCTCTAGTCTCTCCTTGAATGCTTCCTCTTTTATTTGTTCAACTGTCATAGTGTTGTTAGTAATATACTTAGACAAAGTGTCAAGTTTACCTAAACAGTCTTTATTATCTATATTACACTTAGGTGCTATCATTTTCAAAATTGGAATTGTGTCATCAATTGTCTTGTATGCTTGCGAACTACACTCTGTTATCTTCTTGATGGAATCCAAAAGAACTTCTATCACATTAGTTGATTTTAATTCTGCATTTGATGAGCCAACAATCTGTATTCCACTGGTGGGAGCAATTTCCTTTCTTGTGGTGACCTTTGGTAGGTCAGTTTGTGTTTCCATTTCTTTAAGAAAAGGTTTGGATTACTCAGTTGTTGTCGGTGGCACTGTCTCTATATGAACCTATTGCTGAGAGTGTTTCTTAGTGTTGTCATCGGCTAGTTTACCTTCTATATTATCTGTTACCTGTGGCCCATTAGCCATATTTGTTTTCCTTATTGAATTCTTATCTACTACAATATTGATTTTTTGAGTGTCAATGTCCATTGTATATAACACCTCAGAATTGGGATTTGTGTCCTCTTGTGGTATGTCCTTACTCTCACTAGTCGGTTGATTGTCAGTGGTAGCTACCAGTGTAGTATCAAGAGGTAGTGGGGATAAGTTATCTGTTATTTTTATGCTAGGTGATCAACCAACCTTGCCTTTTCCCTTATCTTTATCTTTTTGGTATACTTTGATGGGTTTAGGATTTCGATATTCTTCTTGCTTTTCCTTTTCTACAAGGAATATGTCCCATGCATTAGCTATTTCCTTTGCAACCTCATTCACTCTACCAACCATAAGTGCTACATGTCGATGTGTAGTTGAAAATAGTGACTGGTTAGCCTCTGATATCAATTTATCTATCTCATTTGGTGAGTTAACTGGATATACAACAAGAAGTTTTTCAATTTTTATTTTCTTATCAAGCTCTACAACAACTTACCTTCTAGCTTCAAGTCTTTTTAACAGTTCTACCGGTAATTCATCCACAACTTGCATTAGAAATTTCTTGTAAATGTCCAAGTGTAGGATTACACTATTTTCAACTTTTTCCTTGTCATCGGTTGATAATGAATCATACAATTTATTGATGTTTTTCAGTTTTCCAGCCTTTGTTATTTCATTTAGAAGTTTGTCAATTGGAGTAGTGGTTTGTTGAGTCTTCTTCTTTGGTGTTAACTTCTTCTTTGGAGTCAATTTCCTAGCTGTGGGCCTTACTACCTATTGCTTCAGTCTGGTTCTTCTAGGAGAAGGTGTAGATACCAGTGAAGGTTTCCTTTTTCTCACAACTCTTTTAAATTCAACTGGTATATCACTTTCTGAATAATTTCCAATTGGTGAAAGGTGAGTTTTCGATTGAAGTATTTCTAACTCATCTTCAGTAATACCAGTTTTTTTGAGTACATCATCCTTAATAGCTTTTGCTTGCCTGGATCCTCTTATAACTATTGCTTCAACCTTCTTAACCCTTTTATTTGATTGAATTTGTTTTTCAATGGTCTTTGCACTGCCAAATACCTCTTCTTTAGGTTCCTTAGGTGCTTCCAAGAGGGCTTTTTAATATGTTTCAATTATTTGGTCATCAGTTTCATACCCCATTTCAGTAACCCAAATGGTTCTTGGGATAAATGCCTCCATCCAAATTTCATCCTTCTTAATAACAAAATAGATTTCATCCTTATACTTATTTACAATTTCTTGTGATAGTCTGACTCTTGTTTTCATCCGGGCCTTTAATGCCTAAAAGTACTCATCTATGTTCTTTTCTCTATTCTCTCCCATGTTGTTTAGTAAATCTGACAATTGTTTGCCTACCAGTATATCAAAACCAAGATTTATGTTACCTATACCAAGTACTTGTTTGGTTTTGTGTAGCATTAGACAGACAAGTAGATTTCCAAATCTGAATGTCCCCTTTTTGTCTTTCTTAATCTTTCCCAAGTTGTCAATTAGTTCATCTTTTAGCCATTCACACACATCTATTTTTGCATTATCTTTAATCATATCATAGGCACTCTTTATGCATAGGCTAGAGATTGAGTTTAACCTATTTGCATGTGTGGTTTTGTTGCCTAAGATCATACTGATGAATCTGACATTGATATTTGTTACATCATTTACCCTTAAAGATCTCTTGTAAGATGTTGCACCGGTTAGGTTAATCACTAGGTCATTTGAGACCTTCTTTGTTTTATTAGGTTTGTTACTAGTGGAGGTTAACCTTGTCATAGCTTTTACTACTTCTTTAGTGATTTTGTGAACTGAGTCCAACTAGAAGAATGCATCATGCACCCTTCTTAGTACTATCCTTATAACATCCTTAGGAAAATCCAGAATACTAAGAATTTCAGTGAAACCTAGGGTTTCTACTATCTTGTGTTCAGGTTTAACATTACTTGATTCATCACAAATTATAGAATTATACATACTCTTTATTTCCTCATCACCTAATTATTTTATATGACAGTGAATATACATTCTAGGTTCTTCAGCAAAAACTACTCCTTTGGGGATTTGAGAAAAAGCACCAACATTATCATATTTCTTGGCAATTTTAGGAACTAATTGAAATACGGGTCTAGGGCATTTAATCACTTCAACAACAGTAGGGTTTGCTATGAATTCAGGAATAGATGAAAAATCCATGATTATAAATGCCTTTATCTGCCTTAGGAATGATTTCTTGATGAGTTGCTTCACTTCTTTGCTCGGAATGCCTTTGCTCTAGAATTTTCATGCTCTTCGAAGGTTTGAATGCTCGGTGAAATAAAATTGGAGCCAAAACACTTAATTTATAATGTTAATTTTGCCAACCACCACATTTAATGCTTTTTGGTTAAGTAATTACTTAACTTATCTGCCAGTATAGAAGTAATTTCAACTTTCACCATCAACCGAGGGAATAATAGCATGTTTCACATTTGATTGCTAAACCCTCAAGGGAATTTTCTTTAGTTAGATGAAGAATCTCCTACTGGTGGAGTGTTACTCTCTTCTGCTAATGGAGGATTGTTCCTATCACCATTTAGATTTGATTTCCTGATCCATTGTTTTGAGAATTCCTACTTTACTTCTTCAACCTTTTCTTTACCTTTCAAACTAGGACCTTTGTTATTACCGATGAGGACTTGCTTCTACAAAATTTAGCAATATGTCCAATCTTGTTATAGGCATAACAAGTCACATTATTTTTCTGAATAGCTTTTCCATAACCTATGCCGGTTTGTGTTCTACATTGATTAGATAAGTGTCCAAATCTTCCACAAACATAACATCTTACATTCATTCTGCAATTTTCTGAATTATGACCAACTTTGTTGCATTTTGAACATTGATCGGTGGGTGTATTGGTATCCTAATAATTTATAGATCTACATTTATTTTCTCTATGACCATACTTGTTACAGTTAAAACATTTGCCATTAAATTTATAAGCAATAGGTTGTCTTACCACTTTGCCTTGATCCTATGTGTTTGCAGTACCAGAGCTTTCACTAGCTTCAAAGCCAAGACCATTAGTGTCACCATTAGGTTTCTGATTCTTCACCAAGTTCTTTTGAGCTTTTCTTGAATTTTTCTTTATGTTGATTTGCAGCAACCAATTCTCCTTCCAAGATACCTTTTTGTCTCATGAGTTCATTTGAGTCATTCTGTGCATGCATCAAATTTGTCTTCAATATATCATTTTCATAACTAAGTCTTGTGTTTTCATTTGCAGCATCATTCAATCTTCTAGTCAAGTCTTCTTCATTCTTCTTTCTATCTTCAATTTCTTTACAAAATCTCATAGTCATATCCTACATCTCAATCTTTGTTGTCATGTTTTCTTGTTTCAGCTTATTCATCAGATCATTAAGAGTTTCCTTTTCATCATTCTCATTTTGCATCTTTTCCCAAAGTTCTCTTCTATTGTTCCTTGCAATGGTAATATTTTCTTGAAGTTCTTGAATAATATCCTGTGCAGCCTTTAGATCATCTTCAAGTTTGATATTTTTTAACTTTTTTGCATCATAGTTTGAGAGAGTTGCTTCTAATTTCTTCATCAAGTTTTCCATCTCTACTAGTGTCAAGATCTTCCTCACATTGTTAGGCTTCTAAAAATAGAGGACCAAGCTCTAATACCAATTGTTAGGATTCCCAAAGATACTGAGAGGGGGGGGGGGGGTGAATCAGTATCTAACCGGTTATAAGATTTTCTTAACTCAAAACATGTAGAGCATATCAATACTATATACCGGTAAACAAGAAATAATGCAATAAATAGAGATAACAACAACCACATGAAAAACACACCATAACACAGTAGTTTAATGAGGAAACCCAGTGTGGGAAAAACCTCAATGGGATTTGTGACCCACAATATTCACTTACTAGTCAATAAGAGAATATTACTGCTACAAGAGGGCCCTGCACATGCTGGGAAGTCTCATTGACTTAAAAAATGGATTATATAAATCCAATGTCTTGTACTACTTCAAAATAGCATCTACTATGCCAGATCCAATACCAGTTTATATCTTTGCTTCATACATAAACCCTTAACCTATAATTCTCATAATGGGTCTGCCTTATTTCGCCTATATATTTCCTTCCATCTATTTTCAAGATGTTCTACAATGATCTCTTATATATATGAGTCATTTTAAAACTTTCCAAGTTGGCTTACAATGATTTTACAATAATTAACAAAATATATTACAAACAAAATTGTTGTCGGCTTCTGTGCCAGTATGCTTCCTTTTACTATTGGTGGTCTTTGTGCCAGTGTAGAGTTTGTCTTTGTTGGTGCTAGTAAATTGTCTTGCCAGTGTCATAGGATTGTAAGGTTTCCATCAATGACAAAACCTTCAATCACCTACAATATCTCATTGGAGTGTGCATTTGCCAACAGACAAAGCATCATGTAACATTTCTTTTTGCCTAGGTAGAGCTAGGGAATCCCACATTGACACAATAAGATGAGTTTTCTTCAACTGATCCAAAATATTAAAATGAGTCATACAAACCTTCTATTGTCCCTTAGTAACAATAGTGTCCTTTTTCACTTCTATTGGCTAAGGTTGGCTTTTTGGATGATCTTTGGTCACCATAGGCTGTGATCTCTGAAGAATCTATGTATTTTGATCAGAGGAAGACCTTACCTAAGCTTGGGTACTTGAGGAAAGTTGATCATTATTCTTATCAATCTACTGCCCCATGTCAACAACCCTTTTCTAGATTTTGTCTTTCTCAATATGAAAAAGGAAAAATACAACTTGCAGACCAAGAAGGAACACTATGAAAGTATTGAATTTTTTAAGGATAAGTTGTTAAAGCTTGGAAAGGTGTGTACTTTAGAGGAAAGGCATGCATTTGTTTTACTTTGCCAGGAGTTTAGTGACATAGTTTGTTGGCAATTTCTGATTTAAAAGGCTTTGACCCTAGTATTGCCCAACATACCATAGAGGTTGAGCCAAACACTAAACCTTTGAGGCAAAAATAGAGGCCTCTTAACCCAAAGCTTGAGCCCCTTATGGTCAAAGAACTTAATAAGCTCATTGAGAGCAACATCATTTTTCCTATTAAACACAACTTTTGGGTGTCAAACCTTGTCTCAATTAGGAAAAAGAATGGTGAAATCAAACTTTATGTTGATTTCCAAGATCTCAATAGAGCCTCATTAAAGGATAGATATTTGTTTCCCTCTATGGAGCAGATTCTGCAAGTTGTTGTAAGTTCTGAAAGATTCTACTGGCTAGATGGTTTTTTAGGTTATAACTAAGTTTTAGTGAAGGAGAAGGATCGGTTCAAAATAGCATTTACAACCAAGTGGGGTACCATGGCATTTAAAAATATGCCATTTGGTTTGTCAAATGTTGGTAACACTTTTCAGTGTGCCATGGATATGGTGTTTCATGGTTTGATGTATAAATTTGTACTTGTTTATTTGGACGATATCACTATTTATTCTAGAAATTCAGGTGAACACCTAGTTCACCTAAGGAAATTTTTTTAGAGGTGCAAGGAGTATGGTGTAACTCTTAACCCAAAAAAATGTGTGCTTTTTGTTCACGAGGGTAAGCTTCTAGACTATGTGGTGTCAAAAGAAGGTATTATTATTGATCCGAAGAGGGTAAGTGCTATTATTTCCTTACCTCTACCAGCACACAAGAAGGGCTTGCATAGCTTCTTGGGTAGGATTAATTTTGTTAGAATGTTTATTCCAGATATTGCAGAACTATTAAAACCTCTAACTTCTATGTTGAAAAAGAATGTTCCTTTCAGTAGGTATAAGGATGGGAAGAGGATTGCACTTGTAGCTGCTCCTACTTTGCTAAATCCATATTTTTGAAAAGACTTTATCTTGTATGCTTATGGTAGCATTGATAGTATCTAAACTATGCTGGTTCAAGAAAATGAGCATGGTTTGGAACAACCTTTGGCCTTTTCTAGTCAAGGCCTTAAGGATTATGAGGAGAAGTATTCTTTTATTGAAAAAAATGTTCTTGTTGTTGTTAGGAGTTTTAAAAAGTTTAAGCATATGTTGTCTAACAATAGGATTAAGTTGATGGTTCCTCACCCCTCAGTTAAAAAGTTTTTGCTCAATAGAGACCTAAATGATAAGAGAGCTGGTTGGGTGACTAAGGTGATGGAATTTGATGTTGATATTAAGGTCACCAAGCTGGTCAGAGGTAAGGGACTATGTGAGAAACTTCTTGATCATAAAAATAACAGTGAGGAGGGTGAGGAGAAAAATGTTTTGGCCCTTCAAGATGAAGAACTAGTAGTTGTTCTTGTTCTTCCTACTAGTTGGGTACAAGAAATGACTCATTTCTTGTTGATCGATGAGTGTCCTCATGGATTGAGTAAGTCAAGAAGAAGGTACTATAGACTTTAGTCCATTCCCTTTGTACTTTTGAATGGTTTTCTATTTGGAAAGGATTTTAATGGTGTATTGTTGAGATGCATAGATGCTAATTAGGTTGACAAGGTATTGTATGAGTTTCATGAAGGATCAGTAGCAGGACACTTTTCAACAAGAGCTACAGCTTGAAACATTATGAAAGGAGGATATTACTGGCCTAAAGTTTTTAGAGATACACATTCTTAGGTTATAAAGGGTAAAGAATGTACCATGTTTGTAGGAAAAGAGAAGTTGGCAACACTACCATTACAACCTATTCAGGTAGAACAACCCTTTATGAAGTGGGCTTTAGATTTCATTGGAGTCATAAATCCACCTTCAAGTGCTAGCCACAAGTGGGTGCTCACAACCACTGATTATTTTACTAAGTGTATTGAGGGTATTTCACTAAAGGAAGCAAATGAGTCAGCAGTTTTGAACTTTTATGATGAGCTGACAACTAGATTTGGTTTTCCAGAATCTAGAGTTTTAGGTAATGCTCTTTCTTTTGTAGGAATCAAAATACTTGACTAGGATGTAAAGAATGGTGCTTATCTCAACACCTCATCTAACTATTACCCACATGATAATGGACAAGCTGAGTCTACAAATAAGAACCTGCACAAAATCATTAATAGGACCATGGAAGGAAATCGGCAAGCTTGGCATACCAAGATCAAAATAGCCTAATGGGCTGATAGAATCACACCAAAGAGATCCATTGGAATGTCTCCATGCATGCTTGTGTATGGGAAAGAAGCAAGGTTACCTATTTCACTTGAGTTTCTAACCCTTGATCTAGCTAGCCAGCTGGATATGATCGAAGAAGAGCCTATGACAACAAGATTGGCTCAACTGATTGAGCTAGAAGAAGTTAGAAATGAGGCAATGAGGCAGATTGAGCATCACCAAAATCAAATGAAAAGAATTTTTTATAAGAGGGCTGATCCTAGAGTGTTCAAGGAAGGTGATATTGTGCTGAAATGGGATGAGTTCAAGAGAACTCCAGTCAAGCATACAAAGTTTGATGCTTTTTGGAGTGGGCCTTCACATGATTTCTAAGTGGAAGCAGCACAATTCCTTCCAACTATCTAAGATGGATGGTGAATTTGAACCAATCCCAGTCAATGGGATTCACCTCAAGCATTTCTTTTGAGGTATGCCTAAAAATTTGTACATATATCTAGTTGTTAATAAGTACTTTTCTATAGTAGGTTAGTTTGCAGTTTTGTTTTCCCTAAGTGCCTAGTGCACAATTATTTTGAAGTTCTAAGGAGATTAGTACACTACTGCAGTGCATTGTAGTTATTAAAGGGAAGTATTTATTATATGAAGCACGAAAATATGTATTCACTACAACAAATAGAAAATGATCCCTTTATATAGGTATCGTATGCTACAATAGTGTTTTTCAAAGTTCTTTAGAAGTTGCCCTATCCTATTTCATTGATTACAACCATATCATTAATGATAGCAAGCTATTTCAGCTTAAATGTTTGAGAAAAGCAATATTTTATTGATGAATGCACAATATCTCACACAAGATGTGAGACTAACTGATATGGTGCAAATAAGGAACACAATATACATTTGCAGATGCAAAACATTAAAATAAATGTAGAATAAAGAAGGGTGACTTGTCATTGCCTGAATGAGGAGCACTCTCTAAGTTGTTTTGTGCATCTGTAAGTTTTCCGCCCATCCAGCATCTAGTTTGTTCCCTCTTCTCTACCTTGAGTACCTACATTTGAATATATTATTAGAGAAATGAGAGCCATCATTTGTTATCTACATATGCATCTAAAAACATATAGTCCATCCCTCATGTCCATCACAACAACTAGTATGCCAAGCAAATCAGTAAATATAGGGTCAAATCATTAGTAAGAAATCATACATGTACTATTTTTGTCTAACTTGTTTGCTTCCTATGCAAGTACATGAAAAGTAAATTACAACATGTGGGGTAAAAAGTGGCTCCCACAAGGGTTGAGTCGAGCATGCTACTAGAAATAGTGCATAGTTTACAGTTGAAATTGTAGTAATATGAACTTCAAAGATCAAAGGAATGAATAGGTGACTGTTTTGGGCAATAACATTAATAGTCAATCTAGGAATCTTTCAATAGACAATAACAATGCCATAAAGGGTATCAACCTTCATTAGAAAGAGAGGATTTCAAGCATCCATCATTATAGAGAGTTCATATTTTGATATAAATCAAAATGGAGTTTAAGGGAAGCACATTGAATCAAAATAGTTCATGAAAGAGAACAATTAATATGGTATGATTAAATCATTCAATAGCAGCTATATTTTTAAAAGACAAATTGACCTCATAGTCTCCCTGCCAATGATCCCAGCTATATTTTTAAAAGACAAATTGACCTCACAGTCTCCATGCCAGTGATCCCACTAGATCAAATAGTAAGATAGCCTTGATTGCAATCATACATGGTAAAGGAATCAATTGTTCTACCCAAATGAACAATTTTTAACTGTCTAGAACATGCATATATATACCGGTAAACAAATAAGCATATAACAAGAAGCAAATAAAATATCAACATAAATCTACACCATAACACACAAAGTTTATATGTGGAAAACCTCAATGAGGAAAAACCATGGTGGGATTTGTGACCCACAATATTAGTTCACCAGCCATATGAAAAGATATTAGATATAATAGGAGCCTGCACTTGCAGGAAGGCACACTACCTAGAGCATACTGCTCATCACTAAAGAGCCTCATTGACTACAAGATTTATGCCAAACTAAATTACTGAAAATGAACTCAAGAATGGATTTGCTATGCCAAATAGAGTTTCAGTTCTGGTTCTGCTCTGTACCGATTCATAAACTCTAAACTACTACCGGTATCACTTCTCCTCCAAGAATGCTTTCCAAGATATCTATAGATCATTGTATGATATAGCATTCTCATAAAAAAATAATCTTAATACATATATTTCACATCATACAGTTCTGCCATATTCCCCTATATCCACAAATATCATATATCTTGCTCTATTACAAAAATAACCTAGCAGACTGACCTATATACCTATTATAAATGATATGCCTTATGTCGACTTATAATACATTTATATAAATGTTAGTGCCTTGACAATAATAATTACAAAATGATTTAAGTTAATCCTCCTTGATGTCAGCTTCCAAAGAAGTGTTGATGTTAATGCTGGTGCCGGTGTAGCCCTGAATGCTCCAAAGCGGGTAACTATCGGTATATGCTCCCTACTACCAGTTTATGACTTCCATTGTATCCATTTTCCATCAATGACAACAAAATGAATCTAATGAGTGTCAATTACCAACAATCTCCCCCTTTGGCATTGATGGCAACACACTCCATTTGAAATGTGTTTTTCTGATATTTTTCACATATGAACATACTTCCCCTTTGACATTAATGCCAATGACCAGTGAAAGAATTGAAAGAATAAAATAATACTGTTAGTTTCACTAGAACTTTGCCATCTTCAGGATTTTTGGGTATGCCTTTTGCAATAACTAAAAATATGTATCCCAACCAGATTTGAAGGTATTAGAAATAGATGCAAGTCTACTTAGTAAGTGGGCAAGTGTTTCCTTCTCTTGGATATCTGTTGGTGTGGGTTTAGCTATCATATCCATTCATTCTTTCTTGTGAACACCCAATGAATCTAGTCTAGGACTTACCAATCCTCTTAGCTTTCATTCTTTTCTCATGATTTTGTCTCTCTCCTTCTCAAAAGCAAAAAATTGGTTCTCCAAGGACAAAGTTTGTCCATCAATAGATGTGGTTAGTGTAGTCAATCCATCAAAAGAGTTAGTAATTTTAGTCATCTTATTATATAACTCCTTCAATCTTCTATCTAAATTAGCTATAAGAATTTCTATGTTGCAACACACTCTATAGATATTTATACATTGTTTTAAACAAACCTCAATAGGAATAAGTTTGTCCTTAATTTTCTTCTTCCCTGTCTCTATAAGCTAATCAAAAGCTATTCTTTTTGTTGTTATTAAATTTTCCAAAGCCTGTCAATCTGCTATCTACCTTAAAGATTGAAAAATGTTGGATATGTGCTTTGTTAGAGTCTTGAGCTTACCGAAAGGGCTCACTCCATCTTCAATTTGATAGTCAGGTAATCATCTATTTAATAGAGAGACTAATTGATCAATTAATCCTTTGTCTACAGTACCTTCCTTCAGTAATTTCTTAGTAGCCATCATTATTAATTCAATTGGACTCAACTCAAAGACTGATTTCTTCTCAACCTGAGAAGTGTCAATTGCCAAAACCTTTGCCGAGGAATTAGTTTTACCTATCGGTATGGACTTATTGGTTACCTTTTCCATCTCAACCTCTATTGCACCAGTGGTTTTGCCACTTGGTGCAGTGTCATTTACTACCGGTGGAGTATTATCCATATTATTTCCGGTGTCCTAAACATTGCCTTGCTAAAAAATGGTCTATGCTGATACAGACTGTACACTCTCCTTAGCTATTGCTTGTGTTTGAATATCTATAGTTACTGTCAGTGGTGTCAAAATTGGAGTTGAACTGCCCAAGATACCTTTCCCTTTTGATTTATTAGGAATGGTGGAAGATGTTGCCCTTGCAAATTCTTCTTGAGATGTGAGAAAGTCTGGTTTTTTCTGAAAGAATTTTGTTCATCTGTTACTTGTCTCATTTACCACCTCATTTACTCTTCCCATCATGAGAATTATCTACCAGTATTTACTACTAAAGATAGTCCCATTTGCGATGTCAATACACCTTTTCATTTCCTCATTATTTACAATACCACACAATTCCAAAAGGGCAACTTCTTTGATTTCCCTATCCCTCTTGACAACGTCATGTCTCCTAGATTCAAGTTTATTATACAAGGATAAAGGTATCTCCTTTAATTTTTCAATTAAGGATTTTGTCATGCCCAAACTTTTGGGCAAAACACAACCAACAATTTTTTTTATTTTTTATTTTTTATTAAAACACTTAACTATAAGCAACCATTGCTTAAATTCATGAGACAACTTAACAAGTTGTTCCAAATGAATTTCTTAATTGATATCAAATACTAACATAACAATTACGATAATTCCTACTATTAAGTGGAACGAATGAATATTATAAGAATAATGATAAATTTACCCAAAGACCTTTTCATTTCTGTTGCGTTAATATTATCTAATGGAGAAGATACAATTAGGGTGCCAACATCATTATGATAATTATATTGTCTGGTAAAAGACTCCACTTGGGATGATAGGGTACGCATGGCTTAGTCCCTTAATTTTATTATAGAGAAATTATATTGCCCATTACAATATCCTCTTAAATTATTTATTTTACTAAATTGAATCATTTCGCTTAATTTTAAAAATAAAACCATTTAGATCTCTAAAATGTATTTATATAATTTAATTCAAGTTGTTATATATTACTTTTTCCAACATCAACTATTTAATATTTTGTATTCGTTAATCACATTACCCCTTGCTTTAAATTCAACCGATTGAACCTCTAAACTATGTTTTACCCAAATATGATAATAATAATGTTGTAGGATATTTCATTATATTTTCCATTAAAAATCCCCTAAAAGGTTAACCTCCAAAAAATTAGAATTTTAAGCATTCTTTTTAAATATGCCCTCATGACTATTACAATATTTGTAAAATATAAGCACCTAATAAAATAAATAACTCTTCTATTTGTCCTATACATTATATATAAATGTATATTTAACATTGATAAAGAAAATTAAGGATGGTAAATCAACTAATTAAATTTAGGACAAATTTATACTTCCATAATTTTAAACTGTATATAAATATATATATAAATATGTATATTTATAAATACACATATGATTATATATATAATTATATATTTATATTTATCTATTATAAACTTATATAACTAAGGTGAGGTTTATTCCCCTTTTAGTTAAACCTACCTAAATTTACCATGATTCCCATGAACCCTAATTTTGTTTTTAACCATTATAAAATGCCTCTTTTATTTTTTATTTTTTTTAATACTTTCAGAATACCCTAACCCCTCTAGGTTAGGGTTTCATATTTTTCTTTGATGATGCAAGGGGATCAAATGGAAGAGGAACAACGAAACCAATTTGGAGAGCCCTCCCTGAGACCTTTGGCCTCCCCTTTCGCAAATTCCAAAAGGGCAACTTCTTTGATTTCCCTATCCCTCTTGACAACGTCAAGTCTCCTAGCTTCAAGTTTATTATACAAGGATAAAGGTATCTCCTTTAATTTTTCAAGTAAGGATTTCTTATAGATGTCCATATATAACAAAATAGCCTCTTATAATTCACTTTTTTCATTCTCTTCTAAATCTTCATAATTCATAGATATTTTTCAACATTCCATCTTTTGTAATTTTATCAACAAGTTCAACATAAGTCATTGTGATTTTACTGGTTCCAGTATCATCACCCTTTTTCTTTTTTCTTGTGGTTGTCAGTGTGACTGCTTTCCTGTTTTGCATAGGCTTCCTTGCTGGTTGTGGAGGTGCAGTAGGCTTAGTTACCTTTTTGACAAGTCTCCACCTAGGATTTGCCTTCTTTTCTTCTACCGGTGGTTTTACCATATTCTTCCTTTGTACCCTTTTGAAAGCTAGAGGTTCATTACCTCAGGATTAGAGTCAGAAGTGATAGGGGAAATGTGAACTTATGGCTTCTTCACTTCAAGAGCCTTCTCTCCTGCTATACCAAATTTTTTTATTTTATCATCTGATGGGGTAGCTAACAACATCTTTACATAGAGTTCAAAAATGCTATCATCTACCTCATATCCAAGCTCAGAAATCTAGATTCGCCTTGGTTCAACTTCTTACATAAGAGTTTTATCAGTTTTTACCATGAAACACATATTAGTGGAATACTTCTCCACAATGTTCTTTGAAATTCTCTTCATTTTCCTCATTTTTTCTTGAAAAGTCTTAAAATACCCCCAAATTTTCTCATCTCTATCGGTACCTTGACCAGTGATAGCTTCCTTGATCTGCATACCTACCGATATGTCATGATGTTGGCATTCTACACTCTAATGAGAAATGATGGTGTTGTCATTGATGAAAACCTTTAGGCAACCACCTGCCATTCATCTGGTAAAGCCATCAGCACACACCGACACTGGCATAGACATCTACATACATCGACAAACACTTCAATGACAGTGGCTACAATGCATACTAACACTCCAGCCGATAGGGAATAAACTTTTGTTTATTGTATTTAATTGTAATTATCTTTTGTAAAGAAGACAAGGCATATTGTAAAAGACTCATATATATGCATGAGATCATATAGGTCATTTTGTGTGTGTGTAAGAAGTATGGTAGAAGGATAGCAAAGATTTTGGTTATATAATGAGCTTAAACCAGTACTGAACCTGGCATAGTTGATGTTGATTTGAAGTAGTACATTGTATTGAATTTTGATAATCCATTTTGTAAGTTAGTGAGACTTCTATCTTGTAAATTGAGCAGTGAGCTCTAGGTAGTTGGCCTTCTTGCATGTGCAGGTCCCTCATTGTAAGTATTATTTATTCATTGGCTAGTGAATGAATATTGCGGGTCACAAATCGCACTGAGGTTATTCCCACACTGAGTTTCCTCGTTAAACATCTTGTGTTATGGTGTGTTTTCTATGTTATCTTTATTGTTCTTGTTTACTGCATTAATTCTTATTTACCGGTACACTTTTTGGAATGCAAAATACTTAATAAGGTTAAATATTTTGTTAACCGATTAGATACTGATTCACACCCCCCTCTCAGTATCTTTCAAATTATCATTAATCCTAACAATTGGTATTAGAGCCTGGTCCTCTATTTTCAAAATCCTAACAGCTTGAGGAAGATTTTGACACTGGTATAGATGGAGAACTTAAGAAAGCAATTGGAAGGAGCTCTTGTAGACTATGATTGAGAGAAGTTGAAGAATATAAAACTTGAAGATGATCTATGCACTACACAGGAATTCATTCAAGGACTTCAGGAGAATCTTCCTATTGCTAGAAAAAAAAGAAAAGAACTTCATGAGATGTAGAGTGATAATGATGAAAAGGAAACTCTTAATGAACTTGTGAACAAGATGAGACAAGAAAACCTTACTATGAGGAATGAAATGCAAGATATGACTATGAAATTTTGTAAATTCATTGAAGATAGGAAGAAGAATGAAGATGACTTGACTAGAAGACTCAATGATGCTGAAAATGAAAATCTAAGACTTAGTCATGAAATTGATATGTTAAAGACAGATTTGATTCACACGCAACATGATAAAACTGAACTTATGAGACAAATGGGAATTTTGGAAAATGAGTTGGCTACTGCAAATCAACATAAAGAGAAATTCAATAAAAGTTCCTATGAACTTGATGATATGCTAAAAAGTTAGAAACCTAATGGAGATATTAATGGACTTGGATTTGAAATTGGAGAAAGTTTCGGTACTACAAATAATCATGATCATAGTAAGTTGGTAAGACAACCCAATGCTTACAAATTTAATGGGAAATACTTTAACTGTAACAAGTATGGTCATAGAAAAAATCAGTGTAGATCTAGAAACAATCTAAACATTAATGCACCTACCGATCAATGTTCCAAATGCAACAAACATGGTCATACTTCAAAAAATTGTAGAATGAATGTAAGATGTTATGTTTGTGGAAGGTTTGGGCACTTATCTAATCAATGCAAAACACAAACTGACATAGGATATGGAAATGCTATTCAGAAGAACAATGTGACATATTATGCTCATAACAAAATTGGACATATTGCAAAATTTTGTAGAAGCAAGACTTCACCAACGAATAATAAAGGACCCAGTTTGAAAGGTAAATAAAAGGTTGATGAGGTAAAGAAAGAATTTTCAAAGCAATGGATTAGAAAGATAGATTAGAATGTTGATGAGACTATTCCTTCACTGGTAGAACAGAGTATTACTCCACCGGTAGGAGATTCTTCATCCCACTAAGAAGTAACCCTTTGGGGCAGCTTTAATATCATGCAGTTTACCCTTGGTCGATGGTGAGATGATAGATTTCTTCTTTACCGATAGATGTGTTAAGTTTTCACTTAACTAACGAGTATTTAATGTGGTTGTTGAAAGAAATTTTATTATAAATCATCGGTTTTCCTGCATTTTTTATTCACCAAACATTCAAACTAGCAGAGAGCGCAAAATCCGAGTGAAGGCATTCAAGGCAAAGAAGAGAAGAGATTTCCTTCAAATCACTCAAACATTATCATGGAGCTTAAGGTATTTTTCAAATGGCTTCCTCTTCTCCTCCCGAATTTAATGCAAACCCTACTGTTGTGGAAAATATAAAATGCCATAGGTCCATATTCAAAATTATTCCTGAGATAGCTAAGCAAGATGATTCCATAGGCGCATAGCTTATGCTGAAGACCCTAGGATATATATTCACTACAATTTGTGATGAAAATGGCAATGTAAAACCCGAGCACAAGGTTATTGAGACTTTACGTTTTGTAGAAATCTTGAACATCCCTGAATTTCTCGAGGAATTAGTGAGAATTGTCCTAAGTAGGGAACATGGAGATTTTCTTTGGTTAGATTTAGTCTACAAATTCACCTGGCAAGAAATTCAGGCAGTGACAGGTCTACCCTCAACCGGCAGTAGACCTGACAAAACTAATAAGGTTCCTAATAACAAATTCATGACCTTAACCGGAGCAACATCTGATAGTAGATCTTTGAGAGTAAATGACATCAAGGACATTAATGTGAGATTCATAAGTATGATTTTAGGCTACAAGACTACACATGCAAATAGACTTAATTCAATTTCTAGTCTTTGCATTAATAGTGCTTATGAAATGGTGAATAATGAAGCAAAAATAGATGTGTGTGAATGGCTGAAGGATGAACTAATTGATAACTTGAAGAAGATAAAAGGTGATAAGAAAGGGACATTTCATTTGGGCAATCTTTTGGTATGCCTTATGTTGTATTTCACAAAATAAATTCCTGGTATTGGGTAGAAAGACTTTGGATATGACATATCGATAGGCAAACAATTGCAAGAAGCTTTCACCGGCATGGGTACTGCTAAGGAAAACAATATAACTAAATATTTCAAAGCTTTCCAAACCAAAATGAAAACTAGAGAGAGACTACCATAGAGTGTAGTAGATAAATATGATAAGGAAATCTATTTTGTAATAAAGAAAGATGAAACATGGATGGAAGCTATATTACCTAGAACTGTATGGATAACAAAAATGGGTTATGAGGTAGAAATCAACATTGTTGAAACTTATTCTAAAGCTTTATTAGATGCACCTAGAGAACCATTTAAAGAAGTTTTTGGTAATGCTGAAAAATTGAAAGTGGTGTACAAAAAATGAAACAAAGGAAGATAAGAGAAAAGTATATAAGAGATGCTTCTAAATAGGTAAAGGAAATAAAAGAAAATGTCATGAAGCTTACTGGTATGAAGGCAAGTGAACTAGAAGGACTACAACTGGAGGCACACATTTTACCAGTTAACACATCATTTGACAGTGAGATACCTATAGAATTAAAGAGAGTTGATAGGAAGAGAAAACCCTCACCAGAACCCTCTCCTCCACCCAAGAAAACAAGAACCTTGAGAAAGAAACAACAAGCAGTAAGGCAACCAACAAAGAAACTTACACGAAAGAAGAAATAGAAACATGTTATACCACCATTGGATAATTTGCTGAATGAAATCATCAATGACGGTAACTTGGCAAATGTGAGCAAATTGTATAACACATTCACTGATTCGGAAAAGGGAAAGTATTGAGAAAGATATAATCTACATTTGGACATATACAAGAAAGTGTTAATTGAAGTTTTAAATGACTTACCAAATGATTAGTATAGAAGGTTAGATGCAAAGAGGATTGCAGTAATGGAGTTGGACAAGAAACTTATAGTTGAAAAACTTCTAGCTGTACATCCAGTTAACTCTAAAGAGGAAATTGATGACTTAATTTGTGAGGCTAACAGATCAGTGTTTGTTAGCGGTCACTGGCAAGTGATCTTAATGGCTAGTAGAGTTAATGAAATTGCAGAGGAAATGACTGATAAATGGGATATCTTTTTTATGGAAAAAGAAAAACAAGAAGAATTGAACAGGTCGAAGAAACTATTTAAGGTTTATCAGAAGGATAAGGACAAAGGGAAAGGTAAACTTGGTGGAATATTAAACATCAAAATAACTAACAACTTACCACCACCTGTGCACACTATACTGGTATATACTGTTAATACACCGGCTACTAACAGTGTAGATACAACACATGATGACACTAACCCTGAATCAAAAATTCTATTCACCATGAACATTGATACTCAAGAAGTGAACATTTTTGTGGATAAGGACAACACAAAGGTAAAGAATGATATTGTTGACAGTAGAAACATTGTTGAGTGATCGATAAAGAAAGTTGAGGTTGAAATGCAAATAGAGCATACACTACAAACAAAGCAACCATTGGACACTGGAATGGATACTGGAATGAATACTGGTAGTATAGATGCTAGCATTGAAAAACCTACTGAGACAGAGATATTGGTAGCTGAGCACATTGAGAAACCATCAGAGAAACTATTAGAGAAACCAACAAAAAAAATAATAGAGAAACTGACAGAGGCACAAGTACATGTTGAGATAGTAAAATTGGTAATCACTAAGAAACCCAAACTATTATAGGTTGAAACACAAAATTAGACTGATCCACTAGAGTTTGATACAATAAAATTGGTAACTAAGATTGGAAGCATTGAAGTGATTAAGGTAGTTGGTCAGGCATCCGATACTTATTTAAGTGAATTCAGGCCTACCAATGTGACAAAGGTACTCTTGAACTCTATCAAGAAAATAACTAACTGTAATGCATTGGCTTGTAAAGAAATTGATGATACAATACCTATTCTTAAGATGATTGCACCAAAATGTAATATAGATCATGTAAAGGATTCTTTAGGTCAGTTGGACACATTGTCTAAATTTATTGCTGGAAATGTAATAACAGTTGATAAGGTGAATGAGGATACATTCAAAGAGAAAATGGAAAAAGAAAAGGAAAAATTCTTTAAGGACACAATAAATAAGTGCATTGAACATACTAACACACTTTTACTAGCACTAAATACAACAATTTTAGAATATAAGGAACTATAAAGAGAAAAATGCAAGCCACATCTATTGACAAAGGACATTGAAAAGGAAACAAGTAGAGTACAGAAGGAAATAGATGATATAGCTGATAATATTATTGGTTCATCCGAACCTATATCAGTTATTGAGAAAGAAATAGCAGGATTTGAGAAAAAGTTGGAGATGTTTGAAAAGGAAAAGGAAAGGTTCAAGGCGAATGCTAGAGAGCTTTGTTAGGTCCTAAAGACAACTGAGAGGGGAGGGGGGTGAATTAGTTGTCCAATAAATTCAACCAAAACTAACTTAACCAAAACTTAATGCTTAATACTGGTAAACCAAACTTTATGCTGGTAGATAGTTTTATCATTTAATTGCAGTACCGGTAAGGATTAATGCATGAAACAAAAAGGCAATAACAACCACAACACATAACACAAATATTTGTACATGGAAACCATGTAAGGGGAAAAACCACGATGGGAAGCCTTACCCACAATCAAATGATACTACTGCAGATAGTATGTGTGTACAATATGGATTCTGCACATGCAGAAAGGCCAGCTACCTAGAGCTCACTGCTTAATCTCAAAATGAGAGTCACACTGACTACAATTGGATGGTTAGATCCAATGATAATCTACTACATAAAATAGCATCTTCATACGCTGGATTCAGTACCAGTTTAGTTTTGATTGTCTTCACAAAAACCTTCCTTCAACCTTCAAATGATGTCTTTGTGTATATCTTTGCTTATATTCGCATATACCTTATTACAATTCCCTTTTCAATCACATATCAATCTTGCATTTATACAATAACCTAAGACTAATTGAATAGGTCAGCTCACTAAAAGATATTACAATAAAATCAATTACAAATAAATCATTGTGCGATGCACGATGTGGGCTCAAATGCATTTATAATAATAATAAATTATCTCCATAAAGTGTTGTGTTGATTTGGAATAGATGTGCCTGCCAGTGTATATTCTAGACGCAATTGCCAGTAGCAACAAATATACAAACCTAAATAAAGAAATAACCAAATCATCAAAACTAAGTGATCAAATAATGTCTTCGACATATGCAAGTAGTCTCCAAGTTATTCCAAGTGCCAGTGAACAATATAACTTGCCAATGAACCAAATACTGGTGATTGTGCATAAGTCTTTGTCTTGCCCGTGAACATAACCAAAGATCCCCAAGTGTTGATAAGTGTTGACAAGTGATGACAGGTGTTGGCATTAATGACAAAACCATATCAACATATCCAAAATACCAACAATCTCCCCCTTTGGCATTGATGGCAACACAAGATGGAAAAACCATCAAAGTGCCAAAACAGAAATGCCAAAAACAAAAAACAAACAGTCTCCCAAGAGATCATTAAATTTAAATGAAAATATAGATACAGAGAGTAATCAATCTCTCCAACAATCTCTTCCTAAAGTAACAATCTTTCCCCAAGAGATAATGTGTTTTTCAATATCAATCTCTCCCCCTTTGACATCAAATTCCAAAGCATTACAAAAATTGATTAAATACAAAATAGCAACTTATTCAATTTACCAACTACTCCCCTTGAGAAGTAGATCTCCTCATCAAAGCCAAAATAAAATATTTCTCTGTTAATTCTACTGGTTGATGACAAACATCAATTGTCTAAGTCCCTACCGGTGGGGGTAGGACTCCAATTTTCTCTCTGAGATATTCAAAAGTTTCCTTAGGAAAAGCCTTTGTAAAAATATCTACAATCTTCTCTTTACTATTCACATAAACCAATTTCACTTCTTTTTCTTCAACATTCTCTTTTAGAAAATTGAATTTGATAGAAACATGTTTAGTCTTAGAGTGAAATACTGGGTTCTTTGATATATCAATTGCTGCCATATTATCACAGTAGATAGTTATATCTTCCTTGCATTTTACCTTTGTGTCCTTCAACATTTGTTTGATCCATAATACCTATGTACAATTAGTTGTTGCTACAACATATTCTGATTCTGCTGTTGATAGACTTGTGCAACTCTATTTCTTACTGAACCATGAAATTATTCTGCTACCAAGAAAAAATGCTCCACTAGTGGTACTTTTTCTGTCATCCACATCTCCTACTCAATTAGCATTTGTGCATGCACATAAGTAATATTTTTCATCTCTAGGATACCATAAACTAGGATTTGTAGTGCTTTGTAGGTACCGGAAAATCCTTTTCATTGCTGATTTATGAATTTCTTTAGGATTGCTCTAAAATATTGAAACAATACATATTACATTCATAATATAAGGTCTTGTTTGTGTCAAATACATTAAACCTCCTATCATAGACTTGTATCTAGTCGGATTAACAAGTGTTGATTCATCCTTCAAAGATAATTTATCAGTTGTAGTCATAGGTGTGCTTACCGGTTTACAGTTTTCCATGCCAAATTTCTTTAGTAATTCCTTCAAGTACTTAGATTGACATAGGAATATACCTTTATCAGTCTGTGAAATCTGCAATCCTAAAAAGAATTTTATCTCTCCAATCATAGACATTTAAATTTCTTGCTGCATTTTGTTAGAAAGCACAATCCATCTTCTCCTCCAAAGATTATATGATCAACAAAACCTTCAATAACCATGATGTCATCATTACTCAGTTTGTAGTATAGATTGATCTCAGCATTACCTTTAGTGTATCCAAGCTTCGAAAGATATTTGTCCAATCTAGCATACAAAGCTCTAAGAGGTTCTTTTAGACCATATAAAGCTTTCCTTAACCTACAAACCATGTCTTTGTTATCTGTTAGAGAAAATCCATCAGGTTGTTCAATATAAACTTCTTCAAGATCTCCATTCAGAAATTCACATTTAACATCCATTTGATATACTTTATAGTTCTTGTGTGCTGCAAAAGCCAATAAAAGTCTCACTACCTCAATTCTAGCTAGCGGTGCAAAGGTTTTGTTGTAATCAATTCCTTCTTTTTGTGAATATCCCTTACACACTAATCTTGCTTTATTTCTGATCACCTTAGCATCTTCATTCAGTTTATTTTTGAAAACCCATTTAGTTCCACTTACATTTTTGTCTTTAGGCCGGGGAACTAATGACCAAGTGTTATTCCTTTCAATTTGTTCTAATTCATCTTCCATAGCTTTAATCCAATATTTATCTTCACATGCCTCATTAATTGATGTAGGTTCGATTTGAGAAATAAGACATACCTCTTCATTTGCCAATCTTCCTCTAGTTATAACTCCTTGAAATTTGTTTCCAATTATCTGATCTTCAGAATGATTCAATCTTACATACCGGGGTGTTTTTACTTGTTGTTGTTCTTCAGTGAATGTTGAATCCTTAGATGATGCCAGTGTAATTGGATTACCATTTTGTACCAGTGTATTCACGGTAGGTTAATTTGTGATTATCTCTATTGCTGGTTCAAAGTTTGTGTACCTTGAATTTCCTCTAAATTGTTCATCAATCTTCACAGTTGTACTCTCAACAATTTTCTGCAATCTCTTGTTAAAACATCTATATGCCTTGCTCTTAGATGAATAACCAAGAAATATTACTTCATCACTTCTAGGATCAAATTTCCCAATATACTCATCTCTTCTAATATAGCATTTACTTCCAAATATTCTAAAATATTTAAGAGTAGGAGTATTACCAAACCATAGTTCATGAGGGGTCTTACTGGTTTCACCTCTGATGTGAACTCTGTTAAATGTATAAATTGTTGTATTGACCACTTCTCTCTAGTATATATGAGGTATATTTGCTTTTGATATCATACTTCTAGCTACATCTAAGAGAGTTACATTTTTCATTTCCACAACTCCATTCTGTTGGGGTGTCTTGGGTGTTGATAATTGTCTTTTGATCCCATTCACTTCACAGAATGTATTAAATTCCTTAGATATGAATTCACCTCCTTGATCTGATCTCAAACATTTCATTTTCTTATTGGTTTCATTTTCTACCATCACCTTGAATAGTTTGAATTTGCCAAATGCTTTAGATTTTTCCCTAAGAAAATTAGCCCAACACATTCTAGAATAGTCATCAATGATTAGCATAAAATACCTATCTCCTTGTATACTTCTAGTTCTTTCTAGACCACATAAATCAGTGTGAATTAAATCAAGAACATTGTTAGACTTTTCTGGAATACTCTTGAAAGTTTCTCTAACTTGTTTTCCAAATTGCCATTCCTTACATACCAAATTGTGAGGTTTAACAATCTTAGGTAAATCTCTTACTGCCTTAGTTGTACTGATTTTCACAATGCAATCAAAATTTACATGACAAAGTCTCTTATGCCATAACTAACTTTCATCAATATGAGAAATCAAACATGCTTTATCATTGTTGTTCAATTGAAAGATATTACCTCTAGTCTTATTACCGGTTGCAATTTGCAAACCAATTCTGTATAAGATTTTGCATTTACCATTCTTGAATTGTAATTGAAATCCTTTCTCAACTAATTGACCAACATTGAAAAGATTATGCTTCAAACCTTCAACATAGTAAACATTATTAGTATTGTGCTTACCATCAAAAGATATAGTGCCTTTTCCTTTGATCAGACAAGCTTTATCATCTCCAAATCTTACTAAACCTCCATTGTATTCCTGAAAGGTTAAGAATCTACTCTTATCACCAGTCATATGATGTGAGCATCCTGAATCAATAATCCATTCATCCTTATCTTCAACTTTAGCTACTAAGGCCTGCTCTACCGATTGACCAGTAGGTGCCAGTTGATCTTCTTTTATAGCAACAAAATCCCATCCATTGTCTATTGGATCCTCATCAAAATCATCAGTAACTCCTTCATCAGCATAATAACAAGATTTGTATCTATTCTTCTTGAATTTGTATTTCTGATAATTAGGGTTAGGCTTATATGTTCTTTTAGCTTCTTCTCTTAATCTTACATGTCTATCATGACATATAGAAGCCATATGACCAATCTTATTATAGTTAAAACATTTAAAGGGTGCTTTACCTTCATACTTAATTCCAATTGGACCTTTAGGCATTTTCCTTTCAAATAGTGCTTCAAGTTCTTCAAGTTCTTCATTTTTTCTCCTGCTTTCTTCAAGTTCTCTTCCACAGAAGGCTTTCCAATTAGATTTATTAGATGATGATGATAATGTTGTAGTTGATGATGATGCTTTGAAAGCTAGATCAGTCTTAATAGTAGTAATAGGGCCAAATTCCTCAATTTCAAAAGCTGAAAGTTTTCCAACCAAGGTGTCTCTAGATACTGATGCATTAGGCATTGTTCTTAGTTCATTTATAACATTAACTTTCATTTTATATGCCTGTTGCAAAGCTCTTAAAAGTTTAGAAATAATCTCATCTTCACTTAAGGTTCATCCACAATATTGTATACCCAAAACAATTTCATTTACTATTTCCATAAAAGCAGAAATTCTCTCATCTTCTTCCATTTTCAGACTTTCATACCTGACCCGGAAGCATTCAAGTTTTGCAATTTTTACTATGGAATCTCCTTCATTCAATGTTTCCAGTTTGTCCCAAATAGCTTTAGCAGTAGATCTATTTGACAATCCCATGACTTGCTGATCTGACAATGCGCTTAAAAGTGCTTCTCTTGCTTTGCAATCATTTTCCTCATCTTTAGCCAAGGTTGGTGGATTAGGTTGACCTTGAGTAGGAGCAGTATAGCCATTCTTTGTAACATCCCATATGTCCTTTCAAATGCAATTCAAATATTTCTCCATCCCGATCTTCCATATGCCATAGTTAGTTCCATCAAGTTTCAGACTGTCCTTACTGAAATAGTTAGAAGACATTGGATCTCCTAAAGTGGTTAAAAATCTGCAAAAAGAGGACTAGGCTTTGATACCAATTGTTAGGTCCTGAAGACAAATGAAAGCAGGGAAGGTGAATCAGTTTTCCAATAAATTCAACCAAAACAAACTTAACCAGAACTTAATGCTTAATACCAGTAAACCAAACATTATGCCGGTAGACAATTTTATCAGTTAATTGCAATACCGATAAGGATTAATGTATGAAATAGAAAGACAATAACAACCACAACACATAACACAAATATTTGTATGTGGAAACCTTGTAAGGGGAAAAACCATGGTGGGAAGCCTTACCCACAATCAAATGATACTACTGCAGATAGTATGTGTGTACAATATGGATTATGCACATGCAGAAAGGCCAACTGTCTAGATCTCACTGCTCAATCACAAAATGAGAGTCACACTGACTACAATTGGATGGTTAGATCCAATGATAATCTACTGCATAAAATAGCATCTTCATATGCTGGATTCAGTATCGGTTTAGTTTTGATTGTCTTCACAAAAACCTTCCTTCAACCTTCAAATGATGTCTGCATGTATAGCTCTTCTTATATTCACATATACCTTATTACAATTCCTTTTTCAATCGAATATCAATCTCACAAATGAGATCTTGCATTTATATCATAACCTAAGATCAATTGAATAGGTCAGTTCACTAAAAGTTATTACAATAAAATCAATTACAAATAAATCATTGTGCGATGCATGATGTCGGCTCAAATGCATTTACAATAATAATAAATCATCTCCATAACGTGTCATGCTGATCTAGAATAGATGTGCCTGTCGGTGCATATCCTTGACCTATTTGTTGGTAACAACTAATAACCAAATCATCAAAACCAAGTGATCAAAAAATGTCTTTGACATAGCCAAGTAGCCTCCGAGTCATTCCAAGTGTCGGTGAACAATAGAACCTACTGGTGAACAAATACCGGTGATTGTGCATAAGTCTCTGTCTTGCTGGTGAACATAACCAAGGATCTCCAAGTGCTAATAAGTGTTGACAAGTGAAGATAGGTCTTGACATCAATGACAAAACATATCCAAAATACCAACAAGCTTAAGTATAAACTTAGTCCTAAATTGGACAACCTTATCTCTCTCAGAAATGAGATCTCTAAGGAATTAATTCAAGGGGAAAGATCACCGGAAGAGAATATGCATCATCTCACTAGCACGATCCAACAAACTGAGGCAACCATGAATGACAACAATAGATTCATGCAGAGTCTAAATTTGGTTTTGGCTGACATATTTCAGATTATAACCAACCGGTTACAAACCTTAAGGTAAACTTTTGCACCCATTTGACAATTTTTGACAACCTTTGTCGTTGATGTCAAAGGCGGAGTAGTAGATAGAGAAAAATGATAATTCAAAGGAGATCATCTTCTTAGGGGGAGCACATCTTTTTGGTAAATTTTTTGACTTCACTTTTAGGAACAGTTTTTGGATTTTTCTCATGAGTATTGTCATCAATGCCAAAGTGGGAGATTGTTGGCATTCTACACTCTAATGAGAAATAATGGTGTTGTCATTGATGGAAACCTTTTGGCAACCACCTGGCATTCATCTGGTAAAGCCACCGGTAGGCACCAACACTGGCATAGACATCTACATACACTAGCATACACTTCACCCACAGTGGCTACAATGCATACCGACACTCCAACTGATAGGGAATAAACTTTTGTTTATTAAATTTAATTGTAATTATCTTTTGTAAAGCCGACAAGGCATATTGTAAAAGACTCATATATATGTATGAGATCTTATAGGTCATTTTGTGTATGTGTAAGAAGTATGGTAGAAGGATAGCATGAATGAATGATATTTTTGTATAAGGAGATATAAGTTGACAGCGAAGGTTTTGGTAATAGAATGAGCTTAAACCGGTACTGAATCTAGCATAGTTGATACTAATTTGAAGTAGTCCATTGTATTGGATTTTGATAATCTATTTTGTAATTCAGTGAGCTCTAGGTAGTTGGCCTTCCTGCATGTGCAGGCCCCTCATTGTAAGTAATATTTATTCATTGGCCAGTGAGTGAATATTGTGGGTCACAAATCCCACTGAGGTTTTTCCCACACCAGGTTTCCTCATTAAACATCTTGTGTTATGGTGTGTTTTCTATGTTCTCTTTATTGTTCCTATTTACTGCTTTAATTCTTATTTACCGGTACAGTGTTTTGGAATTTTAAATACTTAATAAGGTTAAATATTTTGTTAACCGGTTAGATATTGATTTTCCCCCCCTCTCAATATCTTTGGGACTATCATTAATCCTAACACATGAGCCAAATACTTATTCCCTATACCGGGTAGCTCATTTAGGAACTAAAGCATTGAACAAACAATCAAGTTTCCATATCTAAAGGTGTCTGTCTTGATTCCTTTGACCTTTCCAATGTTTAAAATCAACTCACTCCTCATCCAATCACATAAATCATACTTCACATTATTCCTCAGCATCTGATATGGGGCATGAATGCATGAACTAGCAAAAAAATTCAATCGATTGGATTGAGTTACCTTGCAACCTATGATCATGCTTGTGTTGGTGACTGTTCTTATCCTCATTAATCTACTATCAAATGTAGCACCTATGAGTTTTTTGACCTCTGTGCTAGAAATTTTCTTGCCAAGATCTTGTCTGACCCTGGGGAAGCTGATGACAGTGTGAATTGACTCCTTCATGATCATGTAAGGTCTATCTATCCAAATAAATTTAGCATGAACCCTGCTCAGAACGTAGATGATCACCACATCCTTGAATTCTAGTATGTCCAGAATACTAGTTAACCCTAGATCCTCAATTGATTTGAATTCTATCTTAAATGGTTCTGGAGTCTTCGAGTATCATGGATTGATACATGCTTTTGATGTCTTTAGTGCCCAAGTCCTCAAGGTTACAGTGAATGTATTCCCTTACATCTTCAACATACATTACACTGTTAGGAACCCTAGAAAATGCTCCCATGGAGTCTTCCTTTTTAGTAATTTTGAGAACCTCCTTAAATACTGGCCTCAACCTATCCTTGACTTCGACAACAGTGGCATTTGCAATAAAACTAGGTGTTGAAGATCCAGATGCCATGTTGAGAAATACCTAAGAGTGAGTGTCACTAGAAGATTGATAACTGCTCAAAAGCTTTTCACAATGCTTCTGCTCACTCTTGATTCACCTTTACTTCATTTTGAATGCTCAAATGCTCGATGACTGAAAATGAATTCACTTACCCTCTTTTATCAGCAAATAAAACCCTAATTTTCTATAATAAATGCTCCACCAACAACCCTACGGATGTCGGTTTCATAGTTATGTGCCTGGTGAACCTTTATTGATGAAGAAACACAACTCTCTAGATCTCTCCAGATATCCTTAGATCTCTTCCGGGGTAATATAAAAAGTTTAGAAATGACTTTGCCAACCCCTAAGGCTTATGCCTCAGTTACTGGTGGAATTTCTTGTCAGTGGAGGAATACTGTGTTCTACCAGTGGAGTTACTGTTATAGATCCATCTCCACTTGGTTCTTCAGATTTTCTAACTTATCTCTTGGTGTGATCTTGTTGTATTTCATCTACCTTCTGCTTTCCTTTCTCATTATTAACCATTCTAGTCTTGCTTCTACAATACTTCACAATATGACCTATTTTGTTGCATGCATAACATGTAACATTGTTCTTCTAAATTGCTTTGCATATCCAGTATCATTTCTTGACCTACAATGATTAGAAAAATGTCCAAACTTTCCACATGCATGACATTTAACATTCATTCTGCAATATTTTGATCTATGACCATATTTCTTGTAGTTTGTGCATTGACCAAGAATAAAATTGTAGTTTTGATTTACCTTATTTCTACATTGTTTAGCCATATGTCCAAACTTATTACAAACAAAACATATACCATTGAATTTATAAGTGTTAGATTGACTTACCAGTTTCCTCTGTTCTGATGAGTTTTGCATACTGGTTGTCTGATCTTCATTTGCAGTACTAGAGCTTTCACCTTGTACACATCCAAGTCCTCTAGAATCATCAATCTATCTATCCTTTCAATAATTCATGCAACTATGCAACACTAATCCTAAAATTCTCTTTATACTCACTTGTAGTAGTCAGATCATCTTTCAGAGTGGTTACTTGTCTTTCGAGTTCTTGTTCATTGTTCCGGGAGTGTGCCAAATTAGTTCTCAACAAAATATTCCCATGAGTCAATCACCCACAGTCATCAAATTTGTTCTTCAGAGATATAACCATATTATCTTCCTTCTTCTTTCTATCCTCAATATCTTTTGATAACCTCATAGTTAGATCTGGTATTTCATTCTTCATAAGCATGTTTGCTTGACTAGTTTTTGACATTGTTCCTTAAGAGCATTTTTTTCCTCATTATCGAATTGTTACAAAAGTTCTTTTATCTTGACTTGAGAATATGATAACCTCTCTTGCAGGATAAGAATGAACTCATTTGCAGAATTCAATTCCTCTTGCAATTTCAAGTTCTTCATCCTTTCAGCATCATAATCCTCAAGACCCATCTCAAGTTTCTTCTCCATAGCCATGTTCAAAGATTGTGGTTTCAGGATCTTTCTCAAGTTGTTAAACTTCTTCCAAGGTAACAAGCTCTTATACCAATTGTTGGGATCCAAGAACACTAAGAGGGGGGGTGAATCAATGTTCTACCGAAATGAACAATTTTTAACTTTCTAGACCATGCATATATATATATACACTAGTAAACAAATAAGCATATAACAAGAAGAAAATAAACTATCAACATAAATGTACACCATAACACACAAAGTTTATATGAGGAAAAACCATGGTGGGATTTGTGACCCACAATATCAGTTCACTAGCCATATGAAAAGATATTACATATAGTAGGGGCCTGCACTTGCAGGAAGGCACACTGCCTAGAGCATACTACTCATCACTAAAGAGCCTCACTCACTAAAAGCTTTCTACCAAAGTAAATTACTAAAAATGAACTCTAGAATGCATCTGCAATGTTGAATAGAGTTGCGGTTCTGGTTCTGCTCTGTACTAGTTCATAAACTCTGAACTGCTACCAGTATCACTTCTCCTCCAAGAATGTTTTCCAAGATATCTATAGATCATTGTATGATATATCATTCACATACAAAATGATATCCATACATATATTTTGCATCATACAGTTCTTCTATATTCTCCTATATCCACACATATCATATATCTTGCTCTATTACAAAAATAACCTAGCAGACTGACCTATGTACCTATTACAAATGACAATCCTTATGTTGGGTTACAATACATCTACAAAAATATAGGAATTGACAATAATAATTACAAAATGATTTATGTAAATCCTCCTTGATGTCGGCTCCCAAAGAAGTGTTGATGTCGGTGCCAGTGCGGGTGCCGGTGTGGGTGTCAGTGTTGGTGTAGCCCTGAATGCTCCAAAGCTGGTATCTGCTAGTATATGCATCCTAGTGTCAGTTTATGACTTCCATCATATCTTGTTGCCATAAAAGACAAAAAGATGAATCCAATGCGTGTCAATTGCCAACAATAGTCTCCTTGCTAGTGATCCCAGCTATATTTTTAAAAGACAAATTGACCTCACAGTCTCCATGCCAGTGATCCCACTAAATAAAATAGTAAGATAGTCTTGATTGCAATCATACATGGTAAAGGAATCAATAGAAATAGTGAATGTGACCAGAGACAGTTATCAGGCATTTTCCAGCATAATATTTAGTCATGATATCAAGGATCAATGTCACTATGACCTAGTTAACTATTAAAACAATAGACAAGGGGTAGAGTGCAGTATGCTCATGAATAATACTATCCATGTAGAAGACAAAGGACTTGATGTAATCTTATAGAGATGAATTCAAAGCTTCATACATAGCAAAAGAAGAAGATATACATGAGCAGATTTTAGTCCTTCAAGAGTGGATCATATAGTGCAAAGAAGGAAAAGGGGATCTTGTAACTACGATAGATGACAACCACTCCATCATCGAGAGTAATCATATAATCGTAATGTATAAAAGAGGATGCAGAAATTTTAAAAGGATTTCAAATAAGTTATTTGTGGCATGAATGAAGAGAAAGAATATAAAGGAGTAGATGTATTCCAAGGGTAGAGAAATCATCATCAGGAACATAGTCCTAGCAATAACCCTAAAAGATTAGATCTCGAGCATAAGAAATTGTATGATGCTTTTCCCTACATAAATCCTCATCGAATCATCAGTATTAGAAACAAAATAATGCATAGTGCACATAAAACCCTAACACTCCCACGATGGCTTGAGACCCAAAAAATCAGCAGAGTAAGGAGGGATAAGATAAAATGAAAAGATCACAGTGAGTGCGTGAGTAAAAGTGTTGGTATTTTGGTATGGTTTTGTCATTGATGTCAACACCTACTAAACACTTATCAACTTTGGCACTTTGGAGAATCAACAACATTCACCGGCAAGCAAGTGACTCATGCACAGTCACCGATATCTGGTACACCGGCAAGATATAATGATCATCGACACTTGGAATGATATGGAAAACACATGGTTATGTCAAAGAGATCATTTGGACATCTTGTCCTGGAGTTTTGTTCATTGTTATATTCATATTAGCATATTTGTTGTTACCGACAAATAGGTCCAGGGTTACACCGGTAGGTTTATCTTTTCCAGATCAGCATGGCACACTATGGAGATGATTAATTATTGTTGTAAATGAATTAAGCCAACATGTTCAATCGATTATTGCATCAGATATTGTATTGCTTGTAAAAAGTTTTTATTGTAATATCTTGTAGAGCTGACCTAATAAAATTGGTCTTAGGTTATGGTATAAATGTAAGATCTTATTTGTAAGATTAGATGTGAAATGCAAAAAAGGATTGTGTGAAGGTATATGCAAGAATAAGTAGATCTATACACACAGACATCATTTGAAGATTGAAGGAGGGTTTTTGTGAAGACAATCAGAACTACACCGGTACTGAATCTAGCATATGAAGATGCTATTTTGTGTAGTACATTCTTATTGGATTTAACCATCCAATTGTAGTTAGTGTGACTCCCATTTTGTGATTGAGCAATGAGCTCTGGGCGGTTGGCCTTTTTGCATGTGCAGGCCCCATTTATGTACACTTACTATCTGCAGTAGTATTATCTAAATGTGGGTAAGGTTTCCCACCATGGTTTTTCCCCTTACAGGGTTTCCACTTATAAATATTGGTGTTATGTGTTGTGGATGACTTTGTGTTTATGTTTCATGCACTAATCCTTACCGGTATAGCAATTAACTATTAAAACTGTCTACCGACATATTGAACTGGTTTACCAGTATTAAGCATTAAGTTGGTTAACTTGTTTTTGGTTTGAAATTAATTGATAACTAATTCACCGCCCCCCCCCCTCTTAGTTGTCTGCTAGACCTAACAATTGGTATCAGAGCATAGTCCTCTTTTTGCAGAAGTTGAACAACTTGAGGAGATCTAATGTCTACTAATTATTTCAGGAAGGACAGTCCTAAACTTGATGGAACCAACTATGGCATATGGAAGATCAGAATGGAGACACATCTAAATTGCATTGGAAAAGACATCTAGGATGTTACAAAGAATGGTTATACTATTACTGTACAAGGTCAGCCTAGTCCAGCTAACTTGACTAAAGATGAGGAAAATGATTGCAAAGCAAGAGAAGCACTTTTGAGCACATTATCAGATCAACAAATCATGGGAATATCAGATAGGTCTACTACTAAAGCTATTTGGGATAATTTGGAAACACTGAATGAAGGAGATTCCACAGTCAAAATTGCAAAACTTGAAAGCTTCCGGGTCAGGTATGAACATCTGAAAATGGGAGAAGATGAAAGGATTTCTGCTTTTATGGAAAGAGTAAATGAAATTGTTTTTGGTATTAAATATTATGGAGGAACCTTAAGTGAGGATGAAATTGTTTCAAAAGTTTTAAGAGGATTGCCACTGGCATATAAAATGAAAGTCATTGCTATAAATGAGTTAAGAACAATACCTAATACATCAGTTACTAGGGATACATTAATTGGGAAACTTTCAACTTTTGAAATTGAAGAATTTGGTCTTGTTGCTACTATAAAGAAAGATTTGGCCTTCAAAGAATCAACATCATCTACTCCATAATTTGACAAATCTGATTGGAAAGCCTTTTATGAAAGAGAACTTGAAGAAAGTAGGATAGAAAATGAAGAACTTGAAGAACTTGAAGCACTATTTGCAAGGAAAGTGCCTAAAGGTCTAGTTGGAAGTAAGTATGAAGGTAAAGCACCCTTTAAATGTTTTAAATGAAATAAGATTGATCATATGGCTTCAAGATGCCCTGATAGACATGCTAGACTAAGAGAAGAAGCTAGAAGAACATACAAGCCTAACCCCGAATATCAAAGATATAGATTTAAGAAGAATAAAGACAAATCTTGTTACATTGCTGATGAAGGTGTGACTGATGATTCTAATGAGGATCTAGTAGATAATGGATGGTTTTTGTTGCATAAGAGACCCTGTCATGTAAAATTTGATTGCATGGTAAAGATCAGTACTACTAAGGGTCAGTGCAAGAAGATGAGTCCACTTTTTGGCCAAAAAGTGGAAGTGTTTTCCCTGTTTTTCAGATTTTGTCTCACTTGAGCTTAAATTTTGAAACACTTAGAGATTGAATCTTGAAAAAAGTCAGTAATATAAAAGATAGCTCTCTGAGTGTACTTTTCAAATATGTAATTTATTTTAATACCCACATAATAAAAAATAACTTTTTGAATGAAGTTCTAAAAACTATGTTTTAAAAATGCCTGTTTCAGGACCATACCATGCATGTGTACGACCCACACTTTTTGACACAATTAAAATTATTTTCTCAAACCGTTTTGGGAAATGGTTTGTAACACACTGAAGATTGATGAGCATATTTTTCTGTATTTTTTTTTCAAATATTTTTTTTTTAATTAATTTTTTAATGACCGTAATTATCTTTTTAAAAATTTGACATGTACGACCCACATAATTTGACGTAAACTTAGTATTTTTTGAAATTTTTTTTTTTTAAATTGAAAAGAATTTTGTGTAGATTGATGACATATAATTTTTTTTTCAAAATTCATTAAAATAAATAAGTTATTAAATTAAGAAAATTAGTTAATATTTCAAATTTATGACCCTGATTTAGTATAAATTAAATGAAAAATATTTAAAATAATCAATTTTTAAATTAATTTACATATTTAGAATCTAGACAGTATAATCTGAAATGGGTTTCAATTTCGTATAAAAATTCTTTGATTAAAGGCACGTAAACTATTTCATTTCATCATATTTGTGCTTTCATTCATGGAGCTTTGAATTTGCAGGTTCATGTCTCAGGTGTGGCCATCCCAGGCCTATCCCGGGCCTAATCCCGAGGCAAGTGGCAGGTTGTGAATTCAAATTTTACATAACGGGCCCCCGTTTTATAAACGGGGGCCCGTTTATAAAACGGGGGCCCGTTTCATTTTCTGCCCGTTGGATTTAACAACGGGCCCCCGTTTTAATAACGGGCCCCCGTTATTTAAATAACGGGCCCCCGTTTTATAAACGGGGGCCCGTTGTTAAAATAACGGGGGCCCGTTATTAAAATAACCGTTGCTGTAAAAAAAAAAAAGATTGCATCGATTTACTACAATATCATTGAAATCCGTACTGACAAAGATTTTTTACATCATTTGGCAGTACTTTTTAATATTTTTTACGCGATTTTTTGAAGACAAGTTTGTAAAAATGGGTTCTAAGCAACGTCAAAAGAAAAAAAAGAAGACAATGACAGTGGACGAAATTCAAGCACAAAGAGAGAAGGAGGCAAAACGCCAAAGAGATCGAAGATCACAACAACGGCAATTGAATAACACTTTTGAAGCATCTAGTTCAGTGCCCGTTGTAGATGAGACCATTGAAGACATCATGATGGATGCAAAAAATATAGAACCACACACGGGTATGACTGTTGATGCAAATGTTGATGTGGATGCGAATCCTGGTATGTTTTTAAATCCTGATGACTATGATGCCAATCAAATTGCTGATTTAAATGAAGCTGGATATAAATTTCATACACCAATACGAAAAGAAATAAAAATTGAAAATATTACACCACCATCTCTAAAAGAAAATGAATGTAATTTGTTTACTATTGATAGCAATGTGCTAGATAATCTTAATGGGTTAGTTTCTTGGAGACAAATCAGAACACATGCAAACAGATTATATAAACAATTTTTCTATAATAAAAAGTTAGGATTCCAATGTCAATTAATGCTACAATTAATAAAAATGTTAAAAATGCGTAAAGTCATGAAAAAAATAGGTATTTATGCAAAACCAAAAAGAAAAGATGAATCATATAAGCAAGTTGTATCTACTGTTGCCAGTGCCATCGATTCTATAGGAAAAACAAGTCGATCTAAAGATAAGAATGCAGCACGTAGAGTTATAACGACTGCTATAGTTGACAAAATGATTGTTAATAAAAGAATGTTAAGTGATATAAGTGGCTATTTGAACTTACATCGTAGAACCTTGTCAAGAGCGGCCAAAAGAAGAGACACAATTGAAATTGATCCACTAAACCATTGTTGGAGTTTTAGTGGTAGACTTCAAAGGTCAGACATGAAATTAAATGATGAAACTAAACAATTAATTATAAAATTTTGGCATGATAACACTAGAGTTTCATCAAATGTTAGAGATGTTTTAAAGTTAAGGGTGGGATCAAAAATTCGTGATCCTCATCCAAAACATCTTCTTGACATGACTCAAACTGAATTCTTTAAAAAATTTAGTGATGAATCTGTGTTAATGAATTTACGAATTAGTCAAAGATCATTTGAAAAATGCAAACCCTGGTATGTTAAAATCAATAAACAAAGAATATCTTGTTGTTGTAAAACTCATGTCCAGTTTCGTTACTATTATGATGTTTTTCGATATATTCGTTGTATGTTGCATGGTAATGATCTTGTGCAGGATTGTGGTGTTTATGTTCCACCTGAAACTATAAAAGATTTTATTGGAAGTTTATTTTGTAAACCACCTAATGAACAGTTATTTCTTTCCAGTTCATGCATTTATGGTCTTTGCAATTTATGTGGGAACTATTCTTCGATAGGTGAATGTTTGCATGAACATGTTTCATCTGAGTTTGGACAAAAAATGGTTGATGTTAGGAGATTTAAAAATATAGAATACCCTCTAAAGGATGGAAAGATGGGGAAACGTTTAGAATTGATTACAGAACAGAATAGTGTGAATGCATTTATTAGTGAGTTTAAAACTCATATTGTTCCAAAATATGTGAAACATTCCCAACATGCCCGATGGCTTGATGGACAGTTTCGCATATGCAAGAACACATTTCCAATTGGAACAATAGTATCAGTTGTGGATTTTGCAGAAAATTATACTCTAAAACCACAAGAGGAAACTCAATCACAATACTACAACTCAGTGCAAGTGGCCATATTTGTGCACATTATATATAGACATGACCATGACAGTACAGAAGATAACAGAAAAATTTTGAGGGAGTATCATTTCTATGTTAGTGATAATCGATTACACTCTTCAGAGTTTGTCCAACATTGTTTCGAGGTATTTTATGATAATCTTAAGGAAAGAGAAATTGACATGAAACAACATATGATATGGTCAGATAACTGCACTGGACAATTCAAAAATGCAAGAATGTTTTATTGGCTATGCAAAGTTCACAAGATAACCAATGTCCAACATTTATGGAGTTTTTTTGAAGCGGGACATGGTAAGGGGGAACACGATGGAGCCGGTGCCTGTATAAAAAGAGCTCTTGCTAGAGAACAATTGAAATTCGAGGATGCAGTGAAATTCAGAGATGCTCGTGCAGTTGTAGATTGGTGCAATTCAAAGTTGTCAAAAGGATCAACTGAAAACTCTGCAATTCGACGTTTCTTCTGGTTGATAGAGGAAGATAGTATTCCTATTCGGCATGATTGTAATACCATCATTGGATCAACTAAATGGCATTCGTTTAAGAGTTCTAATTCAAACACATGGACTATATTCACAAGGCAACTTGCTTGCTTTTGTCAGTTTTGTGTTTCCGGAGATTGGGAATTTTGTGAGAATAAAGAATGGGTTGAAGAATGGCAACAAAGATCATTGACACCCATAGATGCAAATGATCCGCATGAAAGAACTAATGAAGATATGGATCAAATGTTTGCATCAAATGACTATGATCGCATTTCAGATCTTATACAACAAGGTAAAATTATTTTTGAAATTTGTTTTGATTTATTAAATAGTACATAAATTTATGAAATCTTACAGTGTATATTTTTGTTTTTATTTCTCATTAAATATTAAAATAAAATTGTTTTGTGCACAGGACATGTCTATGCTGTTGTTGCACCAGAGGACAATGAAGAGGGGACAGAGTATTGGTTGGCTCGATGTGTAGAGCCAAAACATAAGCTAACTACTCCTCGAGTAGATGATGATGGTTATGACTATCCAACAGGATCTGTGGTTGTTGTTGGCACTTGGCTACGCAAATATCTAACAAGAAAGAATGGATTGCCCGCATTTGAAGATTATGAATTAGAGAAAAAGATTATACATTACTCACATTTGGTAGTGGCAACTAATATAAAATTGGATAGATATCGTGGCAGGCCTGCTAATAAACAATTATGGACTCTCTCTATGGAAGAGCACGAGACAATTATAGATGCTTTGCAAAAGAGAGAGGATGCAGATGGTATAATAGAATGAATATCAAGTAAGTTATAATTTGAACCCTTAATCCACCTCCCTTTTAAAAGTCGTGATGCATATTATATATAGTATTTTAAATCATGAATCATAATTACAAAATCTAATCTACTAAAATTTTGTTTCAGGTCTACCACAAGTAGAAGGCATCAATGAAAACAAAGTTATTTGTGCATACTTTATGTTTCATTTTGAATAATTACAAGTAAGTTAAATTTTTGTACCCTTAAGGCAAATCCATTTGTATTTTAAATTCAATGTATTCTGATTATAAAAACTAATCATATGTATTTACTTTTTCTAGGTCTCTCAGAGTAGACTTGGCCTCAATGACTACTATATTGTTTGTGCATACTTTATGTTGTATTTTAAATTCAATGCATCCTGATTATAAAAACTAATCATATGTATTTTTTTTTCTAGGTCTCTCAGAGTAGACTTGCCCTCAATGACTACTATTGTTTGTGCATACTTTATGTTGTATTTTGAGAGATATAAATCCTTATTATTATAATTTAAATAGACTATTTATTTTATTTTAGATATGTCTTCTTGATTACATTTTGTGTACAATATACATAAATGAGAGACTACTGGTCAAATTTATGAATGAGATAATTATGTTTTAATCAAGTTCTATTCATTATATTTGTTAAATGATACTTTTTGATTTAGAATATGTTATAATTATAAGATATGTTTCGATACTTAGTTCAAGATGTATGCACATGTAGTTTATCTAATCACAAGAACTATTTAAATAAAATTCCAAAAATAAAATTACAAGTCCACATAATGCCTATAAAGTTGTTTAAGCACAACTTCCATAAATAAAATTTCAAGTCCACATAATATATAAAGTATGCGCAAAATTTCAAGTCCACATAATTTCAAGTCAATATATATGATCTAATGTGCACATAATTTCAAGTCCACATAATATCTAATGCGCACAATACACATAAAGTATGCACATAATATATATGATCTAATCCTATTATGAAACTATCCATATATATAAAGTATGGGTGTGCACGTGTAAACAAATATGTAAAGCCCGTAAAATAGTACATATCAGAGCCAAATAAATAGTAAAATTTCAAGTCCACATAATCCATATAATATCTAATCCATATATATGTCTAGATGGTAACATGATGTTCACTCCACATAATATCTAATGTGCACAAAATATATAAAGTATGCACAAAATATATATGATCTAATCCTATTATGCAACTATCCATATATATAAAGTATGTGCACGTGTAAACAAATGTGTAAAGTCCATAAAAAAGTACATATCAAAGCCAAATAAATAGTAAAATCTAAGTGCTATCATCAATAACATCTCGTGGTCTCTTGTCCCCAGGACGTGGTCCAGATCCACCTGTCTCATGCTGTACAATAAAAAAATAATATTAAAATATTACTTGAAATTAACTATTAAAAGAATCATTTATCAAATATAGTAGAATTCGTAAATTAAGTTACAAACTTACCATATGCTCATCAGATCCTGTAGCAGTATCTCTCTTGTCCCCAGGACGTGGTCCAGATCCACCTGTCTCATGCTGTACAATAAAAAAATAATATTAAAATATTACTTGAAATTAACTATTAAAAGAATCATTTATCAAATATAGTAGAATTCGTAAATTAAGTTACAAACTTACCATATGCTCATCAGATCCTATAGCAGTATCTCTCTTGTCCTCGGGACGTGGTCCAGATCCACCTGTCTCATGCTGTACAATAAAAAAATAATATTAAAATATTACTTGAAATTAACTATTAAAAGAATCATTTATCAAATATAGTAGAATTCATAAATTAAGTTACAAACTTACCATATGCTCATCAGATCCTGTAGCAGTATCTCCTCTAGCAGTATCTTGTGCAATATCAACACCAAATGCAGTGCTAGCTAACTCCTGTACAAGGTCAAATTCAAAGTGTCCAATTAAATCTTAAATTAAGAGTCAAAATAAGATCAAATTAAGTATTACATATTAATACCTCAAAGGATGTCGATGTGCGTTCAAATTGGCTCTGATCAAAATTATGAGGATAACCTATCCTAATGGTAGTGTCCACCTGCATACATGCATTTAATGAAATCATATTTAGTGAACATATATATGTGTACTAAATAATTTCAAGTAAAGTTACAATATTGTAAGAGTTCATATTTAAGTTAAGAATTATAAGATACATACCATAGATGGTGTCACAATAGTCAGACCCTCTTCTTGATGTGATGTAGAGGGTCCCTCATGACCTGAATCCTGGAGAAAGAAGCATTCAATGTATCAACATGAAAATTTATATAATATACGACGATAGCATATTAACTTAAAAAGATCTAGTACAATGTCTAGATATAAATTTATACTATACCCCATAAGGTGTGCCGAGTTGTCTTCCAGTAGATGCAATATTAACTCTAATATTAGGCGTAGTCCTTATCTACATAAACAAAATTTATTTAATGAAGTATTAGATTGTATAAAAAAAGAGATGCACTTAGTTTATACCTATATTTAATAAAGTACATAAAAACATTGACATGTACATGTATATTATATATATCTATACCTGGTCAAGATGAACATCCGAGCAAAGAAAATCCATATAAGATGTCATCATACTATCATCTGCTGCATCATGCTCATCTGGAACTGAAGTAGATCCTGCAGCAGTAGTAGGACCTAAACACGTCTCATGACAACTCGAACACATATGTGGCATCCATCGAGGAGCAGATGCCATGTGAGCAGCTTGCTCACTCAGGTTCCCTGTGAGGGAAGTCAAAGCATCTAATGTCGAAATGAATGATGTATTTTGGACATCTGCAGGAATCGATGGAGCAACAAGTGGAACTATGGGTGGATCCGGTAGGGGATTATTACTCCGTGCCCCTAATCTATGCTGTGGCATTCCACGACCAACACCCTGGAATGACTTAATATCAAAATAATTTGGTTTTTGGTTCATTACAAACTCACAGTATAATTTCTTCAAAAAATAAAAAGGGACCTCATAATTACGATGTGGTGGATAATCAAAAACCATCCACCATCTATCCCAAAAGTATCTAGCCATTTCTGGATGCACACACCACCTAATTGAAATTCTTTTCTGGTTAGGTTGCATTGGTTCTCTTGTTTTTGGGTTGGTAAAATATGGACATAAATGAGCTTTGGTTATTTTCAAATCTGTGATTTGTCTATAAGTTAAACCATCGGCATAAAAATCACGCAACTCTTGTCGTCGTCTATGAAATTGATCTAATTGAGAATCAACAGATCTAACTGACTCGACAACAGTTTGCATTGATTTTGCAAACTCTACAAGATGGGGTGGCGTGACTTGCTCATTTTGGATAGCAGCAATGTTTTGTTCAATCACTTGTAGGTTTTCATTAATTCGTTCTCTTAAACGAATTTCATCCAATCTAGGGGGTTGTGGTGGTGGTGGTGGTGGTGGTGGTGGTGGAGGAGGAGGAGGAGGAGGAGGAGGAGGAGGAGGGGGTTGTGGTGGGGGATTTTCACCTAATAGTTCATCTATGTCAAAAACATCCATGATGGCAAAGAACTCCTGCATATATAAAGATATGCATGAATTATATACAACTCTATGTCAAAGAAGAATCTATTTTACTAAATTAAAAAAAAACATTTATAAATAGTAACATTTCTATGTTGTTGAATGAGATACACATGAAATATATAATATAATATTGAACTTAAAAAAATATACATGTACATACTATTGAATCTTGAAATATAAAATTTGCGCATAAAACTTAATAAAAACTTTCAATGAAACATCATAAATCTATTAGAATTCAATTACGTAGTTTTGAGATAATTGTCATCAATTCATATTACATTGATTAGTCTTCAAACAATCTTAAAAAAAAACTAATCTCCCATGACTATAAATGACATACTTAAAACATATTATATTCTAAGTGGTTGTCATGTAAAGACAAAACATCAAAACTTTTGAAGAGTTAAGCATATTTCACCATTAAATTTCTCCCATAATCAAATCTACACAAGATTATAATTTACAAAAGGTCTTCAAAAAATATTATTTCCTATAAATCATTTATTATAAAACTCCGCAATCATTTGTTTTCATATATAATCTTTCTATAAAATTTAAGATATCAATCCATACACAAATTCTCTTACAAAGTTCAATAAGAAATGAAGGATAGAGGATTAAATACTAAGATTGTTTTGAGAGATCAATGGAGTAGATTGATTGAAAGGATTGTGTGCATTAGAAGCTTCCAAGTGGCAACTTAAATGTTTGGTGCACATGAGGAGTTCATGATCCAAGAAAGTTTTGAGGAAAAGGTCTTCTTAGGGGCGTATACACCAAGATGTTGTAAAAAAAGGTAGCCAAATGACCAAAAAAAGATAAACACGAGTGCGTTATTGGGAAATTCATTTAACGCATTTGAGGTCTTTTTTGTAGTGTTTTTTTCTTACACTATACTAGGCTTGTTTACACTATCGTAGGTTCATTAGGACTATCCTAGGTTCATTAGGATTGTCCCAAGTTCATTATTGCTTTCTTAGGCTCATTAGGACTTTCTTAGGTTCATTAAGACTGCCCTACATTCATTAGGATCATTTGAGGCTCATTGGGACTTTCAAAGAAATGTTGCTCTCTCATTAGGCAAGGAGGATATAGACCCTTTAGGTTCTCTCATGTTTTATAGACATTTGATAGGTTTTAAATTCGAAATATTCATTAATGGAGTTAGTCTAGTGTTTCTTGGTTAGTGAGGAGGATCAGTAGATGTACATCATTAAAGTTTACATAAGGGTTGCATTCAAGTCTTGAAATATTCCATCTCTTGTTCAAATATATGTAAGAAGGGGAGAACATTGGATATATTACATCATTAGATAGTGGATATAACCATTGAGTTTTAAAATTAATTAGCCTCAATAAAAAAATCTCAATTTCTATATATTTCATAAATGCATAATTAGATAAATTATTACTTATAAATAAATCAATATGCATTTCTTTCAAAGAAACAAGAAACATACAAATAATAATAAGTTGTGATCTATATATCTAAATATGAAAATAATTCCATTAAAACTTTTACCTAGGTTAAGCATAAAAGTGATAATAAAACATAATCACCATGTTTTATTTCAACCTTAAAAGTAAAAGAACTCTACATATCCTAAAATTAGGACTTAATCACATCAAATAATTCTAATATAACTCAAAATACTCCTTCAACATATAAGATGATCTATGCTAGATGGCCATGTCTTACTTTCATTCCATTTATGGATTTCTTACATAGTAATACAAAAAATAACTTTCATCGAAATTAAGCATCTTTAACCATGAGATTATATATATCCTCAATTGTATATTCAAAATACTTCTTGGGAATTATATTTTTCAAATCTTTCAGATGTATATATAATTAGCACCCCATTTAGAAAACTCATTATCAATCAACATTATAAATCAAGAATATTTTTTATTTTGTATTAATGAATTATATATTTGGCATATTAGCTTCCTTTATGAACCTATGTAAACCAAACTCCAATTTTAGTAACTTATCTAGTTTTGCTCTAAAATTGTGTCCATAATTGATCCTTTTATACCATCACATGACATAATAGGACCTTTATGCCATGACATGGCATAAACCTAAGCCTAAACTTTCATATCTAAAATTTGAAAAACTTAATGTTAATTACTTTTAAGGTTATACTAATTTAGTGGTAACTTTTGTATTGCCTAATGAGGATTAAGAACAATTTAGGTACATATGTTCGGTTTTATGTCAATTTCATTTTCGAACATTTTTGTTTTTGTTTCCATTTCATTTTTGGTTTTTTGTTTGTGTCGATTTCATTTTCGAACGTTTTTGTTTTTGTTTCCATTTCATTTTCGGTTTTTTGTTTGTGTTGATTTCATTTTCGAACGTTTTTGTTTTTGTTCCCATTTCATTTTTGGTTTTTTGTTTGTGTCGATTTCATTTTGTTAATTATCTAGGTTTGGTTTTGGTTTCTAAATTTGTTGATTACGGTTTAGGGTTAACTGTTCAAAAATATTTTACATCAAAATCAAGAATTTACAAATATAAAAAATAATTTATTTATATGCTACTATTAAAAAAAACTAAAATAATAAAAAAAAAACTAAATAATACACCAAAAAAAGAGAAAAATATACAAGAAAATTATGAACTGTGAAAATAGGTGACAGAATGTGCACCTGGGATAGTGGTGGAGGTTTGAAGTGGAAACCACAGCACGGGGGCCCGTTTTCGATATCTTCTTGTGCAACAGTAAAATGAAAAATTATCCAAAAAAAAGGGTAAAAATAGCTTTTCAAAACGGGCCCCCGTTTTTTAAAAACGGGCCCCCGTTTTGTTTAAAAACGGGGGCCCGTTTTGTTTACAAACGGGGGCCCGTTTATTAAAAAACGGGGGCCCGTTTTATCTGGCTTCGGCACCCCGTGACCTTTCGGCTCGGGAGCCCGAACCATTAACGGGCCCCCGTTTTTTAAAAACGGGGGCCCGTTTTGCGGAGCACATTTTCCAACGCGCAGACTTCCGCGAATTTGTGACTCATTAGCTTGCACATACCCCTAAGGCAGTTAGAGATTTACCTAAAATTATCAAACCTCAGAATATAGTATGTAAGGAATGTCAATTTGGAAAACAAGTTAGAGCTAGCTTCAAAAGTATTCCAGAAAAATGAAATAATGCTCTTGATTTGATTCACACTGATTTATGTGGTCAGATAGAACTAAAAGCTTACAAGGTGATAGATATTTCATGCTAATCATTGATGGCTATTCTATAATGTGTTGGGTTACTTTTCTCAGAGAAAAATCAGAAGCACTTGGAAAGTTCAAACTATTCAAAGCAATGGTAGAAAATGAAACTGGTAAGAAAATCAAATGTTTAAGATCAGATCAAGGAGGAGAATTTACATCTAAGAAATTTAATACATTCTATGAAGTGAATGGAATCATAAGATAGCTATCAGCACCTCGGACACTACAACAGAATGGAATTGTTGAAATGAAAAACAGAACTATCTCGGATGCAACAAGAAGTATGTTATCGGAAGAAAACCTACCACATGTATATTGGGGAGAAGTAGTTAGTACAATGGTCTATACATTCAACAAAGTTCACATCAAAAGTGAAACTGGTAAGACCCCTCATGAACTATGGTTTGGTAATACTCCTACTCTTAAGTATTTCAAAAGTTTTGGAAGTAAATGTTATATCAGAAGAGATGAGTACATTGGCAAATTTGATCCTAGAAGTGATGAAGGAATATTTCTTGGTTATTCATCTAAGAGCAAGTCATATAGATGTTTTAACAAAAGATTGTAGAAAATTATTGAAAGTACAAATGTAAAGATTGATGAACAATTTAGAGGAACTTCAAGGTATATAGACTCTGAACCGGTAACAATTTTTTTTGACAAATGAACCTACTCTCAATCCACCAGTACAGAATGAAGATCCAGTTACCTCGGTATCATCTGAGGATTCCACATTAATTGAGGAACAACAACAAATAAAGACACCCCAGTATGTAAGACTGAATCATTCTGAAGATCAAATAATTGGAAATAAGTTTAAAGGAGTTATGACAAGAGGAATATTGGCAAATGAAGAGGTATGTCTTATTTCTCAAATTGAATCATCATTTGTCAATGAGGTATGTGAAGATAAATTTTGGATTAAAGTTATGAAAGAAGAATTAGAACAAATTGAGAAAAACAACACTTGGGCATTAGTTCCCGACCTAAAGATAAAAATGTAATTGGAACCAAATGGGTATTTAGAAAAAAACTTAATGAAGATGGTAAGGTTGTTAGAAATAAAGAAAGACTAGTGTGTAAGGGATATTCTCAGAAGGAAGAAGTTGATTACAATGAAACCTTTGCACTGGTAGCTAGAATTGAGGCAGTCAGATTATTTTTGGCTTTTGCAGCACACAAGAACTATAAAGTTTATCAAATGGATAATAAATGTGCATTTTTGAATGGAGATCTTGAAGAGGAAGTATACATTGAACAACCTGATGGATTTTATTTGATAGATGACAATGATATGGTTTGCAGGTTAAGAAAAGCTTTGTATGGATTAAAACAAGCTCCAAGAGCTTGGTATGCAAGATTGGATAAGTATCTTTTAAAGATTGGTTTTACTAAAGGAAATGTAGACAACAATTTATATTATAAAGTAACTAATGATGACATCTTGATTATAGAAGTATTTGTTGATGATATAATCTTTGGAGAGAAGATGGATTATGTAATGAATTTTCTATTAAAATGCAGCAAGAATTTGAAATGTCTATGATTGGAGAAATAAATTTTTTTTAGGATTGTAGATCTCACAGACTGATAAAGGTATATTCTTGAGTCAATCCAGATACTTAAAAGAGTTACTAAAGAAATTCGGGATGGAGAACTTTAAACCGGTAAGCACACCTATGACAACAAATGACAAATTATCACAAAGGGATGAATCTACACCTGTTAATCCAACTAGATACAAATCTATTATATGAGGTTTACTATATTTGACAGAAACTAGACCTGATATTATGAATGCAGTATGTATTATTTCAAGATTTCAAAGTAATCCTAGAGAAAATCATGAATCAACAGTAAAAAGGATTTTCTGGTACTTACAAGGCACTATAAATCTTGGATTGTGGTACCCGAGAGATGAAAACTTTAAATTATGTGCATACACAGATGCAAATTAGGAAGGAGATGTGGATGATAGAAAATGCACCACTAGTGGAGCATTCTTTCTTGGAAACAAATTAGTCTCTTGGTTGAGTAAGAAACAAAGTTGTACATCTTTATCAATAGCAGAATCAGAATATGTTGTAGCAACAACTAACTGTACATAGGTAGTATGGCTTAAGCAAATGTTGAAAGACATAAAGGTAAAATGCAAGGAACCTATTACTATCTATTGTTATAACACTATAGGAATTGATATGTCTAAGAATCCGGTATTACATTTTAAAACCAAACCTGTTTCTATCAAACTAAATTTTCTAGGGGAAAATGTTGAAGCAAAGGAGATAAAACTGGTTTATGTGAATACTAAAGAATAGATTGTAGATATTTTCACTAAACCTTTGCCTAAGCAGACTTTTGAATATCTCAGAGATCAGCTTGGAGTCATACCACCATTAGTAGAGACTTTGACAGTTGATGATTGTCATCAACCAACAGAATTAACAGAGAAATATTTATTCTGGTCTTTGGTGGGAAGCTACTTCTCAGGGGGAGTAGTTGGTATATTGAATTGATTGGTATTTTGCATATGAACTTGGTTTTATTGTAACTTTGGCATTTGATGTCAAAGGGGGAGAGATTGGTATGGAATAACTTTGAAAAACACAAAGAAAACACATGTTGCTCCTAGGGGGAGAGATTGTTGTTTAGGAGAGATTATTACTCTTTGTATCTATATCTTGATTTTTGTTTATGATCTTTTTGGAGATTGTTGGTTTTTGGTATTTGGCATTTCTATTTTAGCACTTTAATGGTTTTTCCATCTTGTGTTGCCATCAATACCAAAGGGGGAGATTGTTGGTATTTTGGTATGGTTTTGTCGTTGATGTCAACACCTACTAAACACTTATCAACTTTGGAACTTTGGAGAATCAATAACATTCACCGGCAAGCAAGTGACTCATGCATAGTCACTGGTATCTAGTACACCAACAAGATATAATGGTCACCGACACTTGGAATGATATGGAAAACACATGGTTATGTCGAAGACATCGTTTGGACATCTTGTCCTGGAGTTTTGTTCATTGGTATATTCATATTTGCATATTTGTTGTTACCGGCAAATAGTTCCAGGGTTACACCGACAGGTTTATCTTTTCCAGATTAGCATGGGACGCAATGGAGATGATTAATTATTGTTGTAAATGCATTAAGCCAACATGTTTAATCAGTTATTGTATCGGATATTGTATTATTTGTAAAATGTTTTTATTGTAATATCTTGTAGAGCCGACCTACTAAAATTGATCTTAGGTTATGGTATAAATGTAAGATCTTATTTGTAAGATCAGATGTGAAATGTAAAAAAGGATTGTGTGAAGGTATATGCATGAATAAGTAGAGCCATACACACAGATATCATTTGAAGATTGAAGGAGGGATTTTGTGAAGACAATCAGAACTACACTGGTACTAAATCTAGCATATGAAGATGCTATTTTGTGCAGTACATTCTTATTGAATTTAACCATCCAACTGTAGTCAGTGTGACTCCCATTTTGTGATTGAGCAGTGAGCTCTAGGTGGTTGGCCTTTCTGCATGTGCAGACCCCATTTATGTACACTTACTATCTATAGTAGTATCATCTGATTGTGGGTAAGGTTTCCCACCTTAATTTTTCCCCTTACAGGGTTTCCATGTACAAATATTGGTGTTATGTGTTGTGGATGACTTGTGTTTATGTTTCATTCGCTAATCCTTACTGGTATAGCAATTAACTATTAAAACTGTCTACTGGCATATTGAACTGGTTTACCGATATTAAGCATTAAGTTAGTTAAGTTGTTTTTGGTTTGAATTTATATGACAATGGATTCACCCCTCCCCTCTCTGTTGTCTCTGAGACCTAACAAAATGATATTTTCAAAATGTTGCAAAGAAATAAAAAATGAGAAAGAGTCAAAAATTCCTAGCACAAAGAGAATCTCACCTCGCATTCACTGGTGAATGTCTGTGAAAATCATCAGGGTAACAGAGATACTGAACTTTAGAGATCACAAACCTAAGTCACAACATATTGGTTTCCTCCAAGCTCAACAAAATAATAGAAAATGTAAAGTTATTTCATATTCATCTTTACTTCTAGGGTTCCAAAAACCCTAAGGTAGGCCCGATGAAGCAAAATCCTTTTTGTTTGTGCGTATTAAAAATAAAAGCTTCATTTTAATTTCTATGTCATGGCCTAGGTTTTCTTTTATAATTCATGGAAGTGTTTAATAAACACTTCTTCCTTTTAGGTCATTGTAGGCCTTTTTAGGGTTATTATTTTTTAAGAAGACTCTCTTATGTTTGCATGTTAAAATTTGTAAATCTTTATTTAAAGTGATATTCATAAATCACTTGAGTAAAAGATATTTTTTCAAATGCAAAATAGACTTGGACAAGTGTTAATTGAATAGTTAACTTTAGGGATTTGGAGTCTTTCTCAAACACATGGAATTAAATTAGGTTATTGGACACCTAATAGGAATTTTGAGTCCAATTAGAGAGTCCTGGTAGTTGAAGGTTCAGGCAAAGAGTGTTTTTGAATGCTCAACTACTTGATTCTTGGAGTTTCATCCATAATTTTTAGGGATTTTCAATTGCATCCGAGTCAAAGAGTTTGTGTTCTTTTTTACTTCTCTTTTTGTAGTTTAAGAAGAGTTCACTTTCAGTTATGCCCTGATTTCGAGGAGAGGCTTAGAGTTTTCACCACACATCTTTCTTGAAGCCAAAAAATTCAAAATTTGAATTTTGGCAAGCTTTTGTCACTCCTCTTACTCTAGTTCTGGAGTATTTCTTGTAATGGTGTAGTAGTAGTTTGTTCATACTCTTGTAACTCATTCCTGGTGAATATTTTCAGATTTTCACGAACAGTATTCATATTTTGTGATGAAAAAACCACATTCTTTTCAATCAAAAATTGTTCCTTCTCCTATATCGATGTTCAAAATATTGTTGTGGATGTTTTTGATGAAATAGTTATGATTGTTATTCAATAATCCTTCATTTTATCATTTTCCTTCAATGTTCAGTTCACGGTGTAGCATGCTATAGTGTAGGTGTGTGATTGTGTATGTTATTCTGTTGTATCAAAATTGTGAGAAGCATGATTTCTTATCCTTTTGTGAGCAGAAGGAACCTAGCCTTTCGTAAGAATTATTTTTGCAAGCATGCATTTTTTAGGATTCCTAGAGATACTAAGAGGGGGGAGGGGTGAATCAGTATCTTGCCGGTTTATATATTTTATAATCTTATTAAACAAATTCCAAAATAGTGTATTGGTAAATAAGAATTAATGTAGTAAATAAGAACAATAACCACAACATAGAAAGCACACCATAACAAAATATTTTTAATGAGGAAACCTAGTGTGGGAAAAACCTTAGCGGCATTTGTGACCCACAATATTCACTCACTGGGCAATAAATGAATATTACTTACAATAGGGGCCTGCAAATGCAGGAAGGCCAACTACCTAAGGCTCACTGACTTACAAAAATGGATTATGCAAATCCAATATCATATACTTCTTTAGTTCAGCATCTTCTATGCCAGGTTCAATACCGATTTAAGCTCACAAAATAACCATAACCCTCACTCCAAAATCTGCCTTAATATTTGCATATTACTTCTGCAATAATCTGACCATATCCACATCCTAAATGATCTACAAGATCTCATACTTATATGAGTCATATTACAATTCAACTTGTCGGCTTACAAAAAGATATTACAATTAAATACAAAATGTAATAAACAAAATCTTGTCGGCTAGGGTGCCGATAAACTATCTGCCGATGCCGGTGCCTGTCAGTGCCATAGGATTGCAAGGTTGCCATCAATGACAATACCTTCAATCACCTACAATTTCTCATTGGAGTGTGCATTTTCCAACAACATTATGTAGTTGTGAACTATTTTTAATTTTATTTTTGGATTATTGTGAGTTCAATATCAAAACAAGTCATTTTAGTCATTGGTGGATCACCTTTTTTTAGTAGTATTTTCTATTTTATGCATATCCTTCCCTTTTCTCAAAAATTCAATTAATTTTTAGGTGATCAAATAGGAAGCCAACATATAATCTGGAGGTCTACCCTCATAATAGGATACCCACAACTTGAGAGAAGTCCAATGTGTCACAAGATTGTAGGAAATTAAAGCTTACCTTGGGTGCAAATCCTCATGACAACAATTAGTTGAGTATAGTTTTTAGCAGCAACAATGTATTCAGCTTCTGAAGTAGATAAAGAAATAGCATCTTGCTTCTTACTTTCCCAATAAACCAACTTATTTCAAAAAAAGAATGCACTACTTGTAGTTCTTTTCTGATCATCAACATCACCTACCCAATAAACATCTATAAGAGAATTTAAAATGAAATCATCATTCTTCCGATACCAAAAACCATAATCAATTGTTCCCTTCAAATATTTGAATCTCCTTTTCACACTAGTAACATGAGTTTCCTTAGGATCAACCTGGAATCTTGCAACAAGACATACAACATTCGTAATGTCTAGTCTAGTCTGAGTCAAATATAGAATTGCACCAATCACAGATCTATACAAAGTCTAATTAGCCTTCAGAGATTCATCATTCTTTATTATCTTACATCTAGTTACCATAGGATTTCTAATAGGTTTGGAGTTATCTAACCCAAACTTGTTTAGTAATTACTTCACATACTTTGACTGAGATATGAAAATGCCTTTATCAGTCAGTGTAATTTGTCATCCCAAAAAAAATTTCATCTGACCTATCATAAACATCTCAAACTCTTTTTGCATATCATCAATAAACTTCTTACTCAAATCATCATTTCCTCCAAAAATATTTTCATCAACAAAAAATTCAAGAATCAAAATGTTATCATTATCAATCTTGAAGTATAAATTACTATCATTAGTACCTTTACAGAATCCCAACTTCATCAAATAGTTGTCCAATCTGGAATACCAAGCTCTAGGGGCTTGTTTAAGTCTATACAATGCTTTCTTCAATCTGCACACCATGTCTCCTTCATTTGTCAATGAAAATCCATCTGGTTGTTCAATGTAGACTTCTTCCAACTCACCATTCAAAAAAGATGACTTCACATCCATCTGATGTACCTTGAAATTCTTATGAATAACATATACATGAAATAATCTAATAGTTTCAATTAAAGATACTAGAGAAAAAGTCTCCTCAAAATCAACACCTTCCATGTGTGAACATCTTTTACATACCAGTCTTTCTTTGTTTCTAACAACTTCTCCATCTTCATTCAATTTATTCCTAAATACCCATTTAGTACTAATTACATTCTTGTCATTAGGTCTTAGAACAATTTCCCATGTATTTCTCTTCTCAATCTAATTTAACTCTTCTTCCATAGCTTTTACCCAATTTTCATCTTTACAAGCTTCAACAACATCTTTGGGATCAATCTTGGAAATCATACATATCTCTTCAACAAAAATACTTCTCCTAGTCACTACACCTTCACTTTTATCACCAATAATTTGATTCTCTGAATGATTTAGTCGTACATACCAAGGGGTCTTTTGATTACTTTTATTTTTAGTTTCCTAAACTTCTTCACTCCAAATAGCATTTGGAGTTACTAACTCTTCTAGATCGCTCTACTTTATGCTTTGAATCTACACTTGCTTTGAGATAACATCTTGATCATTAGGTTCATATCCATATGCTTTTATTTATTTCTCATGACAGTCATCAACCTTCACATTTGTCCTTTCTACTATTTTTCTCAATCTGTTGTTGTAACACCAATCGACCTTGCTCTTAGTAGAACATCCCAAGAAGATTCCTTCATCACATATTGAAACAAATTTTTCTATAGCCTCATTGCTTTTGATATAGCATCTGCATCCAAAGATTCTAAAATATTAGCTATAGGAACATGACCAAACCATAACTCACAAGGGGTCTTACTAGAATTACCTTTTATATGCACCCGATTGAATGTGTGCACAATAGTGCTAACAACTTCTCTCCAATAGATATTTAGAATATTTCCTTCAATCATCATAGTCCTAGAAACATCCAAAATAGTTATATTCTTTCTTTCAATAACTCCATTCTACCGAGGGGTTTGTGGAGCAGATAATTGTCTCCTAATTCTATGCTCTTCACAAAAGGATTTAAACTCACCAAAAGTGAATTCTCCTCCTTTATTAGATCTTAGACACTTAAGCTTAAATCTTTTCTCTATCTCTATCTTAGCTTTGAATATTTTGAATTTCTTCAGTCGTTTAGATTTATCCCTTAGAAAAGTGACCCACATCATTCTCGAATAGTCATCAATCAGCAACATAAAGTATATGTCACCCTGCAAACTTCTCACCCTAGAAGGACCACATAAATCAATATTCACAAGGTCTAATATCCCATTAGTTGTATATTGTTTTCTCTTGAATGAAATTCTTGTTGGTTTTTTGAATTGACATTCTTTACACATGGGACTAGTAGGCTTCACTACCTTAGGTAGATCTTGTTGGGATCCAATAACATTGACAGGGGGGGTGAATTAGTTTTCTTCCGGTGAGATAAGATTTTATATTTTTATACTATACATATAAACCGGTAAATAAATAAACATATAACTTGAAGAAAATAAACCATCCATATACATGAACACCATAACACACAAAATTTATATGTGGAAAACCTCAAAGAGGAAAAACCACGGTGGGATTTGTGACCCACAATATCAGTTCACTAGCCATATCAAAGGATATTACATATAATGAGGGCCTGCACATGTAGGAAGGCACACTGCATATAGTAGACTGATCAACACTAAAGAGTCTCACTAACTACAAGATTCTATTGAAGTAAAATAATGAAAATGAACTCACAAAATTCATCTGCTTTGCCAAATAGAGTTCTGGTTCTAGCACTACTTTGTTCTGGTTCATAAACCCTGAACAATGTTAGTATTTTGGATATGTTAATATGGTTTTGTCATTGATCTCAACACTTGTCAACACTTGTCAACATTTATCATTACTTGGAGATTATTGTTTATATTCATCAGCATGATCAGTGACTTATGTAGAGTCATAGGTATCTGGTTCACTGATAGGTTATCTTGTTCACCGACACTTCGAATGACTTGGAGATTACTTGGTTATGTCGAAGATATTATTTGGACACTTGGTTTTAGTTATTTGTTCATTGGTTTATTTGGGTTTGCATATTTTTTGTTACCAACAAATAGGTCTAGGATATGCACCAACAAGCATATCTATTCCAGATCAGCACAACATGTCATGTAGATGATTTTTTATTATTGTAAATGCATTGAGCCAACATGATACATTAGATATTGATTCATGTAATTGATTTTATTGTAATATCTTAGTGATTTGACCTACTCATTTGGTCTTAGGTTTTGGTATATATGTAAGATCTCATTTATGAGATTGTGGGGTAAAATGTGGAAAAGGATTGAATAAGGTATATGTGAATATAAGCAGAGCTATACACACAAACATCATTCAATATTGAAGGAAGGTTTGAAGAAGGCATATAAGAGCTTAACTAGTATTGAATCTAGTGTTAGGTCCCAGAGACAACTGAGAGGTGGGGGGTGAATCAATTGTCCAATAAATTCAATCAAAATTAACTTAACCAAAACTTAATGCTTAATACCGGTAAACCAAACTTTATGCCGGTAGACAGTCTTAACAGTTAATTGCAGTACTAGTAAAGATTAATGCATGAAATAGAAAGACAATAACATCCACAACACATAACACAAATATTTGTACGTGGAAACCCTATAAGGGGAAAAACCATAGTGGAAAGCCTTACCCACAATCAAATGATACTACTGTAGATAGTATATGTGTACAATATGGATTCTACACATGAAGAAAGGCCAGCTAGCTAGAGCTCACTGCTCAATCACAAAATGAGAGTCACAATGACTACAATTGGATGGTTAAATCCAATGATAATGTATTGTAAAAAATAGCATCTTCATATGTTGGATTTAGTACCAGTTCAGTTCTGATTGCCTTCACAAAATCTTTCCTTAAACCTTCAAATGATGTCTAAGTGTATAGCTCTACTTATTTTGGCACATACCTTATTGCAATCCTTTTTACATTCACACACTTGTCTCACAAATAAGATCTTACATTTATATCATAACCTAAGACCAATTTGAATAGGTCGGCTCACTAAAAGATATTACAATAAAATCAATATCCGATGCATGATCTCGGATCAATGTATTTACAATAATAATAAATCATCTCCATAACATGTCGTATTGATCTGGAATAGATATACCTATCAGTGCATATCCTGGATGTGTTTCTCGGTAACAAAAAATATGCAAACCCAAATAAACAATTAACCAAATCGCTAAAACCAAGTGATCGAATAATGTCTTCGACATAACCAAGTAGTCTCCAAGTCATTCCAAGTGCTAGTGAACAATATAATCTACCGGTGAACCAAATACCAGTGACTATGTATAAGTCTTTGACTTGCTGGTGAACATAACCAAAATCTCCAAGTGTTGATAAGTGTTGACAAGTGATGATAGGTGTTGAGATCAATGACAAAACCATATCAACATATCCAAAATACCAACAATCTCCCCCTTTGGCATTGATGGCAACACAAGATGGAAAAACCATCAAAGTGCCAAAACAGAAATGCCTAAAACCAAAAACCAACAATCTCCCAAAGAGATCATTAACCTGAAACCAAAATACATAATATCTCTCCCCCTAGGAATAATCTCTCCCCGAAAGAAAAAGATAATGTGTTTTTCCATATCAATCTCTCCCCCTTTGACATCAAATGCCAAAGCAAAGCAAAATCGAATACAAAATACCAACTTATTTAATATACCAACTACTCCCCTTGAGAAGTAGCTCTCCTCATCAAAGCCAAAATAAAATATTTCTCTATTAATTCTGTCGGTTGATGACAAACATAAAATGTCTAAGTCTCTATCAGTGGGGGTAGGACTCCAAGTTTCTCTCTAAGATACTCAAATGTTTCCTTAGGAAAAGGCTTTGTAAAAATATCTGCAATCTTCTCTTTAGTATTCACGTAAATCAATTTCACTTCTTTTGCTTCAACATTCTCCTTTAGAAAATTGAATTTGATAGAAACATGTTTAGTCTTAGAGTGAAATATTGGGTTCTTTGATATATCAATTGCTTCCATATTATCATAGTAGATAGTTATAGGTTCCTTGCATTTTACCTTTATGTCCTTCAACATTTGCTTGATCCATAATACCTGTGTGCAGTTTGTTGTTGCTGCAACATATTCTGATTCTGCTATTGATAAACTTGTACAACTTTGTTTCTTGCTCAACCATGAAATTAGTCTACTACCAAGAAAAAATTCTCCATCGATGGTGCTTTTCTGTCATCCACATCTCCTACTGAATTAGCATCTATGTATGCACATAAATCAAAAATTTCATCTCTAGGATACCATAAACTAAGATTTGTAGTGCCTTGTAGGTACCGGAAAATCTTTTCCACTGCTGATTCATGATTTTCTTTAGGATTACTTTGAAATCTTGAAATAATACATACTCCATTCATAATATCAGGTCTTGTTTGTGTCAAATACAGTAAACCTCCTATCATAGACTTGTGTCTAGTCGGATTAACAGGTGTTGATTCATCCTTCAAAGATAGTTTATCAATTGTAGGCATAGGTGTGCTTACCGGTTTACAGTTTTCCAAGCCAAATTTCTTTAGTAATTCCTTTAAGTACTTAGATTGACATAGGAATATACCATTTTGTTAGAAAAATCTTTACACAATCCATCTTCTCCTCCAAAGATTATATCATCAACAAAAACTTCAATAACCAAGATGTCATAATTAGTCACTTTGTAGTATAGATTGTTGTCAACATTACCTTTAGTGTATCCAAGCTTCAAAAGATATTTGTCCAATCTAGCATACTAGTCTCTAGGAGCTTGTTTCAATCCATATAAAGCTTTCCTTAACCTGCAAACCATGTCTTTGTTATCTGTCAAAGAAAATTCATCAAGTTGTTCAATATAAACTTCTTCTTCAATATCTTCATTCATAAATGCACATTTAACATCCATTTGATATAATTTATAGTTCTTGTGTACTGCAAAAGCCAATAAAAGTCTGACTGCCTCAATTCTAGCTACTGGCACAATGGTTTCATTATAACCAATTCCTTCCTTCTATGAATATCCCTTACACACTAATCTTGATTTGTTTTTGATTACCATACCATCTTCATTAAGTTTATTTCTGAAAACCCATTTAGTTCTAATTACATTTTTGTCTTTAGGCCGAGGAACTAATGACCAAGCATTATTCCTTTCAATTTGCTGCAATTCATCTTCCATAGCTTTAATCTAATATTTATCTTGACATGCCTCATTAATTGATATAGGTTCAATTTGAGAAATAAGACATACCTCTTCATTTGCCAATCTTCCTCTAGTCATAACTCCTTGAAATTTGTTTCCAATTATCTGATCTTCAGAATGATTCAGTCTTACATACCAGGGTGTTTTTACTTGCTACTATTCTTCATTGACTGTCGAATCTCCAGATGATGTCAGTGTCACTGGATCACCATTCTATACCGGTGTATTTATAATAGGTTCATTTGTGATTATCTCTATTGCCGGTTCAGAGTTTGTGTACCTTGAATTTCCTTTAAACTATTCATCAATCTTCACATTTGCACTCTCAACAATTTTCTGCAATCTCTTGTTAAAACATCTATATGCCTTGCTCTTAGATGAATAACCAAGAAATATTCCTCCATCACTTCTAGGATCAAATTTACCAATGTACTGATCTCTTCTAATATAGCATTTACTACAAAATATTCTAAAATATTTAAGAGTAGGAGTATTACCAAACCATAGTTCATGTGGGGTCTTATGGGTTTCACCTCTGATGTGAACTTTGTTGAATGTATAAAATGTTGTATTGACTTCTTTTGTCCAGTATATATGAGGTAGATTTTCTTTTGATATCATACTTCTGGCTGCATCCAAGATAGTTTTGTTTTTCCTTTCCACAACTCCATTTTGCTAGGGTGTCTGAGGTGCTGATAACTATTGATCCCATTCACTTCATAAAATGTATTAAATTCCTTAGATGTGAATTCAACTACTTGATCTGATCTCAAACATTTGATTTTCCTGCTGGTTTCATTTTCTACCTGTTGTCTTCAAAATCTGATTCACTTTAACATCCTTATAGTGACATGATAACTCTATATGCAGAAGAGATATTAAAGAGAAGGAAAATTCTAGCACAACATATGACAAGGTTTGATTAACCTTCTACACTTCAGACTTATTCAAAGTCTTGGTGGGTATACCTTTGTAAACTAAATTCACACTTTAAAATGATAAATCCACATCAAACAAGTCCAAAAACCAGTGGATCTAATCACCTTAAAACTAACTAAAACAAAGGAATGAAAATTGTACTCATGTTTAGTATTGACCTACAAAATATGTAATAGACAACCTTGATCTATACCAATGCCTTATCCAAGGTCACAGAGTCATCTAAGTTCAAACAATACTCTCACAATCAAATATCTCCACATATCCCATTAGTTTCGCTTCTACAGATCCCTATATATGCCTAACACACATAAGAATTTATTCATGCCAAATTAAACTATGCTCATCAAGATTCAAAATATCTCACAACGAATTTACTGGTAGAAGTGATTCCTGCATATTTAATTCCCCTCCTGAAGAGAAAAGCTAAGAAACATATCTACTAAAAGTTGCCTTACAACCCATATCCAAACAAAATAACCCCAGATTACTCAGAATGAAACATTAAACACTTGCAAACACATTTGAAGACAACACAAAGTTTTAACTCAAAACCAATGGTCTATATATTGATATTTTCTTCAAAAAATTATTACAAGAAACTTTTCAATATTCTCCATTAAAACTTGAAAAAGCCTAGATAAATTTCTGCAACGTTTTCTTACAATTCTTTGCAATTCCTTTCTACTAGTCCTAGTATCCTTTTATAACAATATGGATGCATACAAAGCTTCAGACTTTCCTAGGAGAGTTTGTTACAATCATTACTTTTCAAGAAGAAGTTACAGAATCTTTTACAAATGTGGTCACAAGTCCTTTTCAACCTCCGCGACTTCTTCTACTTGTTGTCCAGTTGCAACCTCTTCTAACTGCTCTACATCTTGTATGGCATATTTTCTTGTCCACTCATTGTATACATCATCAGCTGACCATGCAAAGTTAATCACTTTTCCTTTTGCCATGGCTAACCTTTTCCAAGAATTCCTCATTTTGTTAACCTCTAAATTGAGAAAACCATAATGAGATTTGATTCTCTCTATCTCCTCAATTGTTATGACAAAAAAGGAAGCATCTTTTGAGTTAATAATTCCTTTTATTCTAACTGACAATTTGGCTTCTAATTCCTTAAGCCATACTTGTTTGTCCTTCAATTGAGTTGGGCTACCAGAACCCCCTCGAAGTAATTAAAATACTTGATCAGTGTACTCTTTCTTGTACAATTTGATCTTCCCATCTGCATTATCTATTCCTTCTGCTAATTTTACTAGGTCCTTTGTAGTATCACAAGCGGATTTGATAATAGGATCAGCCCCTGCTTTATCATAGGATACATAAATAAGCTCCAAATCCTTCTCTCTAGTCTTCCACTTGTCAAAAATAGGCATTAAAATGGCCTTATCTCCATTAAGTTCATTCCACATATCTATAATCTTGCTCATGTTGTTATACAATAATGAGGCCCCCATGGTGTTGGAAAAACTTGAAATTGTAGCCCTTACTCTTTCTTCATATTTCTTTGCATAAAAGGCTTGAGCTTGTTTTAAATCCTCCAACTCATGAGAAGTGATCTAAACCATTTGAGAGCCAGAAGGTGTTGGAGATGGTGGAAACTCAATAATGGGGCTGGTAGGTGGAGGTCTTGTAGGAGAAGAGGAGATCATCAGTGTTGAAGACTCACCTTGATGATACTATCCTGCCAACTAGCTTTGTAGCTTGGCAATGATGTTGTCTTTACTCCTTATCTCTTCCTTGGCACTATTATAGGCTTTTAAAACTATCTCCAACTTAATCTGGAGATCTGTCTTTTCCTTAGCCTCCCTTTCTACTACTGCAACACTAAACTTTGTAGTCTCTAGCATAGTGCTAGCAGCTTCCAGTACCCTAGTGCGCTAAACTCTTTTTACTATCATTCCACCAAGGTAACTTGACCCTGGGGTGTTCTTATTTCTCTTATTTTCATCTCTTTTAAGAGACCACATGACCAATGTAGCATTGTCTTTGCTAAAAGTGACTCCCTCCATAGGTTTGGTCTCTTTTCTTACTATAACAATCTCTCCAATGAAGTCTATCCCCCATTGGACAAAAGGTGCTTCCACTATAACTGGGTTCAAGGGCAGAGCTCCTTCATATTTTAGTTTGGTTGAGAACCTTTGACATGGGTCACATCTCCTGACATATTCATGAGCATCCTTGAATAGGGTAGTCCAATAATACCCAGCTTAGACTATCTTCCCAGCAGTTGTCTTAGCAGAATAATGACCTCCGCACATTCCATCATGCATTTCAATCAGCAATTTCTTTGCTTGGAATTCATCTAAACACATGAGTAACCCTCCATATCTATTTCTCCAAAACAAGTCACCTTGAATGAGATCATATTTCTAAGACTTCAATTTTAGTGTCCTTCTTTGATTATGTGTCATTCCTTCTGAAAATGTAGCATTTTTCAAAAATCAGACTATCTCTGAATACCAAGGTTGCCTTTCAATACTAGTGACTGAAGTACTTTTGACTTCAACATTATTTATCTCAACATTTAGAAGATTAGATTCAGTCATGAGCTTGGCCAAACCTAAACCTCTCACCAATTTAGTGATCTTTATTTCCAAGTCAAATTCTTGGATTCTATTGATCCATCTACATCTTTTTCCTATAACCTTAGATTGGGACAGAATATCTTTAACATCAGCATGTGGGACAACTTTAACTAAAGCATAAGCCTATTTCTCCATGGTTTCATACTTTAATTCTACTGCTTGCAAAGACTTTCTATAGAAAGCTATTGGATGTTCATATCCCTCATTATCCTTTTGTAACAATACTACAACTACTGTATGGTATGAAGCAAAAGAGAACAGAGAAAAGGGCTTACTGTAATCAGGAGATTTTAGCATTGGTGCTTCCTGAATGGCCTTTTTAATCTCATCAAAAGTCTTTGAGGCTTCTTGATCCCAACAAAACTTGGTATCCTTCTTGAGCAACTTGACAATGGGTTTCACTATCTCTGCAAAGTTTGCAATGAATCTTCTAACAAAATTTACTTTGCCTAAAAAGGATTGAATACCTTTAACATTCTTTGGTTCAGATGCTTTATTTATTGCTTCAATTCTTTCAGGGTCTATTCTTACCCCCTCCTTGGAGACAATGTGCCGCAATAATTTTCCTTTAGTGACCCTAAAATGACATTTCTTGGGATTTAGTGACACACCAAATTCCAAAGCTTTGTTGAACACCTTTTCCAAATGTCCCCAATGATCATCAGCCCTTTTGGAGAAGCAAGTTAAATCATCTTGATAAACAACCATGATGATATCAATGAATTCTTTGAAGGCCATGTCCATGGCTCTCTGGAATGTAGCTCCAACATTTTTCAATCTGAGTGGCATTCTTACATAGACATATGTTCCCCATGGAGTAGTGAAAGCAATTTTAAACTGTAGAGATTCTCTCGCTAACACTTGATTGTATCCTGAAAAACCATCCATCATGGACAAGAGATCACAACCTGTTACTCTCTGCAGCATGGCTTCCATATTTGGAGAAGAGTAGTTATCTTTAAAAGAAACAACATTCAAATTTCTAAAATCCACACACAATCTAATGTCCCCATTTTTATTTCTTACTGGGACCAGATTGGAGACCCATGAAGAATGCCTTATAGGTTTGATAATCCCCCCTTCTCTTAACTTAGTCAACTCTTGCTGTATCTTAGTTTCTAATAGGGGATTAATAGGTCTCTGCTTCTATCTAAAAGGCTTAGCATCTAGAAGTAAAGGAACTTCATGCTGAAAAAGGTCTTATCTATATGCCTTTAGGTCTTCATAAGACCAAGCAAAAACATGCTTATATCTTTTTAATAAATTAATAAGATTAATTCTGACATGAGGGGGTAATTTCTTTCCAATGTATACTAACTTAGGGGATGACTCAGTCCCCAGGTTTACCTCCTCCAATTCTTCCAACTTAGTGGTAGACTGCTGATGTAAGTGACTGTCATTATAATTGAACATGCACTCTAGCTCTACTAACCCTTTAGGTATCTCATTTGTTTCCAACTGAACCAAGTCATTTCCAAACATTGTTTCCTTATTGTCAACCACCTCCACCAGTGCATTGCAATCAATCTTCTGTCCATCATAATCATCAACACACTGGATGAACCTAAGAATATCTTCATCATCAGCAAAAACTTGCCAATTATACACATTATCAGGGATGGCAGGCCTATATTTTATCTCCATAGTGGAGATGCAGGTTAGTGTTGCATCATCATTTTTCAATGCAACATTAGCTACAAAATCTACCATAATATTCTTTGATCGCTCTATCCAATTAATAGAAAATGCACTAAAATGCTCAATGACATGCCAAACTGCATGTTTATATCTCTTTAATCAGTCATTTTTGGATGCATATTTGGATCTTACCTGAGAGACAACCAATTCTAAATCCCCCAACACTTTCAACAGCTAGATTCCATGCCTTTTTGCAACCTCAAGTCCCAATAACAAGGCTTCATACTCTGCAGTATTATTTGTGCATTGGAAAGCCAATAAGAAAGAATACTTAAAAGTTATACCTGATGGGGATACAAAAAGAGCCCCTGCTCCATATCCTTCTTTGGAACAAGCTCCATCAAAATACACCTGCCATAAACCATACTGTTGTGATTCTAATTCGACCACAACGGGGTCAATATTCTTCAACTGGGGTAAAATTGGTTGTAATCTGAAATTATCAAGATCCACATCAATTATACAATTGAGCATATTAGGGTCTACACTCTCAATTACCCTAGGATCATGTGGTTCTCTATACAACTTGACCTGATTCCCATTTATTGGAATGGTGGCATAAGACAAATCCATTTGGACATTTCCTCCTACTTATGTTGCCCACTGCTTGGACAACAACATACCATAATGGGGTTTAGTGTTAGTAACAATAACATCCATTTTATAAGTTGCCTTAGGGAATGCTGCTATTTTTACTTCAACATCTCTCATTGTACCTATCACAGGTACTTCCCTATTATCCATAGCATAACATTTTCCATATACAGTGGTCACTGACAATCCTAGTTCTTTCATGACACCATAGGGCATCACATTAGCAGTAGCTCCTGAATCTATCATGTAGTTTTTTATCAACCTGTTATTTACCAGCAAAGTAACGTAGAAAGGATCTACTTGTGAAGGCTCTTGAGTGATAGTAGTTCCAACATAAACCTCTGGGGTTTGGAATTCTTGATCCTTTCCAATTTTAGCTGAACTAGTGGGTAGGACTGTGTCACTATTAGATATATTAGAAAACAAAGACAAAGCTACATCCTTATGCTCTTTTATTTTCAGTAGTTCTACTAATGGGATAGTGACCTTCATTTTTGTAAGAGCTTGAGCCATGTCAAATGTGGGACTACTGCTCAAATTAGTATTAGCTCTAACTCTTTCTGCCTTGAGCTAACTTGCCCTTTTTGCTATGGCAGCTCCTTGTATATCACTGGTATTTTTATCATCTTTACTCTTGGGTACATCTTTAGCCTGATCCTTCTTTTCTTGACAAATTTTAGGGACAGTAGTAGCACTACTTGTTGCCCCTTTTTGGGTAATCTCTTTTATGAACATGGAGCTAGGTTCACCCTAATCAGTGACTGTAGATGTCTAAAAAAGGTCAACACTTGCGGAGTCATACGTCAACATTTGCGCATTGCCTTATTTTAGGGTTCTTGCATTGCATTAATAGTTCTTCTATGTTCCACACTTGGTCTTTATTATTTGCAAGCATTGAGTCCTTCTTTTGCATTCTTTATTTTTCTCGCTTTTGAATTAGGTCTTGTCGATAACAATCTTCAGTCATGATTTTGGCTGATCTTATCCTGTCGCATCAATGTGCATGCTTATTTATCATCATTTTGGACATCGTCAATTCTAATTGATGATAGAATTGGGGTTTTGTCCTCTTTTCAATCTCGTCATTTTGTGATCGATTCATCATCGATCCTTGTCCTCTTGTCAATCTTGTCATTTTGTGATCGATTCATCATCGATCCTTGTCCTCTTGTCAATCTCGTCGATTCGTCATCGATTCGTCATCGATCCTTGTCCTTGTCAATCTCATCATTTTGTGATCGATTGGTTATCGATCCTTGTCCTTGTCAATCTCATCATTTTCTGATCGATTCGTCATCGATCCTAGTCCTTGTCAATCTTGTTCATTTTTGTGATCAATTCGTCATCAATCCTTATTCTTTTCACTCATGTCAATTTGGGTCAATTAGTCATTGTTCCTTGTCAATTGGCACCTATCAATTTGATCTCCCTTGGGCAATTTGTCATTAATTTTTGTCAACCAATCTCAATCATTTATCAACATTTGGTACTTTGTCAATTAGAATCATGATCAAACCTACATTAATTTCTTGTTGTCTTGACCTAATTCCTTGTCCTCTTATTTCTAGGGTTTTATGATTTGTTTGTTTAATCCTTTTCTTCTTCTTTGTGGGTTAAATAAATCTATTTATTTAGTCCTAGGTCTCTTTCATGAATTAATTAATGGATGAAAACCTATTAATTAATTCACCTAATTTCTAATTCATCTTTTTCCTCAATTTTCTAATTTGCTAATTTCTCCAAATTCCTAATTTCTATTTCTACTTCAATTTTGTCATAATTTGTCATACTCCTTTCATAGAAATTGTCATACATTTGTCATAATGTTACCATTCTTGATTTGAATTTCCTTTCAATTCTCTTCATGCTAATCTTGTTCTCCCTCCAATTTGTCTATAAATTGGATGAGTTTCTTCAATCAAAGAATCAATCACATTTTTAGAATCAATCACATTTTCAATCAATCAATCACACTTTCAAGTAGCATTATGCTGTGAATTTCATCTCTCAACAACTTGCTTTCTACTTGCATTTTGCACTTATAGGTGAGATCAACATCAAATTTGAAGGTGAAAGAAGAACAATGGAGCCACATGAAGGAGATATCTGCATCAGTTTGCTTCAATTTCATGCAATTTGAATATCTTGTCTTTATGCCTTCATTGATTGGATTAGGATTGCTTTCAATATAGTTTTAGGTTTTGTGATTCTCCTAATTGCTATTTGTTTTGATGTTTTCCCAATTTCCTGATCTACATTTTTGGTGAACCCGACGTGAACTAACTTCTTAACCATATTTTTGAGTTCTTTTGAGCTGTTTGCAGGTGAAAAACTCAAGAAACAGGGCGACTCAGAGTTTTCTGGACACTTCTGTGCCTGTGTTTGAGACTTTTGTGCCTGTGTTGGTGGGTTCTGGGCCTATGTGCATGGGTTCTGCACCTATGTTGATGGGTTCTACACGTGTGTTGAGTAATTCTGCGCCTATGTAAGGCCAGAAATAGAGGTAAAATCAGTTGTTTTTGCTTGCAAGTTTGTTTTTTTTCATTTTGTTTTATGCATTCTAGTTTTTCTTTGGTACTAATTATCTATGCAGCATCTTGGCGTTATGTGTGACGAAGACTAAAAATGCAACTACTAACGAATCTTATGCAAGACGTAGTCAAAGACTCTCATTAAAACATATTGCTTGCAATTTTTAAAGTAGTTGCACATTTCATTTCTTAAAGGTTAATGAACACCATGCATGCTTTGCCTGTTTTTAATTTGATTGCATGTTTTAACCCTTAGAACTGGGCCTGCCTCCCGATTTGCCTGGCACTTTGCATAGGCATTGGTGAGAGGGAATGACCCAAAGTGGTGATGGGCTAAAGCCAAGGTCTTCCGACCTACTCTAAATAACTATGGATGCAACGAAAGTTGTAGACAATGGGTGTTGGAATGGTATTGCGATGATTTATTCGTCGGGTCAATACCGACCTGAATGGATGCCCTTACTAGAATCTCTTGTTTTTAGATGCCAAAATCCTTCTATCTGTTGGCTCAGGTGTGGTGATACATGCATGCCGAAGACACCTCTCATGTACTCCTTAGTTAGAGATAGCATGTTCTTGGGAAGTGATGCCCCTTGAACTCGAAGCTTGGTATGCTCGAGAAGTGAGTGCACTATAAGGGGGAGCCAATGCTACCAAGCATCTAGCTATCTGTCTAAGTGTTGTATTTTATGCTTAGAGGATTCAATAGATATTGCCCTTGCCAGCCATAGGATTTGTTGTGAATGTGCTTCATTGTCTTGAGTAAAAGTCAAACAAACATTTTGTCTTCCGTGATTGTCAAAAGTTCAATCAAAAACAAACTTTCAAAAGTGCTCATAATCAACTTGGGTTTTCAAAATCAACAACCTTCAATTAAAAACAAAATCCAAACAAAAGTCCAAATTTGTCCAAGTATTCATCCAACATTTGAACATGGCTTGTCAAAAAATTGAATGTCTTTGTTTCAAAATTCATGTCACTTTAGCCTAGGTTTTGCATAGTCCAACTTAGGTCCAAGGGAATATTGTCATCTCCCTTCATTTTAGTCATTTTCATTGCAAGCGTCCTCATTTTACACTTAGGTTCAAAATCATTTCCCTCAGTTTGCATTTCATTGTCATATCCAAGCTAGATTTCCATTTAGGTGACATTCGTGCATTATCCTTGTCATGCTAAAATTAGGTCTTGCCTAGGTTGCATTTTGCATATTCCAAGTCACTGGTCTTTGCATATCCTTATCATTGTATTGTCATCTTGTCTTGGCTTCATCTTGTCATATCATATCCTTAGATCATTTTCATGTCATATCCTAAGTCATTGTCATATTCATTTCCTTCTTGCATTTAGTCTCAAAAATTTGGTTTGTTAAACTTAAAAAAATCAAAACTTTGGATGATACCCTAATTTGTTGTTAGGGAGTCTTGACCTTGTCTGAAATTTGTCCTTTCATTAATATCATTTTTTTCAAACCTAGCTTAGTATCCAAGCATATAGGTGAGACATTATCAATTTGTCCTATTGTCATTTGGTCCTTTGTCCTTTAAGGTCTTGGCTTCATTTCAACTTCCCAAGGTTGAGTCTTTAGGTTTGCATTCCAAAAAGTTTGTCCAAATCTTGAAAAACAACAAAAACATAGGTTTCATTCTTGACATAGATTGCATTTTCATCTATTTAGGTTGCATTTAGTGCCATATCATACATCATCCTTTTAAAATCAAAAATCCCCAAAACATTGCATAGTGACATGTCTATTGAAACAAGGTTCCAAGCACCAATGATGCAACAAAGTTTGACATATCAACCAACAATGCAATCAAATTTTAATCCAAGGCAATCACAATTATATCCAACCCAACAACAAGGCAATATCGGTCAAACTTTTTATGATGAAACAAGGCTCCAAATACAAAAACTAGAGGAAAAAGTAGTTCGAGAAAAGGAGATCTTGGAACAAAAAGTGAAAAATAGTGAGAAGATTAGATCCCAAATGTCCAAAACATTTCAAAAATTTCAAGGTCCAAACCCAAAATTTGAGCCAATTGATGTAAAAGCTCTTATCAAATGATCAGACATACCAACTCTCATCTCTAAAATAGAGATGATGAAACAATTTCAAAAAACAAGCACAAATTTCAATCAAGTCCCAAATCAAAATTCATTTGGTCAAATTTCATTCAATCAAATCTTGAATCAACAACATATCCAATAGACACAACCAACACAACCAATGGTCCAATTTCAACAATATGTCCAACCGACTGTCAAGTATCAACAACAAAATCAATGGACAACTCAACATCAACAACTACAATCACAAATTCAAAAACAAAACTTGCAACATGCACCAAGCCAAATTTTGAACATGTCAAACCAATTTGATCAACATCTAGTTCGAAATCAAAACATGACATCAGACCAGAACCCACTCCTTTTCAAACAAGTTCAAATTCTAGATACAACTATGTCAAAACCTCGAAAGAAAGGTGGCCTTATTGCAAGGATCTTAAGGAAACTACCAAGTGAGTTCTTTGAGGAAGATCAAGATAATACAATTATGTCTAGCAATGCCTCATCCCCCCACAAACAAATTGACTCTCCAGTGGCATCTATCCCTAAACCTTTAGAAGTTTCACAAGAACCTTCCATATTGTCCTCATCAAACAATACACCCAAGGATGAAATTATCCAAGGGCTATCCATAATTTATTGCCAAGATAATACAATTCATGATGCACATCCTTGTCATGTTCTAGAAATACAAGACCCAATGCCGCCATGCACTTTATTGCCATTACCTGTTTTAGAGGACCCCATTCGAAGTCCCTCTTCCTCATGTTCAAGCATTGATTCCTTGCCAAAATCCATCACAAATGTTCAAAGTGCATTTCCTTCATGCCAAAGCATTAATCCCATGTCAGAATCCCCCATGCATATCCAAAGTCCAACCCCATGTCAAGAGGATAATTTAGAGCATGAAGAAACGTGTCTTGAAATAGATGACGATCAAGATCTTGAAACCTTATCATCCCATCCAATTATTGACTAGGACCCCATCTTCCCAGACACTCATGATGATTCCCCTCTTCTTGTCCATCCTATCCAAAGTCTTATTGACACTCCATTCCTTGAGCAAGATCAAGATATCCCAGTCCATCCAATCCCAAATGATCCCCTTCCATTTCATGAAAATAATGTCCTTTCAAATCCCATTGACATTCCACTTCCTAAGAAAGATCAAGATATCCCTTCCATCCTTTCCGATGATCCCATTAAAAGTCAAGAGCAAAGCATCTTTAAAGAGGATTCCAATGATCTTCCTCCTTATCAATATCAAATTATTCCTTTAAATCCTCCACAAGATCCTTTTGTTCCTCCATCTCCTTGTCTTAATGCTCCATATACACTCCAAGATAGCATTTCTTTTGATGATCCCATTATTTCTCCCATTCCATCTCTTGAAGAGCCTATCATTGAACCATGTCCACTACACAATCCTAGTCCCCCTCATGATCCTAATCCCCCTCATGATTCTAACATGTCAGTGCAAGATGTTCATGAACCCTCGACATGCATAATGGGTTCTTCCACTTTGGTCCAATCTGATCCACTTCAAGATCTCATTATTTCTCTCATATCATATCCACCTCATAATGGACTCGCATCTTCTTCCCAAAGAAAAGAGTATCCTACAAGTTAAGATATTCATAAAGGCCAAGGGGAAGACCTTCACAAGAAAGAACTCCTCAATATGAAAGAAAATGTTAAAGGTCATGTCTACACAACTCACTCTCAAGATGTTGGTATCCCTCCATCACAATCAAAACATACACCTTCCCCATCATACTTTCCATCCATCTTAGGTCCTTATATTCCTTCGTCCTCTATGCAAGGTCAGCAAAGGCACACATCCTTGATTAAATTTCATCAATCCAAAAGAACTCCATTTCATTCCTATCCATCCATGCATTCCTTTCCCCCTCCAAGTAATTTGGATGCCAAGTATAAAAGTCATAAGTCTAGCAATCCACATGTATTCAAGGATCAACATGTCCAATATAATCGACATGTCAAAAGAAAGAAAAATATGATCTCTAAAGAAAAAGAAAAATCCAAAACATTACAAAGGCCCATTGCTCAAAAACAAAATTCAAAATATATATGGGTTCCTAAATCCCTTGTGCAAGCAATGCACTCTAAGGAACCACAAAATCATGAAAAATAAAAAACCATGTGGATCCCTAAGCAGCTCCTTGAAGCACAAAATCCTAAAGAAACATCCAACTTGGCATCCAAAATTGCTATTCCTCCATCCAAACCTCTCAAATTTTTTCCTCCATCACCTCCTTCTTCCATTTTGGGTCCTTATGTCCACAAATCCCTAGCTATTCCTTCATCAAAATCTCCATATCCAAAACCCACTCTTCCTCCATCAACCCATCACCCCTCAAGGTGTGTGCCAATGTTGATCTTGCCTTCATTTCCATCCACTGAAGCCCAATTCTTCCAATACCCTATCTATTAGCCAATGCATATTTTCTATCCTTCCATCCCTCTGGTCCAATCCTTTGCATAAATCCTTGCCTTAATTTCATCTCTTTTTCCATGTCCTTATCCTACCAACATCTTTGAGCATACTTTTAAAGGTCATGGTCCATTTTTTTTCAAGGCTACTATCCAAACAAAAAGATGTTTGAGTCCTTCTTCCATCCCCTATCATGTTTCCATCTTCTATTTCAAAAAGCTCAAAAATACAAAAAAATACAAAAAAAAAAAAAGTGAAAAAAAAAGAAAAACAAAAAAAAAAACAAGTAAAGCAAAAATAATTCATCCATTGGTGAAAACCTAGCAAACAGGCACCTTGGGCAAGTACCACCTGGCAAACAGGCATCATGCGTAATCCATGAACTTCTTGTGTACTATACTTGGGGATAGGTTTTATCCTATCATATCCTATTGCCCTTCATTGTTTCATTATCCTATCGAACCCCTGTCATTACCCTTCATATCATATTGTCCTTCATGTCTAGTTTCCCTTTCCACCTGTGATCTTGACAGGGCTAAGGATCTTCATGAGCATCATGCATCTTGTTTGTAGCTTTTAGTCCATCATAGCTTTTGGTATTTATCCATTTTCTTATTATAACTTTTCATCCATATTCCCTAGCTTATTGCAACTTTCTGCCACTATCCCATATCCTACCCTGACCCTCAGTCCATGTCCCTTATCCATTCTTGGTCTTGCTTATCCTATCCATATCTTATCACTATCCATACACTCTTTTTCATTCCTTGTTCTTGATCTGACATAAGGATGCAACATTTAAACATAGTTTCAAAAACCTCTTGACATGTCCCTCATGCGATGTTCCTGCTTTACATTGTCATATCCATTCTCTTGTCCCATCACACAATAGCCCTTGAAAATTACATCTGTATTATCTCCATAATAAAAGACCTTTGTCTTCCCTCTATCCACCAACATTTTAGCAAGCCTATTTATTCACCTATCATATTCCTTTCGTTGCTAGACACTGGGGGCAAAATCCCTAAAAATCAAATAATGTCCTGAAAAAATCCCTAAAAATCAAATAATGTCCTAAAAAAATCCCTAAAAATCATATAATGTCTTGAAAAAATCCCTAAAAATCATATAATGTTCTGAAAAAATCCCTAAAAATCATATAATGTCCTGAAAAAATCTCTAAAAATCAAATAATGTCTTGAAAAAAAAAAATTCCCTAAAATTCAAATAATGTCCTAAAAAAATCCCTAAAATGTCAAATAAAGTCCTGAAAAACGAACCAAAAAAAAAAAAATTGTAAAAAACTTGAAATTCCTACAAAGTGAAAAACATCAAAATCCAAAAACAATTTCTTTGGCATTTTCCATTTTGTCAATAAATGGTCCCCTTTGTGCATAGATAGATCACTGAGCATACATCCAATGACAATCTATCAAACATGATGCTCTAATGAAATCACGCATTAACAAATGAACTGTTCGACCAAGCAAGCATTCAACCTGATCACAGTTGTCACATCAGTCAAAATAGCATCAACATTATCATTGGTCCTTGTCACTATTATCATGGGTCTTATATAGGGTGTGGTATACTCAAAACCAAATAGCATGATCATTCTTGTTTTCCACTTTTGACAATGACGATCAGACAGTTTGTTTGACTTGGTTGAATTTGTGCATCTTATCTTTTTACTGATTTATCTTTGGCTTCGATCATGTTCCTATGTTGCTTGATGATGTCACTAAGTGATTTATAGTGACCAGGATGGTTCATGGTCCTTTTTATTTTTTGTTTTGTTTGCTGTTTGTGGAATGTTTGTCACAAACTGGGGCAACTATATCATTGGGTGTCTGTGATAAGTATGTTCCCTTTGTGAATGCCGCACATACCTCGACCCTTGATGTATGCACCCTAGGATGCTTCACTCATTCCTTGTGTGTGATGTGTCTATCTTTTGCAAAAGGGGTGGCGTTCCAGCTCTAGCCTTCAATGCCATGATGCTTTGCATCCGCTTTGCTAAATTAAATAAAGGTTCTCACCTACTTATGTGCATTTGTGAAAGCAAGTTTTTCTTCATCTCTAACTGTCCTCTGTCTAATTTCTTCTTACTAACATTTCTTCTGTCAGTCTAGGCAGTCCGTTCGGTCTAGTTCTCTGATCTCCAAAAATGGATGTTGCATCCTGCATTCATTGATTAGTACATTTGCATTATATCAAGCCCATATAAAGCATTTTATCCATTTCATCTTATAAATGCATCAAAGACATAAACAAAATTCATACATGTTACAAAGATAGTACATAGATAGTGCATACGACATCCATACATGGAATGTAAACATAAGCCATAACACATTGCATCCCATCATATAGCTACATATTGTATCATATATCAAAACAATATTGGAGGACAAAATTGGATTGTCTATCCTACATATGACCCGTAGGCTATGTACATAATGTCAAACTATATATGTCTCCATCATAAAGAGTATGTGCCTCTATCACTAGGTGCTCCCTCTGTCCTCCTCATCCCTGCTATGTCTTGAGGATGAAGCCCCTCCTGTCCCTAAACCTAGCTGTGGTGGTCTCATAGGTCCACTCACCCCCATGCTGCTCACTAACCTCCGAAAGCATGGCCTGCTCTTTGTCCTTGATCGTGATCGATATGACGTTGCTCTCTGCTCTGGTGGAACTACACTCTCATATAGAGTCCTCAAAGGGTGCATCTCATCTCTAGCCTCTAATAACATCTGTGCCATCTCACGTGCACTAGCATTCCTAATCGACCCAACATACTCGGTCATTCTCTGCTCTGCTTGCTGTGTCTGGGCTATCATTGTATCTCGAGCCACTGTCAGTCTGGCTATCTTTGCTCTTTACCTATCCCTCTTAGTTGACCACTGATCCTGCTCTGTCCTCAAGGTAGCATTCTATCTCTCCAATGTCGCAATTTAATCATGCTGACTCATTTTGGTGGCCCTGCATATCTCCATCTCCTCTATGCTAGCTGTCTCCTGCCCTATGGGTATATCCTGCAATGACTCATGTTCTGCTGGATCTGTCTCATCTCTCTGCATGCACCTAGGGCTCTCCTCTCCCTCATCGTCCTCATCCCCCTCATCCTCATCTCCCTCATCCTCATCCCCCTCATCCTAATCATCTCCCTCCTCATCGCCCTCATCCTCATCATATCCCTCGTCCTCCTCTCCCTCATCGTCATCCTCCTCCTCTCCAGCGAGAAGGAAGTCCTCCTATCTCCTAGGTACTAGAATATCAGGATCTGTCAATGGCACTGGCCGCCATCATGCAAACCATCGCTCATACTCCTTTGTCATCCTGGCATCTACAACATCTGATCTCCACTCCCACTATCTCTGTTGTAGCTGTGTGAAGTTAGCATATGCTATGTGTGGCTGGATCATCCCCCCCCACTGACTCGTCTCTCTATGAGATTGGGCAAAGTGTGTAGTCCCTATCGGTACATCCTGCCTCTCTCGAAATTGTCATCTAACTCTCTCTGGTAGATACATCTCAATCACTCTCTGGTGATTCACTAGTTGCCCAATCAGGTATCGCTCTTATCTACAATATGGTAGCTCATTGCCATCATCTGACCATCCCGGGCAATCATGATATGGCCTCCATGTGAAATCCCTCAATCTGTCTAGCTCATGTTGCCAATACAATATGTATCCAAATGGACCCTGTCTCAACGCTCCTCCATAGTAGTACACATATGGTTGATGTGGTACTACCTATCTCTCTGCAATTGGCCAACATATGGCTATGTGCTCAAATGCCCATACCTGTAAAAGTGTGACCCCACAGCTCAAAGTTTGTACCCTCTGATATGCTATCTGATGCAACTGAAAATATAGCATGGCCAGCACACATGGTCCCCATGCGTATATAGTCCCCTCTGTTGCCATCCACTCTAGCACTCTTCCCCATCCAATAGGAAATCCATGTCCTCATCTGTCACCTGCTAATAGGCATGATATAACCACTGCTATCACCACATATCGCTGATCATACTCTACTGCCATGGTCTCCCAACGGATCTCCCTCTCTATGATATCAAGGTCCTCTACGTCGCACTCAAATAATCTACACAAAGAGTCTCTCCCTATCACTGGGTTGTACACCACCATCTCCCCATGAATCAGAATGAAGAGGATGCGCTACACGTCCTCTAGTGTCACAGTCGCCTCTCCAGTCGAAAGATGGAAAGAGGACGTCTCTGAATGTCATCGCTCTGCCAATGCGGTGAGTAGTCTTGTGTTTTCCCTAATCTTGGGCATGTACGTAATATAGTATAATCCAAGTCTTGCTAATATATCTTTGTCCGTACTCCTGAGTCTATGTCACAACATGAAGCAGTCAGGTCTGTTCTCCTGCACAATCAATGAATACTGTCGACTCTGCATTACAATTGGGGCACAATTTGTCAGTTTTAGGGTTTTCTCCTAAGGGCTACATTTCCTTGTTTCATGCACCAATTAGGGTTTCTCTTATCTATTTTGACCTATCCTACCCTTATCCCTCTTTTTGAGATCATCCGCATGCTGCTTTTGGTCCAATTAGTGTCCTAAATGCACAACTGTGCCTGTGTACCATGTCTTGCGCCTATGCAGCATTAAGCTATGCCTATGTACCTTACACAGTTGCAAAATATCTTAACACAGGTGCAGAATGCACCCACACAGGCATAGGTCTGCCTTTTTCCTTCCCCTATGGGCCCCGCAATGTCTCGCAATTAAGCAAAATTCATGAAACTGAACATATGGGTTTTTGAGCTACATACTTCTGCTCCCGCATCATCTGGTCGTCTGTAGGTGCATACACATTCCTAGAGGTGATTTGCCATTGGAATGTTCACCATCACTCTGCAAGGTTCCTTTTTCCTGAACAACAACTCCTCCACTTTGGCCAATGCAAATGAACTCTTTTCATTCTCCTTGTCTCTTATATAGACCCTAGTTAGTACCTAGATGGATGTGCATGCTCTCCATCTTATGATGGTTGCAGTCTTTTGCACCTTCCATTGCTTGTAGTTTATGCATACGACCTTCGATTTTTGATTTGTTTGAACCTATCATCTTTTGTCCTTCTTATCGATCACTTGGCCTCTTTTTTGGATTTTTTTGGCCAATTCCTCGAGGGGGTATGCATATGTCATTGTTATTGTTTGGGGCATTTTCATTATTGTTCTTTGAAACAACGCTTAGAATCGCATTTTCTCAAAGAGGGGCAAAATGTAAACGTCTAAAAATGGTCAACGCTTGCGGAGTCATACTTTAACATTTGCGCATTGCCTTATTTTAGGGTTCTTGCATCACATTAACATTTCTTCTATGTTGCGCATTTGGTCTTTATCATTTGCGAGCATCGAGTCCTTCTTTTGCATTCTTTATTTTTCTCACTTTCGAATTAGGTCTTGTCGATAACAATCTTCGGTCATGATTTTGGTCGAGCTTATCCTGTCGCATCAATGTGCGTGCTTATTTATCATCATTTTGGACATCATCAATTCTAATCGATGACAGAATTAGGGTTTTGTCCTCTTTTCAATTTCATCATTTTGCGATCGATTCGTCATCGATCCTTGTCCTTGTCAATATCATCATTTTGTGATCGATTCGTCATCAATCCTTGTCCTTGTCAATCTCGTCATTTTGCGATCGATTCGTCATCGATCCTTGTCCTTGTCAATCTCATCATTTTGCGATCGATTCATCATCAATCCTAGTCCTTGTAAATCTTGTCATTTTGCGATCGATTCATCATTGATCCTTGTCCTTTTCAATCATGTCAATTCGGATCAATTACTCATTGTTCCTCGTCAATTGGCGCCTATCAATTTGATCTCCTTGTCAATCTTGGTCAATTTGTCATTGATTTTTGTGAACCAATCTCAATCATTTATCAACATTTTGTCCTTTGTCAATTAGAATCATGATCAAACCTACATTAATTTCTTGTTGTCTTGACCTAATTCCTTGTCCTCTTATTTCTAGGGTTTTATGATTTGTTCATTTAATCCTTTTCTTCTTCTTTGTGGGTAAAATAAATCTATTTATTTAGTCCTCGGTCTCTTTCATGAATTAATTAATGGATGAAAACCTATTAATGAATTCACATAATTTCTAATTAATCTTTTTCCTCAATTTTCTAATTTGCTAATTTCTCCAAATTCCTAATTTCTATTTCTACTTCAATTTTGTCATAATTTGTCATACTCCTTGCATAGAAATTGTCATACATTTGTCATAATGTTGCAACATGCACCAAACCAAAAAATTAAAAAACAAAACTTGCAACATGCACCAAACCAAAAAAATTTGAACATGTCAAACCAATTTGATCAGGAAATTGGGAAAACATCAAAAACAAATAGAAATTAGGACAATCACAAAACCTAAAACTGCAATGAAAGCAATCCTAATCCAATCAATGAAGGCATAAAGACAAGATATTCAAATTGCATGAAATTGAAGCAAACCAATGCAGATATCTCCTTCATGTGGCTCCATTGTTCTTCTTTCACCTTCAAATTTGATGTTGATCTCACCTACAAGTGCAAAATGCAAGTAGAAAGCAAGTTGTTGAGAGATGAAATTCCCAGCATAAGGCTACTCGAAAGTATGATTGATTGATTGAAAATTTGATTGATTCTGAGAATGTGATTGATTCTTTGATTGAAGAAACTCATCCAATTTATAGACAAATTGGAGAGAGAACAAGATTAGCATGAAGAGATTTGAAAGGAAATTCAAATCAAGATTGGCAACATTATCACAAATGTATGACAATTTCTATGCAAGGAGTATGACAAATTATGACAAAATTGAAGTAGAAATAGAAATTAGGAATTTGGAGAAATTAGCAAATTAGAAAATTGAGGAAAAGGATGAATTAGAAATTAGGTGAATTAATTAATAGGTTTTCATCCATTAATTAATTCATGAAAGAGACCTAGAACTAAATAAATAGATTTATTCAACCCACAATGAAGAAGAAAAGGATTAAATGAACAAATCATAAAACCCTAGAAATTAGAGGACAAGGAATTAGGTCAAGACAACAAGAAATTAATGTAGGTTTGATCATGATTTTGATTGACAAAGGACCAATGTTGATAAATGATTGATATTGGTTGACAAAAGTCAATGACAAATTGACCAAGATTGACAAGGAGATCAAATTGATAGGCGCCAATTGACAAGGAACAATGACTAATTGATCCAAATTGACATGATTAAAAAGGACAAGGATCGATGATGAATTGATCGCAAAATGACAAGATTGACAAGGACAAAGATCAATGGTGAATCGATCGCAAAATGACAAGGCTGACAAGGACAAGGATCGATGACAAATCGATTGCAAAATGACAAGGCTGACAAATGGACAAAACCCTAATTCTATCAACAATTAGGATTGACGATGTCTAAATTCATGATAAATGAGCACGCACCATGATGCGACAGGATAAGAATGACCAAAATCATGACTAAAGATTGTTATCGACAAGACCTAATTCAAAAGCAAGAAAAATGAGGAATGCAGAAGAAGGACTCGATGCTTGCAAATGATAAAGACTGAGTGCGCAACATAGAAGAAATATTAATGCAATGCAAGAACCCTAAAATAAGGCAATGCGCAAATGTTAAAGTATGACTCCACAAGCATTGACCATTTTTAGATGTCTACATTTTGCCCCTCTTTGAGACAATGCGATTCTAAGCATTGTTTCAAAGAACAATACTGAAAAATGCCCCAGACAATAACAATGACATATGCATGCCCCCTTGACGAATTGGTTGAAAAAATCCAGAAAAGAGGCCAAGTGATCGATAAGAATGACAGAAGACGATAGGTTTGAATGGATCAAATGGACTGCCAAGACTGACAGAAGAAATGTTAGTAAGAAGAAATTAGACAGAGGACAGTTAGAGATGAAGGAAAACTTTCTTTCACAAATGCACATAAGTAGGTGAGAACCTTTATTTATTGTAGCAAAGTGGATGCAGAGAATCATGGCATTGAAGGCCAGAGCTGGAACGCAACCCCTTTTGCAAAAGACAAACACATCTCACACAAGGAATGAGTGAAGCATCCTAGGGTGCATACATCAAGGGTTGAGGTATGTGCAACATTCACAAAGTGAACGTACTTATCACAGACACCCAATGATATAGTTGCCCCAGTTTGTGACAAACATTCCACAAATAGCAAACACACACAAAAAAAAGGGACCATGAACCATCCCGGTCACTCTAAATCACTTAGTGACATCATCGAGCAACATAGGAACATGATCGAAGCCAAAGATAAATTAGTATAAAGATAAGACGCAGAAATGCAACCAAGTCAAAAAAATAGTCTGATCGTCATTGTCAAAAGTGGAAAACAAGAATGATCATGTTGTCTAGTTTCAAGGAATGCGGTACCCCATCTAAGACAAGACACAGTCTAGTTTTGAGTATACCACACCCTATATAAGATCCATGATAATATTGACAAGGACCAATGGTAATGTTGACGATATTTGGATTGATGTGATAGCTATGATCAAGTTGAATGCTTGCTTGGTCGAATAGTTCATCTATTAATGCATGATTTCATTAGAGCATCATGTTTGATAGATTGTCATTAGATGTATGCTTAGCGATCTGTCTATGCACAAAGGGGACCATTTATTGACAAAATACAAAATGCCAAAGAAATTGTTTTTGGATTTTGATGTTTTTCACCTTGTAGGAATTTTGAGTTTTTTTACAACTTTTTTGTTCATTTTTCAGGACTTTATTTGACTTTTTAGGGATTTTTTTCAAGGCATTATTCGATGATTTTTTTTTGGATTTTTTTTCAGGACATTTTTCGATGATTTTTTTTTTTTTTGATTTTTTTTCACTTTTTTTTTTTGATTATTTAAGGACATTTTTCAATTTTTATGATTTTGCCCCCAATTTCTAACAAGGCAAGGAATATGACAGATGAATAAGTAGGCTTTCTAAAATGTTGGTGGATAGAGGGAAGACAAAGGCCTTTTATTATGAAGACAATACGGATGCAATTTTCAAGGGCTATTGCATGATGGGAGAAGAGACTGGATATGACAATGTAAAGCAGTGACATGGCATGAGGGACATGTCAAGAGGTTTTTGAAACCATGTTTAAATTTTACGTCCTTATGTCAGATCAAGATCAAGGAATGAAAAAGAGTGTATGGATAGTGATAATATATGGATAGGATAAGCAAGACCAAGAATGGATAAGGGACATGGACTGAAGGTCGGGATTGGCTAAGGGATAGTGGCAGAAAGTTGTGATAAACTAGGGAATATGGATGAAAGGTTGTAATAATCAAATGGATAAATACCAAAAGCTATGATAGACTAAAAGCTGCAAACAAGATGCATGATTCTCATGATGATCCTCAGCCTTGTCAAGATCAAAGGTGGAAAGGGAAACTGGACATGAGGGACAATAGGATAATGGAGGAGTATGACATGGTATGATACAATAATGAAGGGCAATAGGATATGAAGGAGGAAACCTGCCCCCAAGTGTGGTGTGAAAGAAGTTCATAGATTACGCATGATGCCTGTTTGCCAAGTTTTCATCACGGTACTTGCTCAAGGCACCTGTTTGCAAGGTTTTTACCAATGGATGAATTATTTTTTCTTTACTCTTTTTCTTTTGTCTTTTTTTTCTCACCTTTTTGAATTTTTTTGTATTTTTGAATTTTTCAATAGAAGATGGACACATGATAGGGGATGGAAGAAGGACTCAAGCATCTTTTTGTTTGGATTGTAGCCTTGAAAAAAATGGACCATGACCTTTAAAAGTATGCTCAAAGACGTTGGTAGGATAAGGACATGGAAAATGAGATGAAACTAAGACAAGGATTTATGTAAAGGATTGGATCAAAGGGATCGAAGGATGGAAAATATGCATTGGATAATGGATAGGGTATTGGAAAAATTGGGCTTGAATGGATGGAAATGAAGGCAAGATCAACATTGGCACACACATTGAGGGGTGGTGGATTGATGGAGGAAAAATGGATCTCAGCCTGTGAGATTTGGATGGAGGAATAGCTTGGGATTTTGGGACATAAGGGCCCAAAATGGATGAAGAAGGTGATGGAGGAATAGATTTGAGAGGTTTGGATGGAGAAATAGCAATTTTAGTTGCCAATTTTGATGTTTCTTTAGGATTTTGTGCTTCAAGGAGTTGCTTAGGGATCCACATGGTTTTTGATTGTGGTTCATTGGAGTGAATTGCTTGCACAAGGGATTTAGGAACCCATATATATTTTGAATTTTGTTTTTGAGAAATGGGCCTTTGTAACCTTTTGGATTTTTCTTTTTCTTTAGAGATCATATTTTGCTTTCTTTTGACATGTCGATTATATTGGACATGTGGATTGCTAGACTTATGACTTTTATACTTGGCATCCAAATTGCTTGGAGGGGGAAAGGAATGCATGCATGGATAGGAATGAAATGGAGTTCTTTTGGATTGATAAAATTTACTCAAGGATGTGTGCCTTTGCTGACCTTGCATAGAGGACGAAGGAATATAAGGAACTAAGATGGATGGAAAGTATGATGGGGAAGGAGTATGTTTTGATTGTGATGGAGGGATACCAACATCTTGAGAGTGAGTTGTGTAGACATGACCTTTAACATTTTCTTTCATATTGAGGAGTTATTTCTTGTGAAGGTCTACCCCTTGGCCTTTATGAATATCTTGACTTGTAGGATACTCTTTTCTTTGGGAAGAAGACACGAGTCCATTATGAGGTGGATATGATATGAGAGAAATAATGAGATCTTGAAGTGGATCGGATTGGACCAAAGTGGAAGAACCCATTATGCATGTCGAGGGTTCATGAACATCTTGCACTGACATGTTAGAATCATGAGGGGGATTAGGATCATGAGGGGGACTAGGATTGTGTAGTAGACATGGTTCAATGACAGGCTCTTCAAGAGATGGAATGGGAGAAATAATGGGATCATCAAAAGAAATGCGATCTTGGAGTGTATATGGAGCATTAAGACAAGGAGATGGAGGAACAAAAGGATCTTGTGGAGGATTTAAAGGAATAATTTGATCTTGACAAGGAGGAAGATCAGTGGAGTCCTCTTTAAAGGTGCTTTTCTCTTGACTTTTAATGGGATCATCAGAAAGGATGGAAGGGATATCTTGATCTTTCTTAGGAAGTGGAATGTCAATGGGAATTGAAAGGACATTGTTTTCATGAAATGGAAGGGGATCATTTTGGATTGGATGGACTGGGATATCTTGATCTTGCTCAAGGAATGGAGTGTCAATAGGACTTTGGATAGGATGGACAAGAAGAGGGGAATCATCATGAGTGTCTTGGAAGATGGGGTCCTTGTCAACAATTGGATGGGATGATAAGGTTTCGAGATCTTGATCTTGATCCTTTTTAAGACACATTTCTTCATGCTCTAAATTATCCTCTTGACATGGGGTTGGACTTTGGATATGCATGGGGGATTCTGACAAGGGATCAATGTTTTGGCGTGAAGGAAATGCACTTTGTACATTTGTGATGGATTCTAGCAAGGAATCAATGCTTGAATATGAGGAAGAGGGTCTTCGAATGGGGTCCTCTAAAATGGGTAATGGCAATAAAGTGCATGGTGGCATTGGGTCTTGTCTTTCTGAAACATGAAAAGGATGTGCATCATGAATTGGATTATCTTGGAAATAAATTATGGATAGCCCTTGGATAATTTCATCCTTGGGTGTATTATTTGATGAGGACAATATGAAAGGTTCTTGTGAAACATCTAAAGGTGTAGGGATAGATGCCACTGGAGAGTCAATTTGTATATGGGAGTATGAGGCATTGCTAAACATAATTGTATTATCTTGATCTTCCCCAAAGAACTCACTTGGTAGTTTCCTTAAGATCCTTGCAATAAGGCCACCTTTCTTTCGAGGTTTTGACATAGTTGTATCTGGAATTTGAACTTGTTTGAAAAGGAGTTGGTTCTAGTCTGATGTCATGTTTTGATTTCGAACTAGATGTTGATAAAATTGGTTTGACAAAAGACATGCATGCTCTCCATCTTATGATGGTCGCGGTCTTTTGCACCTTCCTTCGCTTGTAATTTGTGCATCCGACCTTTGATTTTTGATCCATTTGAACCTATCATCTTCTGTCCTTCTTATCGATCACTTGGCCTCTTTTTTGGATTTTTCCGGCCAATTCCTCCAGGGGGCATGCATATGTCATTATTATTGTCTGGGGCATTTTCATTATTGTTCTTTGAAACAACACTTAGAATCGCATTGCCTCAATGAGGGGCAAAATGTAGACGTCTAAAAATGGTCAACACTTGTGGAGTCATATGTTAACATTTGCGCATTGCCTTATTTTAGGGTTCTTGCATCGCATTAACATTTCTTCTATGTTGCGCACTTGGTCTTTATCATTTGCAAGCATTGAGTCCTTTTACATTCTTTATTTTTCTCGCTTTCGAATTAGGTATTGTCGATAACAATCTTCAGTCATGATTTTGGCTGATCTTATCCTGTCGCATCAATGTGCGTGCTTATTTATCATCATTTTGGACATCGTCAATTCTAATCGATGATAGAATTGGGGTTTTGTCCTCTTTTCAATCTCATCATTTTGTGATCGATTCATCATCGATCCTTGTCCTCTTGTCAATCTCATCATTTTGCGATCGATTCGTCATTGATCCTTGTTCTCTTGTCAATCTCATCATTTTGTGATCGATTCATCATCGATCCTTGTCCTTGTTAGTCTTGTCATTTTGCGATCGATTCATCATCGATCCTTGTCCTTGTCAATCTTGTCATTTTGCGATCGATTCATCATTGATCCTTGTCCTTTTCAATCATGTCAATTTGGATCAATTAGTCATTGTTCCTCATCAATTGGCACCTATCAATTTGATCTCCTTGTCAATCTTGGTCAATTTGTGATTGATTTTTGTCAACCAATCTCAATCATTTATCAACATTTGATCCTTTGTTAATTAGAATCATGATCGAACCTACATGAATTTCTTGTTGTCTTGACCTAATTCCTTGTCCTCTTATTTCTAGGGTTTTATGATTTGTTCACTTAATCCTTTTCTTCTTCATTGTGGGTTAAATAAATCTATTTATTTAGTCCTAGGTCTCTTTCATGAATTAATTAACGAATGAAAACCTATTAATTAATTCACCTAATTTATAATTCATCTTTTTCCTCAATTTTCTAATTTGCTAATTTCTATGTCTACTTCAATTTTGTCATAATTTGTCATACTCCTTGCATAGAAATTGTTATACATTTGTCATAATGTTGTCATTCTTGATTTGAATTTCCTTTCAAATCTCTTCATGCTAATCTTGTTCTCTTTCCAATTTGTCTATAAATTGGATGAGTTTCTTCAATCAAAGAATCAATCACATTTTCAATCAATCAATCACACTTTCGAGTAGCCTTATGCTGTGAATTTCATCTCTCAACAACTTGCTTTCTACTTGCATTTTGCACTTGTAGGTGAGATCAACATCAAATTTGAAGGTGAAAGAAGAACAATGTAGCCACATGAAGAAGATATCTGCATCAGTTTGCTTCAATTTCATGCAATTTGAATATCTTATCTTTATGCCTTCATTGATTGGATTAGGATTATTTTCATTGCAGTTTTAGGTTTTGTGATTGTCCTAATTGCTATTTGTTTTGATGTTTTCCCAATTTCCTGATCTACAATGTCCTTGTTGGTGCTCCTTAAGTTATAATTGTGTTTTGCTTTAGCAATTGCAGCTTTAGTGAGACTTTTAACTTCTTCCTCACTAGGCCTTCTAAGATGAACTTCTTCATCCTCAATTGTTACCATATTCAATGTAGGATGCCAGTCTAAGGTTAGTTGTCCTTGAACAAACCTTTCACTATCTAGCACATCACTATATTCACTTTTTATAGATTCCTCATCACTTTCTATAATAGTCTCAAACAAGTTAATGTCAGGTTCAACTTCTTGTCTCATGGATTCTTTAATAGCTTGAGCTACTGCACACTGATGAGGACAATGTGGCCCATCACAAGCAATACACCAGGGAGTATTTTCTATATTATGGACATTTTTCCCTTTTAAGGGATCTGGAGTGTCCTGATTTTGAGCAATTTTAGGGTTCTCATTCTAGGGTTTACCATCTTTCCAGGTGGTATTATAAGGCATGTCAAGCAGTCTAGGGGGTCTATCTTGCCCGTTATAATGAGGCTTGTCATTTTTGTTCACTTTGGTAGTCAGATCCTTCATAGAAATGACCAACTTCTCTATCTTGTCTTCCTCCTTAGTAGCTTTTCTAGGTTGCTATTTTGTTTCTTGCCATAACCTACCATTTGTTCTCCTTCCTAACTTCCTAGATGCTTTTCTGTTACTCTCCACATTAATGGCAATCCTAAATGCATCCCTCAGGTTATGTGGATTTTTATCCCTCAATATATAGGCCATCTTAGAATCAAATGAATTATAGTAGGTATTCAAACACGTGTTATCATCTAACCTCATCACCTGATATAATCTATGCATGGCCTTTTGAAATCTAGCATTGAAATCGGTGACCATTTCGTTATTAGACTTTCTGATATTGTTAAATTCATTGAGCATGAAGCTCACATTTGTTTTATCACTGTATTGTTCTTGAAAACAATTCTTAAAATCCTCCCATGACTTGATACTATTAACTAGAAGACCTCTATACCAATCTCTTGCATCACCAACCAGGGACTGAACAAACAGTTTCATTATAACATCTTCATCCCCTATCTCATAGTCATTTATTAGGTCCCCAAAAGATTTCAAATGTTCTTCAGCACTAATTGCATTGTTTCCATTAAACTTATGGATTTTGTCCCTTAACTCAGTAGGAACATGGTTGGGATATCCTGGGATCCCATCAAAGAACAGTTGTCTATATTGCTCCAAATTGATAGGCCTCCTTTGAAAAGGGTTAGCAACATTATTGTTTCCCATGTTCATCCTTACTTTTGGAATGGGAGACTGAGATATTTGGCTATGCTGATTGCTCACAGGGATTTGACTAATTGTTGTTATATTAGTAGGCACAGTAGGTTGAATTTTAACTGGGGCAAGGGAAATTGGTTGAGGATCAGGCTTACTAAGATCTTCTGATGGAAACATGATAGGGGGAGCTTTTAGATAATGAATTTTTCTTTCTACTTCTTGATTTGCTCCTTCCAACTTAGCTTTCTCTAGTTCCATTTGGAGATCCTCTTTTTCTTTCCTCATTCTTTCCATCTCTCTCTCATGTGCTGATAGCCTATGAGAAATCTCTCAGTGTTTTTAGATCTAGTTCCATCATCCACCCCTTTCTACTTTCCTTTATCAACATTATTCCTAGGAGGTTGTGAATCACTGAGCATTTCCTTGTTTGGCTGGACTACTGACCTATATGTTGGCCTAGCCTTGGGGATCAAAATTTCTCTGATCACATGGCCTTCCTCATCACTCTTTTCCTTTTCTTTGGCCAATACTTCAAGATTAGCTATTTGTCTAAGAAGCCTATCTCTTTCCATTAGTTTTCCTTTAACCTCCTCCTTATTTGCTTCCTTTTGGCCTCTTAAGGAGATTAAGTGATGAACTCTCCTATTTAAATTTTCTATTTCTTGTGACACTTCATCTTCATTAGGGAAATTCTCCTCAGAGTCAGATAAATTGACTTGATCTATATCAATCAAGCTAATGTTTCCATAAATTGTCCTAGGAATAGAATGTCTAATTGCATTTGAACTAGTCGTATCTCTCACAGATACATTAACATGAGATATATCTTGATTTACATCATGAGCATTATCTATATTTCCAAACAATCCAGAATGGAAACCTAATATATCATGTTCAAATTCTTGAGAAGAAGAATTAGACTTTGCATAAACAGGTCGATCAGGTATCTTACTGGTATTGTTATTCTTTTGCACCCAAGCAACATTTGATGGTTCATGGAGCACTAATCTCTTCTAACCTCTTCATGACTAGTCTGGCAAACCTTCTTGCAAAGTTTCATGAGGGTGCTTCTTCATGAATGATCTAGTATTTTTTCCTCCTTGCATTATGCTTGTCTTCTTTTCTTTTGTACTTCACAAGGATTGGTTCCGAGATAATAGAGTCACCACCCCAAAGACTATGGGAATTATGAAAACAAGCTTTGAAAAAAATGTCGGAAATCTTCAGACCAAAATCATATATCAAAGGAAAATAGAGGGAACTTCCAGATAGAGACCTCCAAGCACCACTGCTATATTCATTAACGCACTGATCTAATCCACAAACACACATTGATTTTTTTTATAAATTTAAAAACAAATCTGTGTCTAGATCCTTATTGTGACTCTCCCTAGCAGGGTCGCCACTTTTGTTGTCTTCAAAATATGATTCACTTTAACATCCTTATAGTGACATGTTAACTCTATATGCAGAAGAGATATTAAAGAGAAGGAAACTTCTAGGACAACATATGACAAGGTTTGATTAACCTTCTACACTTCGGACTTATTCAAAGTCTAGGTGGGTATACCTTTGTGAACTAAATTCACACTTTTAAATGATAAATCCACAACAAACCAATCCAAAAACCAGTGGATCTAATCACCTTAAAACTAACTAAAACAAAGGAATGAAAATTGTACTCATGTTTAGTATTGACCTACAAAATATGTAATAGACAACCTTGATCTATATCAGTGCCTTATCCAAGGTCATAGAGTCATCTAAGTTCAAACAATACTCTCACAATCAAATATCTCCACATATGCCATTAGTTTGGCTTCTACAGATCCCTATATATGCCTGACACACATAAGAATTTATTCATGCCAAATTAAACTACGCTCATCAAGATTCAAAATATCTCAGAAGGAATATACTGGTAGAAGTGATTCCTGCATATTTAATTCCCCTCCTGAAGAGAAAAGATAAGAAACATATCTACTAAAAGTTTCCTTACAACCCATATCCAAACAAAATAACCCTAGATTACTTAGAAAGAAACAATAAACACTTGCCAACACATTTGAAGACAACACAAAGTTTTAACTCAAAATCAATGGTCTGTATATTGATATTTTCTTCAAAAAAGTATTACACAAAACCTTCGAATATTCTCCATTAAAACTTGAAAAAGCCAAGATAAATTTCTACAGCATTTTCTTACAATTCTTTGTGATCCCTTTCTACTAGTGCTGGTATCCATTTATAACAATATGGATGCATACAAAGCTTTGGACTTTCCTAGGAGAGTTTGTTACAATCATTACTTTTCAAGAAGAGGTTACAAAATATTTTACAAATGCGGTTACAAGTCCTTTTCAGCCTCCATGACTTCTTCTACTTGTTGTCTAGTTGCAACCTCTTCTAACTGCTCTACATCTTGTATGGCATATTTTCTTGTCCACTCATTGTATACATCATCAGCTAGCCATGGAAAGTTAATCACTTTTTCTTTTGCCTTGGCTAAACGTTTCCAAGAATTCCTCATTTTGTTAACCTCTAAATTGAGAAAACCATAATGAGATTTGATTCTCTCTATCTCCTAAATTGTTATGACAAAAAAGGAAGCATCTTCTGAGTTAATAATTCCTTTTATTCTAACTGACAATTTGGCTTCTAATTCCTTAAGCCATACTTGTTTGTCCTTCAATTGAACTAGGCTAGAAAAACCCCCTGGAAGTAATTCAAATACTTGATTAGTGTACTCTTTCTTGTACAAATTGATCTTCCTATTTGCATTATCTATTCCTTCTACTAATTTTACTAGGTCCTTTGTGGTATCACAAGTGGATTTGATAATAGGATCAGCCCCTGCTTTATCATAGGATACATAAATAAGCTCCAAATCTTGCTCTCTAGGCTTCCACTTGTCAAAAATAGGCATTAAAATGGCCTTATCTTCATTAAGTTCATTCCACATATCTAGAATATTGCTCATGTTGCTATACAATAATGAGGCACCCGTGGTGTTGGCAAAACATGAAATTGTAGCCCTTACTCTTTCTTCATATTTCTTTGCATACAAGGCATGAGCCTATTTTAAATTGTCCAACTCATGAGGAGTGATCTCAACCAATTGAGAGCCAGAAGGTGTTGGAGATGGTGGAAACTCAATAATGGGGCTGGTAGGTGGAGGTCTTGCAAGAGAAGAGGAGATCATCAATGTTGAAGACTCACCTTGATGATACTGTCCTGCCAACTAGCTTTGTAGCTTGGCAATGATGTTGTCTTTACTCCTTACCTCTTCCTTGTCACTATTATAGGATTTTAAAACTGTCTCCAGCTTAACCTGGAGATCTGCCTTTTCCTTAGCCTCCCTTTCTACTACTACAACAATAAACTTTGCAGTCTCTAGTATAGTGCTAGCAGCTTCCACTACCCTAGTGCTCTGAACTCTTTTTACTATCATTCCACCAAGGTAACTTGACCCTGGGGTGTTCTTATTTCTCTTATTTTCATCTCTTTTAAGAGACCACATGACCAATGCAGCATTGTCTTTGCTAAAAGTGACTCCCTCCATAGGTTTGGTCTCTTTTCTTACTGCCTCTAATACCAAGGCATCTGCTATGTCCCACTCGGAGAGAACGAGTACCCCAGCCTATGCTACCATGTCTCTTCCTTGCTCAAGGGTGATGGTCTTAAACTCATCAATCATTTCTTGCTTTATTTCCTCCTCAACCATAGCTGGATCTTTGTGGGGCTGCTCACCTTTTCTCTTTTCACACCTTGCATTATATTTGTCAATGTTCTACTTCCACACAAATTGCATGAGTGCTCCTAATGTGACAAAGTTATTGTTAGCCAAGAAATCTTCACTGGCCTGCTTAATCTCAAGTTCCCAGTCCTAGCCTTTGAGCTCATTAGCAGTGATATTCATTTCAGCAATAAGGGCCTCTTCTCAAATTCCCTCTTCCACTTCATCATATGTATATGCTATCTCTCCAAGGCTGCCTAACTATAATAGTTGCTCAGTTGCTGCCTATTCATCTCCTATATGAATAGGGGATTGAGATGGAGAGTACAAAGGTTCATCAGATTGTATTTATTTTCCCACTCTTTGTTTCTTTGGGCTATCTTGAATGTCAATGACATCCTGTATCTTCCTCTTCCCCTTTTAAGTAGAGGGCTCCCCTATTGTAGGCATCAACACATTGTAATTGGACTTCTTATGCAACATGTAGTCACCAAGAGGGATTGCTCTAGTGGATGCAGACCTACTTAGAACTAGTCTTTCTTTCTTAGGGTTGTTTCTAATTGCAACCTCCCTCTTTTCTTTCAAAGTTTGCATCACATCCTCAAAAGAAAGAATTAGGAACTTTATCTTCTCCTCAAAAGGGTGGAAGCTAGACAATGGGTCATAGCTGGTCTCAAATTGGTGTACAAATTCAAAGGCTTTTTATAAAGCCAACCACTTTTCCTTCCTCATCTCTTGCTCGTCTAAATCAAACTCATTCCTAATGAGGTCTTCAAGAAACTAGAATTGATGGGGTCTACCTCTGCATATTGCCCTCTTTCTAAACATGTCATTGAAGAAATCTTCAGGGTCGGCACACCTGGATACTACAGTTGACAAATGATAAGGTTGAAGAAAAACTTCAAAGCACTTCCAACCTCCTTTAATTATCACAAATTGGTGTGCTATGGTAATTGTAAGGAAAATGGTCCCTTTACCTCTTCCTATTAACTCTACCTCTTGTACACCACCAATCTGCCTGAGGATCTCTACAATTCCCACTTTAAGAGGGACCTGATAGGGTAACAAAAATGGAGTGCCATTGAAACCATATACTCTAAAAACTGTGGAGACAGGGTATAAGTAAATATCACCCAATTGTGGACAATTTTTATATTCTCTGCAAACTCTTTTGGCCTAATAAATTCCAAAAGAACCTTGGGGACTCTTGGATTCTCTGAATAGAGGAGAGTCCTAATCTTAGATGTAAAACACTTATCAAACTTTAAGAAGCTTGCACCTTCTCTATCCCATGACAACATTATACTCCATAACTACACTAGCATCTTTTCTCCATCTTTCTCTTTTACAAGATCCATTCCACTTGCAAAATAATCACCACCCTTGAATAAAAATAAATGCATGAGGAGGGAATACCATCAAAAAGGCCTATCTACCTTCCCATTCTTTATTCCTATCAGTCCTTCATGGATAGGATCAATGATAAAGGAAGCATAATCAAAGGTCACTGCAAGAGAAGGATTCAAAATCTGAGCAATCATTAACATGTAATGAGTGGGCATATTTGCCTCAGCATCCTCTCCTAAAATTTGGCAAAGTGACCAGTATAATCCCTTGGCCTTAAGGGTAAACAAATTTAAAGAGAAAGGCTCTTCAGTGTTAGGTCCTACAACTGTTAGCCCACCTATCTTCACAAAGAATTCTTTAAGAGGCCCGTTTCTAAGGTGGTTCCTCTACACACTATATAACTGAGCTAGTGATTTAAAATTAATAGGCTCTAGAAAATTGGTAAATTCAATAAGCCCAAAAGCATTTCTGAATTCCTCATTATTTATTTCAATGAGGGTTTTCCCACTGATATCCTTGACACTTCTTGTAATTGGGTCATAGTTGTGTGCAATTTGGGCTAGGAGTTCCACATCCATGAATACTCCAGGGACTACCAATTTTCCTACATCCAACTCCTAGATATAGTTCTACAGGGCTGAGGAGTTTCTCATGCCAAATCCAACTTCAAATAATCCCAGCCCAGACAACCCAATTTGAGGGTCTCTTAGCCAGTTACCCTTATCATATAATCCCTCTCCTATTTTTAGGCGAGGAGCTCTTGGCACAAGTTCTTTTACCTTTGTAGCCACATTAGTTGACAATGTCAACTGTTCAAGGAAGTCATCATAGATAGCCCTTTCCTAAGAATTCTCTCTTAGGTGTCATCTTTAAAAATTATGCAAGCAATCTAACTATTACCCCCAACTATTCTATGACAAATCAAGACCTTAATTTTAACACACTGTTAAGTGATTGCCAAACAAGAGTATAATAGAGCATGTTTTTTTCTCGAAGAAACTTGCTCTGCAACTAAAGAAATTAGGTTTGCAACCTCTTCTGTGCAACTATCCTTTAGAATGATACCTTCATTCAATTGATATGAGATCATATATGGTAGTCAGGCTCTTAACTGTGACATTGATACCACATGCTTCGGCCATCCTTTTAGAATTGAATTCATAGAAGAATTCAAACCTTTCACTCCAATGGGTCACAACATGCCTGTGTATTTTCCTTTTCACTCTTTTGCCATTTTGTAGAGCATAACATCTTAGCAATTTCACTTAATGAAATCACGCCAGCCGTCCAATCAAATGAAACTTGATTGGTCTTTACATTGACTTAACGCCTTTGCCTTGGCATCGAGCCCTACTTCCTTTTCACCATTTTGTAGGCTTTATCCTCTAAGCATTTTTCTTTCATGAAGCTACACTAGGTGTTAGATGGGACTCTAACTACCCAGTCTTTAACCCTTACCGGGACCATCAGCTTTTCCACTAACTACACCTCATCCTGATGGCTAACATTTTTTTGCTATTTCGCATAGCTTAACCTACTTTCAACTTTGGGCCACGAAATAATGTGAAGCGTTGGATCAATCCTGAGATGACCATCCTTTAAGCGAGACCTTTATGCTTGCATCACTTACCCCGCTCTTCCATTGGTTACCAAATACCATGTGGCACTCAGCCATTAGCCTTGGAAAACTCTTCGAGTTTAGTTCAGAGTCAGCCACATGTCATATTTCCCTTATAACCGCCAGTTACACCTTGGCGCCCTCAATCCCTTTTGAAACCATGTGTCAATCAACACCTCTTCTTTTCTCTTTCACCATTTTGTAGGCTTTAACACTCGATTAATTCACAGCCATGAAACAACGTGAGCCCTTGGATCTTTTTGGAGTTGATCCCCTTTTACCTTCATGCTTTATCTATTCTTTGAGCCCCAAAAACCTTTCACTATTTTGCAGGTTTTAAAGCACGAGCACTTTACCTTCGTGAACTCATGTGGACCACTAGATTAGAGCTGACTTGCTCAATGCTTAACAACCTACTAAGGTTTGGCAAATGTGGGCCCTCTGACTCAGCTCTATCCACCTAGTTTCTAATCATTCCCAAACTGACATGTCAACCTTTTATTCACTGAGAGAAGACACCGGATTCCACTTCATCCTTGCCATGTGGATCTGCCAAGTCACTTCACACCCCATGACATGACTCATCCTCTTGAACCCACCTTTTAATCCTTAGATCCGACTTCCTAACTACTTTGACTTTCCACCCCGTGCCATTATCTTACTTGCCATCTCAACCAACTGGACTGCTTTCCTAGAACGCCATGTCATTTCACTATTTCGCGAAAGCTATCTTTCTAGTATCTCTCCCCTGCGAAGCTATGCTAGTTGTTAGATCTTTGGGAGCCTACGCATCTATTATGCTCTTTATAAACCTCTTTTGCCTGGGCCAAAAACTTTTTGCTGCTTCATAGCGCATAACACATGAGCATCTATCAACCATGAAACAACGTGAACCGTCGATTTTTCTTGAACTTGATCACCTTTTAGCTGTTTGAAAAGTCTTCACCACCGGGTCCTGCCAAGCCTTTTCACCATTTTGTGAAAGGTAATTTGCTTGTTGGTTTCGGCTACGAATCAACGCCAACCGTTAGATCTTGAGCGAGATGGAATCTCATTAAACCAAACCAAATGTGCACCATTGAACATGCTTTTCCTTTCACTATTTTGCAAGTCTTAAAGCACTCACAACTTGGCCTAATGAAATGGTGAAAGCCGTAGATCCATCTAAGAGTTGCATGACACTTGCTGGGCCTGACAACATTAGAAGGAAAAAGACATAAGGCATAAATTTTTTATGATTATTTAATAACCCCCTAGGTAAATGACAAGGGGGAACACTCCATACAACCCCAAGACCCATTACATAAGTGAATTAAAGTAATGCAGGAATAGGGTTTTAATCAGACATTTGAGTGATTTAAAACCAAAAACCCTAAACCCTTAAAGACTTAACACAGATTTGAAGCAATTAATAGTGTGCTTGACTCAAAATTTCAAAAAACTTAGCCAATTATGGGAAAAGAAAACCCATTGCTTAAATAGTGATAACACTACCATCACCTTGAATAGTTTGAATTTCCTAAATGCTTCAAATTTTTCTCTTTGAAAAGTAACGCAACACATTCTAGAATAGTCATCAATGATTAACATAAAATGCATATCTCCTTGTATACTTTTAGTTCTTGCTGGACCACATAAATTAGTATGAATTAAAACAGGAACATTGTTAGACTTCTTCGGGATACTCTTGAAAGTTGGTCTAACTTTCTTTCCTAATTGACATTCCTTACATACCGGATTGTGAGGTTTAACAATCTTAGGTAAATCTCTAACTGCCTTAGTTGTACTGATTTTCATAATGCAATCAAAATTTACATAACAAAGTCTCTTATGCCATAACCAACTTTCATCAATATGTGTAATCAAACATGCTTTCTCATTGTTGTTCAAATGAAAGATATTACCTCTAGTTTGATTATTGGTTGCAATTTCCAAACTAGTTCTATTTAAGATTTTGCATTTACCATTCTTGAATTGTAACTGAAATCCTTTCTCAACTAATTGAACAACACTCAAAAGATTATGCTTCAAACCTTCAACATAGTAAAAATTATCAGTATTGTGCTTACCATCAAAAGATATAGTGCCTTTTGCTTTGATCAAACAAGCTTCATCATCTCCAAATCTTACTAGACCTCCATTGTAATCCTGAAAGGTTAAGAATTTACTCTTATCACCAGTCATGTGATGTGAACATCCTGAATGAATGATCCATTCACCCTTATCTTCGACTTTAGCTACCAGGGGCTGCTCTACCAGTTGAATAGTAGGTTCCAGTTGATCTTTTATTATAACAACAAAAGCCTATCTATTGTTTGTCGAATCCTCATCAGAATCATCACTAACTCCTTCATTAGCATAATAATAATATTTGTCTCTATTCTTCTTGAACTTGTATTTCTGATAGTCAAGGTTAGCCTTATATGTTCTTTTAGCTTCTTCTATTAATCTTCCATATCTATCAAGGCATCTAGAAGCCATATGACCAATCTTATTATAGTTAAAACATTTAAAGGGTGCTTTACCTTCATACTTACTTCCAATTGGACCTTTAGGTATTTTCCTTGCAAATAGTGCTTCAAGTTCTTCAAGTTCTTCATTTTCTCTCCTTCTTTCTTCAAGTTCTCTTGCATAGAAGGCTTTCTAATCAGATTTATCAGATGATGATGATGATGATGTAGTTGATGATGATGTCTTGAAAGCTAGATCTGTCTTGATAGTAGTAACAGGACTGGATTCCTCAAGCTCAAAAGGTGAAAGTTTTCCAACCAAAGTATCTCTAGATAGTGATGCATTAGGCATTGTTATCAATTCATTTATAGCAGTAAGTTTCATTTTATATGGTGGTGGAAAAGCTCTTAAAACTTTACAAACAATCTCATCTTTACTTAAGGTTCCTACACAACATTGTATACCTAAAACAATTTCATTTACTCTTTCCATAAAAGAAGAAATTCTTTCTTCTTCTTCCATTTTTTAGACTTTCATACCTGACCCGGAAGCATTCAAGTTTTGCAATGTTGACTGTGGAATCTCTTTCTTTCAATCTTTCTAGTTTTTCCCAAATAGCTTTAGTAGTAGATCTGTCTGACAATACCATGACTTGTTGATCTAACAATGCGCTCAAAAGTGCTTCTCTTGCTTTGCAATCATTTTCCTCATCTTTAGACAAGTTAGGTGGATTAGGTTGACCTTGAGTAGGAGTAGTATAGCCATTCTTTGTAACATCCCATATGTCCTTTCCAATGCAATTCAAATGTGTCTCCATCCTGATCTTCCATATGCCATAGTTAGTTCCATCAAGTTTTCGACTATCCTTCTTGAAATAGTTAGAAGACATTGGATCTCCTCAAGCTATTAAAATTATGCAAAAAGAGAACTAGGCTCTAGTACTAATTGTTAGGTCCTGGAGACAACTAAGAGGGGGGGGTTGAATCAGTTGTCCAATAAATTCAACCAAAATTAACTTAACCAAAACTTAATGCTTAATATCGGTAAGCCAAACTTTATGCCAGTAGACAATTTTAACGGTTAATTGTAGTACCAGTAAAGATTAATGCATGAAACAAAAAGACAATAACATCCACAACACATAACAAAAATATTTATATGTGGAAACCCTATAAGAGGAAAAACCATGGTGGGAAGCCTTACCCACAATCAAATGATACTACTGCAGATAGTATATGTGTACAATATGAATTCTACACATGCAGAAAGGCTAGCTGCCTAGAGCTCACTGCTCAATCACAAAATGAGAGTCACACTGACTATAATTGGATGGTTATATACAATGATAATGTACTGCACAAAATAGCATCTTCATATGTTGGATTTAGTACTAGTTTAGTTCTATTTTCCTTCACAAAATCCTTCCTTCAACCTTCAAATGATGTCTGCGTGTATACATCTACTTATTTTTCACACATACCTTATTGCAATCCTTTTTGCATTCACACACTTGTCTCACAAATGAGATCTTACATTTATACCATAACCTAAGACCAATTTGAATAGGTCAGCTCACTAAAAGATATTACAATAAAATCAATTACAAATAAATCAATATCCGATGCATGATGTCGGCTCAATGCATTTACAATAATAATAATAAATCATCTCCATAACGTGTCATGCTGATCAGGAATAGATATACCTATCGGTGCATATCCTAGACCTATTTGTCGGTAACAACAAATATGTAAACCCAAATAAACAATTAACCAAATCACCAAAACCAAGTGATCGAATAATGTCTTCAACATAACCAAGTAGTCTCCAAGTCATTCCAAGTGCCGGTGAATAATATAATTTGTCGGTGAACCAAATACCAATGAGTGTGTATAAGTCTATGACTTGCCAGTGAACATAACCAAAATCTCCAAGTGCTGATAAGTGTTGAAAAGTGATGACAGTTGTTGACATTAATGACAAAACCATATAAAAATGTCCAAAATACCAAAATCCAACATATGAAGATTCTATTCTGAGTAGTACATTATCATCAGATTTAACCATCCAATTGTAGTTAGTGTCACTCCCAATTTGTGATTGAGCAGTGAGCTCTAGGCAGTTGGCCTTTCAGCATGTGTAGACTCTATATTATACACACATACTATCTACAGTACTATTATCTGATTGTGGGTAAGGTTTCCCACCATGGCTTTTGCCCTTATAGGGTTTCCACATACAAATAATTGTGTTATGTGTTGTGTATGTTATTCAAGTCTTTATGTTTCATGCATTAAACTTTACCGGTACTGGAATTAACTATTAAACTATTTATCGACATTATAGTTTGTTTTACCAGTATTAAGCATTAAGTTTGGTTAATTTAGTTTTGGTTTGCATTTATTGGACAACTAATTCACCCCCTCCCCTTCTCAGTTGCCTCTGAGACCTAACAATTGGTGTCAGAGCATAGTACTCTTTTTGTGGAAGTTTAACAGCTTGAGGAGATTCAATGTCTACTAATTATTTCAGGAAGGACAGTCTGAAGTTTGATGGAACCAACTATGGCATATGGAAGATCAGGATGGAGACACATTTGAATTGCATTGGAAAGGACATTTGGGATGTTACAAAGAATAGTTATACTGTTCCTACTCAAGGTCAACCTATTCCACCAACCTTGGCTAAAGATGAGGAAAATCATTGCAAAGCAAGAGAAGCACTTTTGAGTGCATTATCAGCTCATTAAATCATGGGATTTTCAGATAGATCTATTGCTAAAGCTATTTGGGATAAATTGGAAACATTGAATGAAGGTGATACCATAGTAAGAATTGGAAAACTGGAATGCTTCCGAGTTAGGTATGAAAATTTGAAAATGGAAGAAGATGAAAGAATTTCTACTTTTATGGAAAGAGTAAATGAAATTGTTTTGGGTATACAATGTTGTGGATGAACCTTAAGTGAAGATGAAATAGTTTCTAAATTTTTAAGACGATTGCCACTGGCATATAAAATGAAAGTTACTACTATAAATGAATTGAGAACAATGCCTAATACATCAGCATCTAGAGACACTTTGGTTGGAAAACTTTCAACTTTTGAACTTGAGAAATTTGGTCATGTTGCTACTATTAAGACAAATTTAGCTTTCAAAGCATCATCATCATCATCTGAGAAATACGATTGGAAAGCCTTTTATGCAAGAGAACTTGAAGAAATTAGAAAGGAGAATGAAGAACTGGAAGAAATTGAAATGTATATGATTGGGGAGATAAAATTCTTTTTAGGATTGCAGAATTCACAGACTGATAAAGGTATATTCATAAATCAATCAAAGTACTTAAAGGAATTACTAAAGAAATTTGGCATGGAAAACTATAAACTGGTAAGCACAGCTATGAATACAATTGATAAAATATCTTTGAAGGATGAATCAATACCTGTTAATCTGACTAGGTACAAGTGTATGATAGGAGGTTTACTGTATTTGATACAAATACAACCTGATATTATGAATGCAATATGCATTGTTTCAAGATTTCAGAGTAATCCTAAAGAAAATCATGAATCAATAGTGGAAAGGATTTTTTGGTATCTACAAGGAACTACAAAACCTGGTTTATGGTATCCTAGAGACGAAATCTTTGATTTATGTGCATAGACAAATGGAAATTGGGTAGGAGATGTAGATGACAAAAAAAGTACCACAGGTGGAGCATTTTTTCTTGGCAGCATATTAATTTCATGGTTGAGCAAGAAACAAAGTTGCACATCTTTATCAACATCAGAATAAGAATATGTTGCAGCAGCAACAACTAAATATACACAGGTATTATGGATCAAGAAAATGTTGAAGGACATTAAGGTAAAATACAGGGAACCTGTAACAATTTACTGTGATAATATGGCAGCAATTGATATATCTAAGAATCTGGTATTTCACTCCAAGACTAAACATGTTTCTATCAAATTCAATTTTCTTAAAGAAAATGTTGAAGTAAAAGAAGTGAAATTGGTTTATGTGAATACTAAAGAACATATTACAGATATTTTTACTAAGCCTTTTCCTAAGTAATCTTTTGAGTATCTCAGAGAGTAGCTAGGAGTTATACCCTCACTGGTAGAGAATTAGATAGTTGATGATTGTCATCAACCAACAGAATTAATATAGAAATATTTTTCAAGCTTTGACGAGGAGACCTACTTCTCAGGGGGAGTAGTTGGTATTTGGTGAGAAGTTCTTTGAACTAATTGTACTTGGTTTTGTATTACTCTAGCATTTGATGTCAAAGGGGGAGAGATATCTATGGAAAAACACTTTATCTTTTGGGGAGAGATTATTCCTTGGGGGAGAGATATTATGTATTTTGATTTCCGGTTAATGATCTCTTTGGGAGATTGTTGGTTTTTTGGTTTTTGGCATTTCTATTTTGGCACTTTGATGGTTTTTCCATCTTGTGTTGCCATCAATCCCAAAGGGAGAGATTGTCGGTATTTTGGATATATTGATATGGTTTTTTCATTGATGTCAATACTTATCAACACTTGTCAACACTTTTCAACACTTGAAGATTCTTGTTAATATTCATCGACACGATTAGTGACATGCACAGTCAAAGGTATCTGGTTCACCGACAGGTTATCTTGTTCCCTGACACTTGGAATGACTTGGAGATTACTTGGTTATGTCGAAGACATTGTTTGGACACTTGGTTTTAGTTATTTTTTCATTGGTTTATTCGGGTTTGCATATTTGTTGTTACCGGCAAATAGGTCCAGGATATGCACCGACAAGCATACCTATTCCAGATCAACACAACACGTCATGTAGATGATTTGTTATTATTGTAAATGCATTGAGCCGACATGATTCATTGGATATTGATTCATTTATAATTGATTTTTTTGTAATATCCTAGTGTGCCGACCTACTCATTTGGTCATAAGTTTTGGTATATATGTAAGATCTCATTTATGAGATTGTGAGGTAGAATGTGGAAAAGGATTGTAATAAGGTATATGTGAATATAGGAAGAGGTATACATGTAGACATCATTTAATATTGAAGGAAGGTTTGAAGAAGGAATATAAGAGATTAACCATTACTGAATCCAGCATATGAAGATGCTATTCTGAGCAGTACATTATCATTAGATTTAACCATCCAATTGTAGTCAGTGTGACTCCCATTTTTTGATTGAGCAGTGAGCTTTAGGCAGTTGGCCTTTCTGCATGTCCAAACTCCATATTGTACACACATACTATCTGTAGTAGTATCATCTAATTGTGGGTAAGGTTTCCCACCGTGGATTTTCCCCTTATAGGGTTTCCATGTACAAATAAATCTGTTATGTGTTGTGTAAGTTATTTGTCTTTCTATTTTATGCATTAAACTTTACCGGTATTGCAATTAACTGTTAAACTATTTATTGACATTAAAGTTTAGTTTACCAACATTAAGCATTGAGTTTTGTTAAGTTAGTTTTGGTTTTCATTTATTGGACAACCGATTCACCCCCCTCCCCTCTCAATTGCCTTCAGGACCTAACAATTGGTATCAGAGCATAGTCATCTTTTTGCATAAGTTTAACAACTTGAGGAGATCCAGTGGCTACTAACTATTTTAGGAAGGACAATCCAAAGCTTGATGGAACCAATTATGGCATATGGAAGATCAAGATGGAGACACATTTGAATTGCATTGGAAATGAAATTTGGGATGTTACAAAGAATGGTTATACTATTACTACTCAAGGTCAGCCTATTCCACCAACCTTGGATAAAGATGAGGAAAATGATTGCAAAGCAAGAGAAGCACTTTTGAGCACATTATCAGATCAGAAAATCATGGGATTATCAGATAGATCTATTGATAAATCTATTTGGGATAAATTGGAAACATTGAATGAAGGTGATACCATAGTCAAAATTGCAAAACTAGAATGCTTCCGAGTCAGGTATGAAAATCTCAAAATGGAAGAAGATGAAAGAATTTCTTCTTTTATGGAAAGAGTAAATGAAATTGTTTTGGGTATACAATGTTGTGGATGAACCTTAAGTGAAGATGAAATTGTTTCTAAAGTTTTAATATCATTTCCACCAGCATATAAAATGAAAGGTATTGCTATAAATGAATTGAAAATAGTGCCTAATACATCAGTATCTAGAGACACTTAGGTTGGAAAACTTTCATCTTTTGAACTTGAGGAATTTGGTCCTGTTGCTACTATTAAGATAGAATTAGATTTCAAAGCATCATCATCATCTGTAGCATCATCATCATCATCTGAGAAATCTGATTGGAAAGCCTTTTATGCAAGAGAACTTGAAGAAATTAGAAAGGAAAAATGAAGAACTGGAAGAATTTGAAATCTCTATGATTGGGGAGATAAAATTCTTTTTAGGATTGCATATTTCATAGACAGAAAAAGGTATAAATCAATCAAAGTACTCAAAGGAATTACTAAAGAAATTTGGCATGGAAAACTCTAAACCGATAAGCACACCTATGACTACAACTGATAAATTATCTTTGAAGGATGAATCAACACCTGTTAATCCGACTAGGTACAAGTCTACGATAGGAGGTTTATTGTATTTGACACAAACAAGACCTGATATTATGAATGCAGTATGTACTATTTTAAGATTTCAGAGTAATCCTAAAGAAAATCATGAATCAGTAGTGAAAAGGATTTTCCGATATCTACAAGGAACTAGAAAACCTAGTTTATGATATCCTAGAGATGAAAAATTTGATTTATGTGCATACACAGATGCAAATTGGGTAGGAGATGTAGATGATAGAAAAAGTACCACTGATGGAGCATTTTTTCTTGGCAGGAGATTAATTTCATGGTTGAGTAAGAAACAAAGTTGCACACCTTTATCAATAGTAGAAATGGAATATGTTGCAATAACAACTAACTGTACATGGGTATTATGGATCAAGCAAATGTTGAAGGACATTAAGGTAAAATGCAAGGAACCTATAACAATTTATTGTGATAATATGGAACCAATTGATATATCTAAGAATCTGGTATTTCACTCCAAGACTAAACATGTTTTTATCAAATTCAATTTTCTTAAAGAAAATGTTGAAGCAAAAGAAGTGAAACTGGTTTATGTGAATACTAAAGAACAGATTGCAGATATTTTTACTGAGCCTTTGCCTAAGGAATCTTTTGAGTATCTCAGAGAGCAACTTGGATTTATACATCAGTAGAGACTTAGATAGTTGACGATTGTCATCAACCAACATAGTTAACATAGAAATCTTTTTCCCTCTTTTCTCAGGAGAGCTACTTCTCAGGGGGAGTAGTTGGTATTTTGTGAAAAGTTCTTTGAACGGATTGTACTTGATTTTGTATTTCTTTGGCATTTGATGTCAAAGGGGGAGAGATATATATGGAAAAACTCTTTATCTTTTGGGGATAGATTATTCCTTGGGGGAGAGATATTATGTATTTTGATTTCTGCTTAATGATCTCTTTGGCAGATTGTTGGTTTTTTGGTTTTTGGCATTTCTGTTTTGGCACTTTGATGGTTTTTCCATCTTGTGTTGCCATCAATGCCAAAGGGGGAGATTGTTGGTATTTTGGATATGTTGATATGGTTTTTTCATTGATGTCAACACTTGTCAATACTTGTCGACACTTATTAGCACTTGAAGATTCTTGTTTATATTCACCGACATGATCAGTAACTTATGCACAGTCACATGTATCTAGTTCATCGACAGATTATCTTGTTCGTCGGCACTTGGAATGACTTGGAGATTACTTGTTTATGTTGAAGACATTGTTTGGACACTTGGTTTTAGTGATTTGTTTGTTGGTTTATTTAGTTTTGCATATTTTCTATTACCAGCAAATAGGTCCAGGATATGCACCAGCAAGCATATCTATTCCAGATGAGCACATGTCATGTAGATGATTTGTTATTATGGTAAATGCATTAAGCCAACATGATGCGTCAGATATTGATTCATTTGTAATTGATTTTATTGTAATATCTTAGTGAGTCAATCTACTCATTTGGTCCAAGTTTTGGTATATATGTAAGATCTCATTTATGATATTGTTGGGTAGAGTGTGGAAAAGGATTGTAATAAGTATATCAGAATATAAGCAGAGATATACATGCAAACATCATTTAATATTGAAGGAAACTTTGAAGAAGGCATATTAAAGCTTAATGGGTACTGAATCCAGCATATGAAGATGTTATTCTGAGCAGTACATTATCATTGGATTTAACCATCCAATTGTAGTCAGTGTGACTCCCATTTTGTGATTGAGCAGTGAGCTATAGGCAATTGGCCTTTATGCATGTGCAGACTCCATATTGTACACACATACTATCTACAGTAGTATCATCTGATTGTGGGTAAGGTTTCCCATCGTGGTTTTTCCCCTTACCTATTTTCCATGTACAAATAAATGTGTTATGTGTTGTGTATGTTATTTCTCTTTCTTTTTCATGAATTAAACTTTACTGGTACTGCAATTAACTATTAAACTATTTACCGGCATTAAAGTTTGGTTTATTGGCATTAAGAATTAAGTTTTGTTAAGTTAGTTTTGTTTTTCATTTATTGGATAACTGGTTCACCCCCCCTCTCAGTTGCCTTCGGGACCTAACAAACACTACTACCGGTATCTCTTCTCCTCCAAGAATTCTTTCCAAACTATCTATAGATCATTTCATAATATAACATTCACATACAAATGATCTACCATACATATACTTCACATTATACAATTCTTCTATATTCTCCTATGTGACACACACTACAAGATGACCTAGTAGACTGACCTATATACCCATTACAAACAATATGCCTTATGTCGGCTTACAATGTGTTACAAAATATATTCAATTTCAGCCTCCATAATAATTACAAAATGATTTTCTAAATAATTCTTCCTTGATGTTAGCTTCCTTGAAGACTGATGTTGATGCGGGTGCCTATGTAATCCTGGATACTCCAAAACTGATGTCTATCGGTAAATTCCTCCTAATGTTAGTATATGACTTCCATCTGATCTTGTTGCCATCAGTGAAAACAAATTGAAACCAATGAGTGTCAATTGCCAACAATTTCCCCCTTTGGTATTGATGGCAACACTCATGTGAAAAATGGATTCCCTGTCGGTTCAAGTGAAATATGCTCCCCCTAAGCAATACATTCCTTTTGATATTCTGATGTCCTTCCCATGTGTTCCTATATGATATTTTTCTAATATTTTTCACATATATACACTCCCCCTTTGGCATCAATACTAAAGATTGGTGAAATAATTGAAAGAATTCAGAACAAAATAATCAATTATTGTTTGTTTTACCGGAGCTACCAAGTAACATAGATTGATACATGCTTTTGATTTCCTCTATGCCTAGACCCTCGAGAGTGCATTGAATGTATTCCCTCACATCTTCAACATACATCATGTCGTCACGAACCATAGAAAATGCTCCCGGGGAGTCTTCTTTCTTAGCAATCAGGGGAACCTCCTTGAATACAAGTGTCAACCTATCCTTAACTTCAACAATGGTGGGATTTGAAATGAAAGTAGGAATTGAAGATCCAAATGCCATTTTTGAAGAATACCTGAAAGTGAACGCCGGTGGAAGATTTAGCACTTCTAAGATAACTACTAAAAATCCTTTCAGAATGCCTTTGCTCACTCTTTATTCACCTTTACTTCACTCTGAATGCTTGAATGCAAGGTGAGTGAAAATGAATTCACTTTCCCTTTTTATCAGTATATAAAACCCTAATATTCCTTTGTCATAAATGCTTCACGATGTACCCTACCGGATGTCAGTTTCGCACTCTTATGTTGGGTGGACCTTCAACAATGATTAACTCAACTCTCAAGATCTTTTCTGATCTCCTCTAGGGGAATAAGAAATATTTGCAATGAATTTTCCAACCCCTAAGGCCTATGACTCAGTTACTAGTGGAAATAACTTCCGGTGCAGGAATGCTCTGTTCTATTGGTGGAGTTATCGGTGTAGATCCATCTCTACTTGGTTCTTCAGATTTTCTAACCCATCTCTTGCTGTGATCTTGTTGTATTTCATCTACCTTTTACTTCCTTTCTCACTATCTTCATCATTGCTAATCAATTGAGTCTTTCTTCTATAGTACTTAGGAATATGACCTATTTTGTTACATGCATAACATGTAACATTGTTTTTTTGAATTGATTTGACATATCTGGTGTCATTCCTTGACCTACAATGATTAGAAAAATGTCCAAACTTTCCACATGAATGAAATTTAACATTCATTCTGCAATCTTCTGATCTATGACCATATTTCTTGCAATTTGTGCATTGACCGAGAAAAGAATTGTAGTTTTGATTTTCTTTATTTCTACATCGTTTAGCCATATGCCCAAATTTGTTGAAAACAAAACATCTACCATTGAATTTATAAGCATTAGATTGCATTACCGATTCTCTCTATTTTGATGAGTCCTGCAAACCAATTGTTTGATCTTCATTTGTAGTGCCGGAGCTTTTACCTTGTACAAATCCAAGTCCTCTAGAATCATAAATCTGCATTTGTCTTTTTAATAAGTCATCCAACTATGCAACACTAATCCTAAATTTTTTTTAATACTCACCTACAGTAGTCAATTCTCAACAGATTATTCTCATGAATCAATCTGCCACATTCATCAAATTTGTTCTTTAGAGATATTACAAGATTATCTTCCTTATTCTTTCTATCCTCTATATCTTTTGATAACCTCATAGTCAGGTCTTGCATTTCATTCTTCATGAGCATTCTTTCTTGACTTAGTTTCTGACATTGTTCCTTAAGTGCATTTTTCTCCTCATCATTCAGGTTTCGCAAAAGTTCCTTTCTCTTGGCTTGAGTAGATGATAATGTTTCTTGTAGGATAAGAATGAATTCATTTATATAATTGAATTCATCTTGCAATTTCAAGTTCTTCATCCTTTCAGCATCATAATCCTCAAGAGCCATTTCAAGTTGCTTTTCCATAGCCATGTTCAAAGATTATGATTTCAAGATATTCCTCAAGCTATTAAACTTCTTTCAAGGAACTAGGCTCTGATACCAATTATTGGGATCCAAGAACAGTAAGGGGGGGGTTGAATCAATGTTTTGCCAGTAAGATAAGATTTTATCATTTTATACGATACACATATAAACTAGTAAACAAATAAACATATAACTTGAAGCAAATAAACCATCCACATAAATGAACACCATAACACACAAAATTTATATGTGGAAAACCTCAAAGAGGAAAAACTACGGTGGGATTTGTGACCCACAATATTAGTTTATTGGCCATATGAAAAGATATTACATATAATGGGGGCCTGCACATGTAGGAAGGCACACTGCTAGAAAATAAAGTCTCACTGACTACAAGATTCTACTGAAGTAAAATAATGAAAATGAACTCACAAAATGCATTTGCTCTGCCAAATAGAGTTCCAGTTCTATCTTTGCTCTGTACCGGTTCATAAACCCTAAATACTACTACTGGTAACTCTTCTCCTCCAAGAATGCTTTCCAAACTATCTATAGATAATTTCATGATATAATATTCACATACAAATTATCTACCATACATATAATTCACATGATATAGTTCTGCTATATTCTCCTATGTCACACACACTACAAGATGACCTAGCAGACTGACTTATATACCCATTACAAATAATATGTCTAATGTCTACTTACAATAGATTACAAAAGATATTCAATGTCAGCCTTGACAATAATTACAAAATGATTTTCTAAATAAATCTTCCTTGATGTCAACTTCCTTGAAGTACTGATGGCAGTGTCAGTGTCGGTGTCGGTGTTGATGCTTGTGTAATCCTAGATACTCCAATATCGGTGTCTACTCGTAAGTGACTCCTAATGCCAATATATGACTTCCATCTTATCTTGTTGCCATCAATGACAACAAAGTGAATCCGATGAGTGTTAATTGCCAACAGATCTCTAATAGCTTGAGTAGAACTTATCTTAACCATGCAGTCAAAATTAATAGAAAACATCATCCTACTCATAACCAGCTCTCATCAATATGAGCAATCAAACAAATTTTCTCACCAACATTCAGATGAAAGATATTACTTTTAGTTTTAGTTCCTGATACAATTTCTATACTAGAGCTACTCAAAATTTACATTTCCCATTCTTGAATTGTAAATCATATCCCTTATCAACCATCTATCCAACACTCAAAATATTATACTTCAAACCCTCAATGTATAAAAATCATCAGTATTATGCTTAACATCAAGAAAAATAGAACCACTACCATATATTACACAAGCTTTGTTGTCTCCAAATCTTACTATACCACTATTATACTTTTCTAAATTCACAAATTTACCTTTATCACCTATCATGTGATGCATGAGCAATCCCTATCAATCACCCATTCATATTTCTCTTCAACAATACATCTTGTAGAATCAATAGGTATTAGATTATCTTCCTTGATAGTAATCAATACAAATTCATCTTTTGAATTCCCTTTCTCAAACTCATCATTTACCACACCTTCATCAGTAGCATAATAGCACTTTTTCTGATATCTATACTTGTGATTAGGCTTGTAAGGCTTATCATAATTTGACACTCTTTTTGGACACCTAGAAGTAAAATATCCTATCTTATTGCATGAAAAAAATTCAAAGCTAACTTCCCTTCATATTTACCAACTCCCTTAGGCAATCTTCTGGCAATGGGTGCTTCAAGATCATCCAATTCTCTTTCCTATTCATCCATCTCTCTCATTTACCTTTCATATCTATAAATCCTAGTTGAAGTCTCTCTCGGATCATACTTCTTCTTCTTGAATATAGTAGCTATAATTGACTCTCTGTTTTATCATGTGACTCTCCAAGTTCACTTGATTCAAAAGCATCAAGCTTATGAACCACCATGTCCCTTGTCATAGTGATCACAGTCTGGATCTCATCAATAGAAACAACTTTGTGTTTGTAAGCAGGAGACAAGGATCTCAATACTTTAGCCACAATCTCATCTTCTTCAATGATTCCACTAGAACATCTAATATTCAATACAAGATCATTCACTTTAGCCATAAAGGATAAAATATTATCATCTTCTCCCATTCTCAACAACTCATACTTTCCTTTCAAGCTCTACAATTTTGCAACTTTCACATATTTGTCTCCTTCATACAAGGTTTCTAACTTCTCCCAAATCTCATAAGCAGTTTGCAATCCCATCACATTAGTTTTCTCTGAATCAGTCAAGGCACTCAGCAATGCTTCTTTGGCTCTTATGTTATGTTCAACATCATTGATCTCATTTGCAGTAAAAAGACCATTCTAAGGAACATTGTAGACATTCTTTGTGATCTTCCAATAATCTTCTCCAAGACATTTCAAGTGACACTCCATCTGATTATTCCATATGATTTAATTAGTTCCATTAAATCTTAGACACTCCTTCTTGAAAACAATAGTTGCCATCCCGGATCTCCTCAAGAGGTCAAGGTTCTTCTAGAGGATCTAGCTCTAATACCAATTTTTGGCAACAACAATAAAGGAAAACTGAGAGGGGGGATGAATCCATTTCCACCAAACTTAAACAAATCAAGAACAACTTCAGATCTGATCATCAACAAAAAGAACAATGATAAACACTACAACCATAGTACACATAACACACAAATTTTGATTTGGAAATCCTGGTTAAGTGAAAAACCATAGTGGGAACCTACCCACAATATGATGATACATTGTGCTACTATGTGAAAATATTACAATGAGGAATGCACATTCATTCAAGCACACTACCTAGAGCTCACTGTGTTAGACAATTGAGATAAGACAACTGAGAGGGGGGGTGAATATGTTGTCATAGATTAAAGGAACATTCAACAAATAAAACTTTAATACTGAAACCCAAAACAATAATACCGAAATAGCAGTTAATCCAATTAAGCATAAACAATAATCCATAATAAAATCCATCCACATAACACCAAGATTTATACATGGAAAACCCAATAAAGGGAAAAACCATGGTGGGAAGCCTACCCACAATTAGATAATACTTTTGCAGTAAGTATGTGAATTACAATGAAGGGGCCTTTACTTGCAGGAAGGAAAACAACCTAGAGCGCACTGCTCATCACAAAAGGAGCCTCACTAACTACATATAAATCAAGGCTACAATCTAGAGAAGTGTCGAATTGCAAAAGAATGCATCTCCAATGCCTAAGTATAGTTCCAATTAAGCTCAATACCATAGGACTAAATCCTCTTATATAAACCCAATTCAATCTCCAATGATCAACCAACTCCTTTTCCTGAATGATACTACATTATTCACACATTACATTCCTTGACCATGACCTCTTACATTAACCATGATGATCTACAATGAGATCTTACATCTATATATATAAACCCTCGACCATAAACAATCAGGGCAGCCACCATATAATAAACCGATTACAAAATCACAAACCATGTCAGCCTTAGAACAAACATATAATAACAACACATAAGACATCCAAGAAATACATCAATAGGTCCTATCCACATGTTACGTTAAAGTCAGTCCATAACCTAGATCAACCGAGACCAAGAATAGGTCCATATGCTTAAGAAATGATCTCCAAATGCCAAGTCTCAAACATAATCACCAACAACATCCTAAAACTCCGCCAGAAGCTGCACCAACACCAATTTTACAATTCATCAAAGATCTCCACTAAAATCTTTATCGGTGAAACCCTCGCCGAAACTAGAAACTAATCTTATAAGCATGCAAGATAGCATCCAATCACCAGACCAAAACCAATTGACCAAATATGAGTATAAGTATCATGAACAAGCCAATTCCATCACCAGACTATACTGGAGCCTACCAGATCATACTAGATCCAAGTTAACCAGAAACCACTCAACCTACTAGGACCAGAAGGGTTTTGGTAGAGTATACAAACAACTAGTGTTCACATCAATGACAAAACATCAATGCAACACATAATCAATTCCAGCAAATGGCCAACAATCTCTCCCTTCGGCATTGATGGCAACACTAGATGTACAAAACATCCATGTACAATGAAATTCTAAACAAGTCTCCCCCTATGGAAGATAACCAACAATCACCTGCATGTAGCTCTAAATATCAATATCTCTCCCCTTATGAATAATATCTCTGTAAAGATCTGAATTTCTCTTTCTTTTTCACATGAGTATCACTCTCCCTTTGACATCAATGCCATAAATCTGACAGAAATATCAAAGCAAAAACATAAGCCTCTGAATCTCAAAGCTAAGTACCCCCCCTAAGTAGTAGCATCCCACATGAGTGCCGAAATGAATAGTATCTCAGATAGAGCATGTCATATTTATGCCAAACTACATCAATTAAGTCTCTACCAAAGGGGTAGAAACTCCCAATTTGTCTCTCAGGTACTCAAATGATTCTTTGGGTAAAGGTTTAGTGAAAATATTTGCAATATGTTCTTTAGTGTTCACATAAACCAGTCTAACTTCATTTGCTTCCACCTTCTCCTTTAAAAAGTTATACTTGATAGATATGTGCTTTGTCTTAGAATGAAATACCAGATTCTTTGATATATCAATAGCAAGAGAGTTATCACAGTAGATAGCTACCAGTGCATCATAGTTCACCTTTAAATCCTTCAACATTTACTTCATCCATAAGACTTGTGTACAATTAATAACAGAAGCAAAATACTCAACTTCAGTAGTAGATAAAGAAGTACATGATTTTTTCTTGTTGATCCATAAAACCAACTTCTTTCCAAGAAAGAAAGCTCCACCATAAGTTCTTTCTTGATCATCAATATCTCCAACCCAATCATCATTTGTATATGTGTATAAAGTAAAGTTATCATTCTTAGGGTGCCATAAGCCATATTCTAATGTACCTTGCAGGTATCTAAAAATTCTTTTGACTGCCATCTCATGATTTTCTCTAGGATCACTCTAAAATCATGAAACAATACAAACAACATTCATAATGTTGGGCCTAGTTTGATTCAAATAAAGTAGGCCTCTAATCATAGATTTGTATCTTGTAGGATTTATCGGTACAGAAACATCTTTTCTTGTCAATTTCTCACTTGTAACCATAGGAGTACTTACCAGTTTAGAATCTCCCATACCAAATTTCTTCAACAATTCCTTAGCATATTTAGTTTGAGAGATAAAAATGCCTTTGTCAGTCTGAGTAATTTGCAAACCTAAGAAAAGTTTCATCTCATTAATCATAGACATCTCAAATTCTTTCTCCATATTCTTACAAGATTATATGCATAATTTATCTTCTCCTCCAAAAATAATGTCATCAACAAATACTTCAACAATCAGTATATCATCATCAGTGATTTTATCATATAAATTACTATCACCATTGCCCTTAGTAAAATCAAGCTTCAAAATATATTTATCCAACCTTGCATACCAAGTTCTAGGTGCTTGTTTCAATCCATATAAAGCGTTCCTTAACCTGCAAACCATATCTATATCATCTGATAGTGAAAAACCATAAGGTTTGTCAATATAAACTTCCTCATCAAGATCCCCATTCAAAAATGCACATTTAACATCCATCTGATAAACCTTGTAGTTTTTATAAGCAACATAGGGAAGAAATAATCTTACAGCTTCAATCCTAGCTATAGGTGCAAAACTCTCTCCATAATCAATTCCTTCCTTCTAAGAATATCCTTTACAAACCAATCTAGCCTTATTCCTTATAACTTGACCATCCTCATTCAATTTAATCCTAAAAACCTATTTAGTTCCAATAACATTGTTATTTTTAGGTCGGGGAACCAAAGTCCATGTGTTATTTTTCTCAATCTGATCTAATTCTTCTTCCATAGCTTTTAACCAAAATTCATCTTTACATTCCTCAATTACAGATACTGGTTCAACTTGTGAAATTAAACATACCTCATTAGTTGCTAGTCTTCTTCTTGTCATCACTCCATTTCTTTTGTCCCCAATGATTTGGTATTTAGAATGATTTAATCTCACATACCTAGGAGTCTTTTGACTCTCTATCCATCTTCCATATTCTTTAGTTACTTCCATATTCTTTAGTTACTGTATAGTTTTGTGATGTTGTTAGAGTAATTGGTTCAACTCTCTATTCTGGTAAAGGTGCTACCGGTTCAGATATAATCATTTCCATTGTTGGTTCCTCCTCATAAACTCTATTTTGACTTTTATTCAGCTCTTCTACTTTGACATTAGCACTCTCCACAATTCTCTACAATCTTTTGTTATAACATCTATAATAATTTCTTTCATTAGAATAACCAAGAAATATACCTTCATCACATCTAGGATTAAATTTCCTAATAGTATCATCTCTCCTGATATAACATTTACTACCAAAAATTATAGAATACTTAACTATAGGTGTATTACCAAACCATAATTCATAAGGTGTCTTACCGGTTTCTCCTTTGATATGTACTTTGTTGAATGTATAAACTATTGTACTCACAGCTTCTCTCTAGTAGATATGAGGTATATTAGCTTCCATCATCATTGTTCTAAAAGCATCCAAGATAGTTATGTTTTTCCTTTCCACAACTCCATTCTGCTGAGGTGTCTAGGGAGCAGAAAATTGTCTTCTTATACCATGCTTGTCACACAATTTATTAAACTCACTGGATGTGAATTCTCTACCATGATCTGATCTCAAACATTTAATCTTCAATCTTGTCTCAGTGTCCACTTTAGCCTTAAAGATTTTAAACTTTTCAAATGCTTTAGGTTTTTCTCTCAAAAAAGTAACCCACATCATTCTAGAATAAACATAAATGATTAGCATGAAATATGTATCACCATGAAAAATTTTAACTCTAGCAGGGCCACACAAATTAGTATGAATAAGATCAATAACATCAATTGATTTATCTTGTATACTCCTACAAGATGTTCTCTACTGTTTACCCATTTTCCATTCTTTACATACCAGATTTTAGGGCTTCATAATCTTAGGTATATCCATAACTGCCTTAATTGAACTGATCTTCACTATGCAATCAAAATTCACATGACACAACCTTTTATACCATAGCCAACTTTCATCAATCTGTGTAATCAAACATGTCTTCTCATTGGAGTTCAAATGAAATATATTACCTTTTGTCTGTGTATCGGTTGCAATCTCCAAGCCAAATCTATTAATGATTTTGCATTCTCCATCCTTGAACTGTAATTGAAATCCCTTGTGTACCAATTTTCCTACACTCAAAAGATTATGCTTCAAACCTTCAACATAATAAACATTGTTAGTATTGTTCTTACCATCCAATGATATAGTTCATTTTCCTTTAATCATACATGCCTTGTCATCTCTAAATCTAACTAGTCAACCATCAAATTATTGCAAAGACATAAATTTCCCTTTATCTCTAGTCATATGATGATAAAAACCACTATCAATTACCCATTCATCCTTGTCTTCAATTTTAGTAGCAAGTGCCTTCTCTTCAGGTACATTCTCTTCCAATGCTGGATCATCTTCTTTGATAGCTAGGAACACCCATTCCTTCCCATTGTCGGATCCACTAGCACAGTCTTCTACCGGTTCATCATTTGAGTCAGTAATGCCTTCCTCATCTTCTATGTAGTATGATTTGTCTCTATTTTTTTTGTATTTATATTTGTTCTGATATCGAGGGTTAGGCTTAAATGATCTTTTAACTCTTTCTTCAAATCTTTAATTCCTTTTAGGACATCTAGATGAAAAATGATCAATCTTATTACATGCAAAACATTTAAAAGGTTCTTTTCCTTCATACTTACTTCCTACTGGTCCTTTCGATACTCTTCTAGAAAATAGTGCTTCAAGTTGCTCAAACTCATCATCTTCTCTTTTACATATCTTCTAAATCCTTCACATATAAAGCTTTCTAGTCTTGGTTATAGGTTGCAAATGTAGGTACATGGAAAACAGGTTCAGTCTTCACAGCTCCAAAAGGTCCAAATTCCTAAAGCTCAAAAGTAGATAGGTTCCCAGCCAAAGTATCTCTATTGACAGATGTATTAGTCATTATTCTCAACTCATTAATAGTAGTAGCCTTCATTTTGTAAGCTAGTGTTAGGGCTCTTAGGCCTTTAGAAACAATTTCATCTTCACTCAGACTTCCAACACAATAGTGAGTTTCCATAACAATCTCATTTACCCTTTCCATGAATGTAATAATCCTTTCATCTTCCTCCATCTTCAGGTTTTCATATCTCACTTGGTAACCATCAAGTTTAGCAATCTTCACTCTAGGCTCACATTAATTTAGAGTCTCCAACTTATCCCATATAGCCTTTCTAGATGATTTGTTAGCCAATCTCATTATTTGTTGATCAGAAAGTACACACAAGAGGGCTTCTCTTGCTCTACAATCAATCTCAAATTCCTTGTCTAGGTTTGTCAGAGGAGGATTATTAGATCTTGGATTATAGGGTTTGATGCCATTCTATGTGATCTCCACCATCCAAATCTTTCATACTATGTAATTTGTTACATCAAGCCTCAGAATATCCCTTTGAAAGATAGCTCCAGAAGAACTGGATGAACTTGAGCTGTTAGTTGCCATAGGATCTTCCTCAAGTAGTTAAGATTTTTGTAGAGAGGACCAAAGCTCTGATACCAATTGTTAGACAGTTCAGATAACCAGAAGACAACTAAGAGGGGGGGGGGTGAATCAATTGTCATAGATTAAAGGAACATTCAACAATTAAAACTTTAATACCAAAACCCAAAACAATAATACTGGAATAAAAGTTAATCCAATTAAGTATAAATAATAATCACACAATAAAAGCCATCCACATAACACTGTGATTTATATGTGGAAAACCTGATAATGAGGAAAACCATGGTGGGAAGCCTACCCATAGTTAGATAATACTTCTATAGTAAGCATGTGAGTTACAATGAAGGGGCCTACACTTGTAGGAAGGCCAACAACCTAGAGTACACTGCTTATCACAAAAGGAGCCTCACTGACTACATATAAATTTAGACTACAATCTAGAGAATTGTTGAACTACAAAAGATAGCATCACCTATGCCTCAGTATAGTTCTAGTTAAGCTCAATACCATAGGACTAAATCCTCTTACATAAACCCAATTTGATCTCCAATGATTGACCAACTCCTTTTCCTGAATAATATTATATTATTCACACATTACATTCCTTGACCATGACCTCTTACATTAACCATGATGATCTACAATGAGATCTTACATCTATATATATAAACCCTCGACCATAAACAATCAAGTCGGCCACCATAAAATAAATCGGTTACATAATCGCAAACCATGTTAGCCTTAGAACAAAAAAATAATAACACCACATAAGACATCCCAGAAATACATCAATAGGTCCTATCCACACATTACTTTAAAGCTGCTCCATAACGTAGATCAACAAGGACCAAGTATAGGTCCATACAATTTACCAATGATCTCCAAATGCAAAGTCTCGAACATAATCATCAACCATATCCTGAAACTCCACTAGAAGCTGCACCAACACCACTTATGCAATTCATCAAATATCTCCACTAAAAGTTGTGCTGGTGAAACCCTCATCAGAACTAGAAACCAATCTTCTAAGCAAGAAGGATAGCATCCAATCACTAGACCAAAACCAATTAAGAAAATATGAGTATAAGTATCATGAACAAGCCAATTCCATCACCAGACTATACCAAAGCCTATCAGATCATACTAGATCCAAGTTAACCTAAAACTACTCAACCTACCGAGACCAAAAGGGTGTTGGTAAAGGATCCAAACAATTAGTGTTGACATCAATGACAAAACACCAATTCCACCAAATGGCTAACACGCTGCTCAAAACAAAAAAAGGGATACAACCCATGGAAGGCTCACTGCCTTATAAAGATTGGACACCAATATAGATTACATGAAATGAAATAATATCATCTCCAAATTCATAATCCATACTTCTAGTTAAGAACACTTGTATTCTTTGCAACACTTCTCTTCTCCTCACTTAACATTACTAAAAGATCAATTCACTTGTTCACATATACATTACTCTCTACTAATGAAGACACATCGTAGACATACAACTGTTAGAATCATGAATCATTAAGAGGGGGGAGTGAATTAGTGATCTACCGAAAATCAAATCCATAAATTTCTACTTTATCTACCGATTAGCAATGCATAATAGAAAAGAACATAAACATGCAACAAGGAATCCACAAATCCACAACACTATAATTTTTACATGGAAACTTGGAAAGGGAAAACCCATGATGTGGCTAGAACCCACAATATTCATATACTATGGACAAGAGTACATAAAAATTACATAGGTGGGGAATGCAATTGCATTTGGGCTCACTGCCTAGAGCTCACTGCTCAAATACATTTTCCCAAAAGGCTAAAACCTTCTAGTAAGTCTCACTGACTTACACTTTGATTACAATGATGAAATGCAATGAAATGAACTCTCTAGTACCATCTAAAAATGCAAGAATGATTTCTAGTTAAGTACAAAATTTTACTATCTTTGCTCTGCTAAACACTATATTTATGTCTCAGTCAGCTAGCAGATTGTTTGTGAATCAAATGCACATGTCAAACTACACTCAATGGAACTAAAATTTATCACCACACCAAAAATGCCATGAAAATCAATCACCAATTCAATCTTATATATCCTATCTTAACACAAAAATAATCTCTTTCAAGTTAGCTTCAAGAAGTGTAATGTATAGCTTCAAGTCAGCTTCAATCTCATACACAAACATAGGAAAAAACCAAAAGAGTATATTCAAACACATCCTAGAGATCTTCCCATTCACCAAGAACATTAAATGAACCACCAAAATCTACTATTTTGGACCAAAAACATTACCAAAATAGCATTGTTTTACTGGTTAGCTCTCTACCAGTTAACTCCATCTTTTAGATAACATGAATCATGACTTCCAGATTGAATAACCAAGAAGAGTTTCCATAAATGATAACCCTAAACAATAAATCAAGCATCAAATATCATTGGATGAGTGTCAATTGTCAACAATCTCTCCCTTTTGCATTAACGACAACACCTGGGAAAAATGTCTAAGTGTTGAAATCTGTGAAACCTGTACACCGGATGAAAGAGTGAAGGAATTATAAGGCTCCCCCTTAGATAAACAATCCAAAAATCTACATCACCAAATTGTACATTCCATACATACAATCAGCCTATACATTTTTTGTTGGAAACCAATAACACTAAGAGGGGGGGTGAATAAGTCTTATACCAGAATAGTAGATTTTAGCCTTAACAAAACATTCATGCACCAACCAGTATAAACAAAATTGAAAGAAGTAAAGCAACTAATAAGCCAAACACATAAATGATAACCATAACACACATATTTATACGTGGAAACCTCAATGAGGGAAAACCACGGTGGGATTTGTGACCCACAATATTAATCCACTGGTCATATGAAGAGATATTACAATATATGTTGGGCCTGCACTTGCAGGAAGGCTTACAACCTAGAGCATACTGCTCAATCACAATAGGAGCCTCACTAAATACATAAAATTCTAGACAACAATCCTGAGAAATTTGAACTACTAAGATAGCATTTTCTATGCCAGAATACAAATCTGGTATAAGCTTTGTCTGTTCCGGTTGAAACCCTAAAACCCTTTACCGAAATAACCATTACAATAAATTCCTCACATACATAATCTCTCTAATATATTTTGCATCATATTACAATTACATATCTATTACATTATATCCCTATCATATTTAAATGATCTAATCAATCTGCCCTATATACCCTATACAAATTTATGCCTTATGTCCACTTACAAGGATATTAACAATATCAGATTACATGTTGGTCAGATAACATAAATGAATAAATATTAAATAAAGTTGTCAATGTCGTATCTAAGATAAGTTGGCCTTCAATACTGATAACATTTACTATACCATGTCATTGTGCATTGCCGGCGACCAAAGAAATCTTCCTGTCCTACCAGTGTCCATGCTAGTGTAGAATCTGTGAAGTGCTTGCTGGTACACCATATGAAGCTAAAACCCAAAATCATGTTTCCATCAATGACAACATAGTGAAACCAACCAGTAGAGTGTCAATTGCCAACAATCTCCCCCTTTGGCATTGATGGCAACACTGATGTGAAAAATGGTCATGGTTTCATCTGTCGGTTTCATCCTGCCCTGCTCCCCTTGAGATGAATATACAAAATACTCCATACCTCCAAAATTCCAAAAACTCTATAAGTCCCCCTAATGTATGCAACCCTTTTATCTTTTTTTGCATCTATACTACTCCCCCTTTGAAATCAATGCCCCAAAAAAAGAATGTTGAAGAATAAGTACTATACACTGAATACCTCCAAAAATGTCTTACTGGAGATTGACCAATTTCAAGATTTCCAGATAAGCTTTCTCCAGGAATTCCACATAAGTATCCCAGCCTATTTTGAATGTGTCAGAGATAGATAAAAGTCTACTCAATAAATATGTAAAAATTTCTTTCTCATTGACCTCTGCCAGTGTGGGCTTTTGTAGCATATCTATGCATTCCTTCTTATGTACAAAGAGTGAATCCAATATTGGACTCACCAAACCTCTCAGACTTTTGGCTCTCTGAATGATTTTATCTCTTTCCTTTTCAAGAGAAGAAATTTGGTTCTCCAAAGTCAAAATTTCACCATCAATTGATGTTATCAATGAAATTAATCCATTAAAAGAGTTAGCAATACTAGCAATTTTCTCTTTTACCTCTTTTATCTTTTTATCTACATTTTCTCTAAGTATATCGGTATTGCAATATACCCTTTATATGTTTGTACATTGTTTCAAAGAATTTTCAATTAGAATTAACCTCTCCTTAATCTTTTTCTTCTCTATCTCAATGATCTGATCAAAAGTGGCTCTCTTAGCTTGACTGAATCTTTCAAGTGCTTGTCGGTTTGAGATCTATTGTAAGGATTGAAAGTCTTTTGATATGTGCTCAATGATTACCTTAAGCTTGCTGGAAGGGATCGCTTCATTTTCAATTTTACATTCTAGCACCCATCTATGTAGAACAATGATTTATTGATTTATAATCCCCTTGTCTGTGTATCCCTCCTTCATCACTTTTTGAGAAGCCATCATCGTCTGTTTTGTGGGACTCATCTCTATGATGGTTTTCTTTTCTACTAGAGAAGTGTTAATTATCAATAATGATATGCCAACAATTGGTTCCCTGTCGGATTCCCCTATTTTATCCTTTGATAATTTATCCTTTATTACCTCCTCACTTGCACTAGTGGCTTCGCCACTAGGTGCAGTCTGTGTAACTATTGGTTCTGCTCTAGGAACAATATCCTCAACCTATACATTAGTATCCAAAGGAAAATTGTCCTCAATGTTAGTATCATGTACAATATCCTCAATATTATCTAGTGTTTTAGTATTTGTCTATACATTTGTGTTTACTAGTGGGTCAATTTCCACTATCTTGATATTTTTCAAAACTGAGGGTGGAGTACCCATAATCCCTTTTCCTTTCCCTTCAAGTGAGGTATCTACAATGTTGGTCTTGGTTTCCGGTAAAGTAAAGAATCTTCTATGTTCTCCCAAAAATTTAATCCAAGCTTTTTGAGTTTTTTTTATTAATTCATTCATTCTCTGTAGCATCAAGCTAGTTATCCAACAAGGCTCTAATACCAATTAGTGGAAATCAATAACACTGAGAGGGGGGGGTGAATCAGTGTTATACTAGAATAGTAGATTTTAGCCTTAACAAAACCTTCATGCACCAACCAGTATAAACAAAATTGAAATAAGTAAAAAAACCAATAAGCCAAACACATAAATGAGAACCATACCACATAGATTTATATGTGGAAAACCTCAATGAGGAAAAACCACGGTGGGATTTGTGACCCAAAATATCAATCCACTAGCCATATGAAGAGATATTACAATATATGATGGGCTTGCACTTGTAGGAAGGCTTACAGCCTAGAGAACACTGTTCAAACACAATAGGAGCCTCACTGACTACATAAAATTCCACACAACAGTCCGCAGAAATATGAACTGCTAAGATAACATCTTCTATACCAGAATATAGTTCCAGTTTAAACTCTGCCTATTCTGGTTGAAACCCTAAACCCCTTTACCGGAATAACCCTTACAATAAATTCCTCACATACATAATCACTCTGATATATTTCACATCATATTGCATTTACATATCTATTACAATATATCCCTATCATATCTAAATGATCTAATCAATCTGCCCTATATACCCTATACAAATTTATGCCTTGTGTCAGCTTACAAGGACATACACAATATCAAATTACATGTCAATAAGATAACATAAATGAATAAACATTAAAGCAAGTTTTCAATGCCAGATCCAAGATAGGTCGGCCTCCAATATCGATAACCTTTACTATACCATGTCGGTTTGCATTGTCGGTGACCAAAGAAATCTTTCTATCCTGTCGGTGTCATAGCTGGTGTAGAATCTGTGAAGTGCCTATCGATACACCATATGGAACTAGAACCCAAAATCATGTTGCCATCAATGAAAACATAGTGAAACCAACCAATAGAGTGTCAATTGCCAACATTTTTCACCTCATCTCTCCCCTTTTGACAACAATGCCAAAGATGGGGTGTGCATCAAAATTATCTATACATATATACATATAGTAGAGGATCAAATATATACATGCTTCAGTATATCTATGTATGCTAGTTTAAGGAACCCAAGATGTGTGTCCATCCTACTCACAACTTCTCTAAAATTGAAACAAAACCATTCAAAACATAAGCATGAAATTATATAGCCGCAATATCCGCACGAGTCTCTTGAGACATGTTCTGAATGCAGTCCATCTTATGATACACTAAGGTGTCCAATCAAGGACCAGTTAGGTTCCTAAGTTCACCTATCTCTCCATCTTCTCCAAATTTCTAATCTGCTCAATAATACCCAAAATTTGTCCTTCAATACTACCAGTTAGGTTGGCAGTAGGATCATAAGCTTGAGAAATCTGAACTAGCTGTCCTCTACAATTATCTATTTTCTTGTCTATCTGAGTAGCAAAAATGTTAGACAAGACTTATAAATTTTGCCACCTTCCGCTAAGGCCTCATCAATTAGTTTTAATTTCTTATCTAGTTGGGCCTTGTCATTACTAATCATCTACAAAAATGTTTGAGCTCTAATATCTTTAATTTTTTTTCATAGCCTTCCTCATTGATACCTTGACCAAAGAATCAAATTTGGTGTATATATGATCAATTAAGTTCTGAAGCTTACTAGATGAACTGGTATTTGCATCAAGTTGCAGTTCCAGTACCACCTATTGCAAAAATTTAACTGATTTTTCAATAATTCTCTTCTCTTCAAATTTTGATTGTGCTAGCTCCTAACTAGCTGACACTTGGAGAGAAATAACAAAAATCATCCTTTCCATCAGAGACATCTAATTGAATGGTTTCTCAAAATTGATGTTAATCTACAAAAAAATCCCTTTGCACTGGATTTTTGATGTGCCAACTGCCATATGAATCAGATTTTCTATTGCCTTGCTCTTCCGTTTATCTGATTGCTATTGTTTTTCTTCTTTCTTTTTCTTTGCCTCAACTTGACTGGATTTGTCTTCTTTAGCTGATTCTTGGGTACCAATGTCACCACTTGGTGCATAGATCACTACCTTAGTTGTTTTATCTTTTTCCTCAAGAAGCTCATCATCCACAAAATCCAAAACTTGTTGCTTTGCAACATCTTGAGCATCATTTACTAGGGGATTGTTACTGGTCTCATCATCAACCTTCTGACTTTCAGAATCACCTTTCTTATCTTTCAACTAAGATGGCTTCAGTGTATCTTTGTATAGAGGATCATTCATAATAATTTTTCTCCATATTTCTTCTATCTCTTTTCTTACCTCCTCTACCTCCCCAATCATTAATCTATTGATCCAGTTTTTACTCTTGAATTCCTTTTTATTTGCCTCTTTGATCAGCCTCTTAACTTAACCATGAGAAATACAAGTACATGTATTTACAAGTTCTCTCTCCTTCATTTCTCTATAAATTTTACTTGCATACATTTTTCTAGCATCTATTAAACTATGTAAGTCCTTTGGAATGGAATTTTCTAATTCAATCAATATTTTACTAAAATTGTGTAAATAAAGTAGAATTGCTTCCTCAACTTTTCTTTTGTCACCATCATCAAAATTTTCAAAATAAACTACAACATTCTTCAAATTTCCATCTAAAATTATCTCATCTATTAGCTAATTTGCTATCATTGAGAGAACAGATTCAGTTTTATGTTTTTGTACACTAGATTTGGGTTGAGTCTTAACTTGCTTCACTCTTGCAAGCCTCCTAGTAGGATTTGATTTAGCCTTCTTCTCCTTCTCCCATTTCTTCTCAACACTATATTGGCATTTCTGAATTACTCTAGCAAATTCTCCTTTCTTTGGTGACTTAGGGATGTTTGCATCTATCTCGATTTCAGATTGCACCAGAGAAACTGCCACATATTCTCTTTGGGAAATTTTTTCTTCCTCAAAACACCTTTACCCTTTGCTAATAAATTGGAGGGATCTTCTTCAACATAAGGTGTCTTCACCAGAGTGGGAGAAGGTCATGTCACCTTTACTTTAATTGGAGCAGGTGCAGTCTTTTGTTTCTTTTCTTTTTCAACTGCATCCCTCACAGCTCTAGTAGCTCTAACTTTCTCCTGGGGATGACCTTCTTCAACAAGAATATCCTCCACAATATTTTCAACTTTTCACTTTGTTTCCAGTTTGATAAATTTAGTGTGTAACTCCATTGATTTCTCTTGGAAAGTTCTGAGCCTTTCTTCTTTGGTGTCTATCGAAGCTTTTAACAAGTGTTGTGTGTAAGCATCCAAAGTGGCTTCATCAACATTCTTATTGTCCTTGTTGCCAAGTCTATATAGGCCCTTCTTTATTTGTTGAGCCACCGGTCTGTCAAAATCCCACCATACTCTACTAATTTTGGGGATCTGATTCATGAAGTAAAGTGGTAGGTATATAATCAAGGAACCAAATTTGAAGACAAGCTTTTCTTCAAATTTATCATCAGATCCTCCAATAGCACACTGTACAGGTCATACTGGGCATCTTCTTTGACCATTTGGTAGGCTAGATGGATAACAGTGTCGGATACAAAATTTAGTCGATTTGACTGATACACCTTGTAGCCTATAACCATTGTAGTGAATGTGACATCAACCTCCTTGATTGTGCTAATCTTCATTAATCACCCATCAAAATTTGCACTAGTTAACTTGTTGAGTGTAGGGTTTGTGACTTTACATAACCTTGGCTTGTCATTGGTTTGGTTTTAACAAGTTACTTTCCTAATGGATTCTACAGTGATCTTTTAAGGTTGGTCTATCCATATAAATTTAGTGTGGATCTTTCTCAATACACACCTCACCCATTCCTTCTCATCGAATGTCAGAAAGTTTACAAGTTGAGTGAAACCCTTTCTCTGCACTTGCACAAATTCCATCTTGTGTTTGTCGATCTCAACCATGATGTTGTTGGTGTACAAGTCTAGGATATCCCCAGTGTCATTTTCCTCAATTTCACAGTGAATGTAGGCTCGCACATCATCAAAATGTAACTTTGTGCAGAATGAAAGAGAAAGCTCCAATTGGGTCCACTTACATGGATTTGTAGGGGTGTTTCTTGAACATAGGATGGGTCTTATCCTTGACCTCAACTACTAGTGGAGTAGCAATGGAAGATATAGATGCTATTTCAAATTCTCAAAACAACCAAACTTAGAAATGTTCTTCGAAATATACCTCAACTGTATGACAGATGCCCTAGATCACTTGTTGGATAGCTTTTACCTCTTTGATCACATGGAAGCCTTGATTTCCTTGTTCTGTACTTTGAAAACATTATTCACAAAGTGAATAATGACTCATATTTTCCATTTTAACTCTACAAACCCTAGTTTCACTTTGAAATAAATGTGCCTCGGTTATTTAATGAAATGCCCTATTCCACTACCAGATGCAGAAATATTCCATTTGAATACTGGATATCATTTAAAACTCAATTCCTACCATATGTAATCAATTGAATATAGATCTCATCAAGGGGTACTACAATATTTGAATGAGTTTACCTTCCCCTAAGGCCAAAAGCCCTAGTTACGAGATGAAGGCTCTGCACCAAATTCAAGTACAGATTCACCATCTCCCTTAGATTCATCCTTTTTTTACCCACATCTTCTTATGCGAACTATGATTTCATCAAAAAATTCCTTTCCCTTTTCATTTGATTTGTTCTTGTCAACCGGATCATTGTTTTTGCTTCTGCAGTACTTTGCAATGTGACTAGTTCTATTACATGCTCTACAAACAACATTATTATACATAGGTCTAAAGTTCACCTAATTTGGTCTTGTCCTATATTGATTAGAGATATGTCCATACATTTTACAAGTATAGAATCTCTTATTTTGAAAGTTATTGATTACATCTCTACACATATTTGACTTGTGTCCAAAATTATTGCATATGAAACATTGATTGGTAAAAGTAGGAACATTGTTCATGTTGTTTATCATGTTGTTACTATTCATCATTCTATTATTCATCCTATTTTTGCATTGACTTGCCATATGACCAAACTTATTGCACGTAAAATATCTACCATTGAATTTATGAGTATTAGGTTTTCTTACTGGAGGATTCTTTCTCTTCTTTTGATCAGGTTTTGCATTGCCTTGTTCAGATCCGAAGGATTCATGCTTCTCAAATCCTAAGCATTGCATATCCTTCCCATGTCTCTAACTTTCTAGCATCTCATCAAGCCTTGATGAACTAGCTTTGAATTTGTCTTTGTATTCATTTGCATTAGTGAGTTCATCCCTTAAGGTAGCAATTTGTCTTTCAATTTCTTGACCATTATTTCTTGATTGTGTCAACTCAAGCTTCATCTGATCATTCTCATAGGTAAGCTTGAAGAATTCATAATCTCTTTCCTTCAACAACTATGCCAGATTCTCTTCATTCTTCTTCTAATCCTCATTCTCCTTACTCAGCCTCATCATAATGGATTTCATCTCATTCTTCAAAGAAACATTCTCTCTCTCAAGCTTGTTAACTTCATCAACTTTGTCTTGGTATTCCATGATCTGATCATCTTTCTCCTTGAACTTGTCCATCAATTCCTTCCTCTTCTCTCCATAGAAACTTGCTTGATCCTTTAGCTCACTAATAAGTTCATCAACAATATTTAGGTTATTCTTCAAGCTACAGATCTTACTTCTAGCTGCATCAAGATCCTCAAGTGCCACACTGAGTTGTCTCTAAAAACCAAAATCCATTGAATCAATCTCCTAGATCTTCGTCAAGTGGTTGATATTCCTTAGAGGAACTAGGCTCTGATATCAATGTTTAGAATTAGGAATCCCTGAGAGGGGGGTGAATCAGTGATCTACTAGAAATAAAATCCACAAACTTATATTTTATCCACCAATTAGAAATGCATAACAGAAAAGAACATAAACATGCAACAATGAATCCACAAATCCACAACATTGAAATTTTTATGTGGAAACTCAGAAAGGGAAAAACCATGTTGGGGATGGAAAAACCCACAATATTCATATACTATGGCCATGAGTACATAAATATTACATAGGTTGGGAATGCACTTGCATTCAGGCTCACTGCCTAGAGCTCACTACTCAAATACATTTGCCAAAAAGGCTACAATCTTCACAGAAGTCTCATTGAATTATAATTTGATTACAATGAGGAAATACAATGAAATGAACTCTCAAGTAGAATCTAATAATGCAGGAATGAGTTTTGGTTAAGTAAATAATCTCTTACTATCTTTGCTCTTCTAAATACTTTATTTTTGTCTCAGTTAGCTACCAGATTCTTTGTGAACCAAATGCCCATGCGAAACCATTGGCATTCTAGACTCTAATGAAAATAGTTGATGTTGTCATTCATGGAAACCATTTGGAAACCATCTGGAAACTCACCGGCAATTGGTTTCTACATGCCTGACATCACAAACTTCATACACCAGTAGACACTGGCACCGGTAGGCACTTCATCGGCATTCAGATTACATCGGCAACAAAGCATACCGGCACCCTAACTGACATGGGCTGAACTTTTGTTTGTTGTAATATAATTATCTTTTGTAAGCCGACATGGTATATTGTAAAAGACTCATATATGTATGAGATCTTATAAGTCATTTTGATATAGGATTTTAAAATAGGAATGGATAGGCAAATATTGTATAGGGTATTTTAGTGACAATGAATGTTTATGTTTAAGGTATCTAACTGAGCTTAAACTGGTACTGAACTTGGCATTGGAGATTCTATTTTAAGTAGTAAATTGTATTGGATTTAATTATCCATTTCGTAGTTAGTGTGACTCTTTATTGAGTAGTGAGATCTAGGTTGTTGGCCTCCCTACATGTGCATGCCCCTTATTGTAAGTAGTATTTATTCATTGGCCAATGAGTAAATATTGTGGGTCACAAATCCCACCGAGTTTTTTCCCACACTGGGTTTCCTCATTAAATATCTTGTGTTATGGTGTGTTTCTATGTTGTCTCTATTATTTGTGTTTACTGCATTAATTCTTATTTACCGATACACTGATTTAAGTTGCAAAGTTATCAATAAGTTTAAATATTTTGTTAACCGGTTAGACACTGATTCAACCCCCCTCTCAGTGTCTTTGGGACTATCATTAAATCTAACAATTGGTATCAAAGCCTAGTCTTCTATTTTCAAAAGTCTAACAGCTTGAGGGAGATTCTGACACCGATACAGATGGAAAACTTGAGAAAATAGTTGGAAGGAGTTCTTGAAGATTTTGATGCAGGAAAATTGAAGAATATCAAACTTGAATATGATCTGAGGATTGCACAGAAATTCATTAAAGGACTTCAAGAGAAATTTGTTATAGCACAAAGTAAAATAAAAGAACTTCATGAGAAAATACAGAATGATGATGATGAAAAGGAAACTCTTAGAGACATTGCAAATAAGTTGAGACAAGAGAACAATAATATGAAGAATTAAATGCAAGATATGACTATGAGGTTATGTAAGGATATTGAAGATAGAAAGAAGAATGAAGAAGACTTGGCTAGGAGACTTAATGATGTAGGAAATGAAAATCTGAGACTTGGTTATGAAAATGATATGCTTAAGACAAATTTGATTCACATGTAACATGATAAAGCCAAGCTTCTGAGACAAGTTGGAATTTTGGAAAATAAGTTGGTTACTGCAAATAAACACAAAGAAAAATTCAAGAAAAATTCAGAAGAACTTGATGACATGCTTAAAAGATAGAAACCTAATGGAGATACTAATGGACTTGGATTTGAACATGGAGAAAGTTTCGATACTGCAAATAATCAAGATCAGAACAAACTGGTAAGACAACCTAATGCTTATAAATTTAATGGGAAATGTTTTAATTGCAACAAGTATGGTCATAGAGAAAAACAATGTAGATTCAAAAATAATCAGAATACAAACTTGCCCACCAGTCAATGTTCCAAATGCAACAAATTTGGTCATAATTCATAAAATTACAGAATAAATGTGAAATGCTATGTTCATGGAAGATTTGGGCATTTATCTAATCAATGCAGATCACAAACCGCTCAAGGATATGGAAAGGCTATTCAGAGGAATAATGTAACTTGTTGTGCATGTAACAAGATTGGACATATTGCTAAATTTTGTAGACGCAAGAATGCACTGACGAACAACAAAGGATCTAGTTTGAAGGACAAAGAAAAGGTAGATGAAGTAAGGAAAGAATTTTCAAAACAATGGATTAAGAAGAGTGATCAGAGAAATGATGAAACTATCTCTACACCAGGAGAGCAGAGTAATCCTCCATCAGTAGAAGATTCTTCATCTAACTGAGGAATAATCCTTAGGGGGTATTGCAACAAATTGAAGATCATTCATTCTACCCTCAGTTGATGGTGAGAAGATACATTTCTTCTTTACCGGGAGGTGTGTTAATTTTTCACTTAATCGGCAAGCATTTAATGTAGTTTTAAAGAACCTTTTTGGATATAAAGCACCAGGAAACACTCATTTGAACCCACCGAACATTCAAACAAGTCAGAGAGTGCAAAACTAAGCAAGGGCATTCTAAGGCAAATCTACGAAGTGATTTTTAGGCATTCTAATTTTGGTTAAGAGGCATTTATCTTTGAAATGGCTTCCTCATATTATGTTCCAGATTTTATTTCAAACCCTACCATTGTGGAAAATATCAAACGCCCTAGAACTATATTCAATATTATCCCTGAGACAGCAAAATACGATGATTCTATTGGAGATTTTTCAAAAATTTCTAAGGCTGTAGCATTTGCAGAAGAACCTAGAATTTACATGCATTGCAATATAGATAACCTAGGGATTGAGGAGTTGAAGAAATTTTTTAATGAGGTCATTATTGATGAACATGGTGCGATTAAACCTAAACATAAGATTGTGGAAAATTTAGGTTTTGTAGAAATTCTCAATATTTCCAAATTTCCAAAGGAAGTTGTAAGACTTGTATTGATCAGAGTCCATGGACAGTTCATGTGGTTGGAATCAGTTTGCAAGATAACCAAGGATGCAATTAAGGTAGTTACTAGTTTATCTTCCATCGATAGTAGACCTGATAAAACCAAGAAGACACCTAACAAGGGAGTTATGGATTTAATCAGAGCAACATTTGATAACAGGTCACTTAGAGTGAATGATGTCAAGGATATAAATGTGAGATATGTAAGTATGGTACTAGGATACAAAGATACTCATGCAAATAGACCGAATTCTATTTCTAGTCTTTGTATTCATAGTGCATATGAGATGGTAAACAATAATGCTAAGATTGATGTGTGTGAATGGATTAAGGATGAACTAATTGATAACTTGAAGAAGATTAAGGTAGACAAGAAAGGTACTTTCCATTTTGGAAACCTACTACTATGCCTAATGTTATAATTTACCAAAGAAATACCCGACATAGGTCACAAGGATTTTGGTTATGACATCCTGGTAGGAAGATAGATTCAGGAAGCTTTCATCGATATGGGCACTGATAGTGTTAAGAACATCATAGACTACTTCAAAACATTTCAAACTAAGATGAGAGAAAGAGTGAGACTACCACAGAGTATAGTTGAGAAATATGTCAAGGAAATCCTCTTTGTCATTAAGCGAGATGAAACCTGGATGGAAGTAGCAAGACCTAGAACTATTTGGGTTACAGAAATGGGTTATGAGGTAGATCTACATATTCTAGAAACATATGCTAAAGCTCTACTTGATGCACCAAGGGAGTCGACTGAGAAATTCTTTGGTAATGCAGAAACTATTAAGAGTAATGTGTCTATGCAAAAATGGACTAAAAGAAGAGAAAAATTTATCAGAGATGCCTCAAAGAAAGTGAAATAAATAAAAGAAAATATCATGAACATCAGTGGCATATCAACCAGTGATCTTGAAGGATTGCAACCTGAAACACATGGTTCACCAGTTGTAACATCTTCTGGTACTGATAGTGGGAAAGCTATTAAGTTTGAGATAGTAGAAAGGAAGAGAAAATCCTCATCGATAACATCTCCTTCACCTAATAAAACTAGGACACTAAGGAAGAAGTAGCAAGTAGTTAGGGAACCAAAGGAGAAGCTTACTCCTAAGAAGAAACAAACACTAGTTACCCCCTCACTAGATGATTTACTGAATGAGATAATTCTTGTTGACCCTTGAGGAAAAGAAATGGTCCCCACTATGATTACATCTTCTTCTTTCCTACCACCTTGTGGCTTCTTGTAGACTTTCACTTGGACCCTCTTTTGATCCATCTTAGGAATCTCCATCTGACCTCTATCATCCAAATCTGAAACAACCTTCAACTTCTAAACTTTAGCAACCTCACTCCTTGATATATCTTCAATGTTGGTTGTCTCTTCTTCATTATTCTTCACATAATCTTTCTTATTTACCATGACAACCTTGGTTTCCTTCTTTGATTCAGAATCCTCCTACAATGGTATCAACACAAAAAATTTCCCATCCTTCTTGATAGTGTAGGTGTTAGCATATCCATAATACAAAGATTGGCTATCAAATTTCCTTGGCCTTCCTAAAATTAGGTTACAACAACCCATGAGCAAAATGTCACACAAAACACTATCCTTATATTCTCTAATCTAAAAATCAAAATAGGCTTGTTCATCTACCAAGAGTGACTAATTGTCATTCACCAAAGATGCATTGTAAGGAGTCGAATGAGGAATCTTTTCTAGGTTCAATTTATCCACTATTTACCTATACACCATATTATCTGTTAAACCATAATCTATTACCATCTTACATACCTTTCGTTTTCTTTTGCAATTGATCCTGAAGAGTGCTCTCCTTTGTGTATTGTCCTTGTCCTTGGGTTTGTTCAAGAGTGTTCTACTTAACATCAACATCTCTCCAACTTCTAAGGTGACAGTGAGATCATTAGGAGAGTTTATATTGTCTTCTTCATCTTCTTGTATTAGTTAAACCCTTCTTTCATTCTTCTTATCACCTCTTGATGATGAACCTTGTCTTTCTGGACACTTGAATGCTAGATGACCAATTTCATTGCAATTGTAGCACCTTCCTATGAACATGTTAGAATTTATACCTCCTATAAATCTACCTCTTGTGCCTCTAAAGCCTCCTCTAAAATTAGTAACTTTCTCTTTACCTTTTCTTGTGTCTTCTTGGTCTTCTTGAGTTTGTCTTGTTCGTCTTCCTCTATTGGTGTTTCCTCTACATCTTCCTTGCCTCTCTTGCCTTCTTTGCAACTTCTCCTTAGACTTCATAGCCAACTTATAACACTCCTCTATTGATTGTCATGTTGTGAGGCTAAGTTCATCTTGAATATTGTACCTCAACCCATTAAGATACCTTGCCACCTTCTCTTCATCATCTTTCTCATGTCATGCTCTTATATCCAATTTACTAAATAGTTTTGTGTACGCTTGCACATCCATATCATTTTGCTTCAGATTTTGGAGCCTCTTGTATAATTGAACATTGTAGTCATTAGACAAGAATGTTAATTTCAACTTCTCCACCATCTTGTTCCATGATGTTATTTTTGGTTTGTCTTTCTTCCATGTTTTTGCCTACACACAATCCCACCATAACAAAGCATGACCTTTCAATCTTGATTTGGCCACTTTAACCTTATGATTTTCTTCCACTTCCTCACACTCAAAGTATTTTTCTAGATCCCCAATCCAATCAATGAGCTCATCACCATCTAGTCTTCCTCCATGCGTTGGTAAATTTTCTTTATCCTTGTGATCACCTACCTTCACTGCCTTCAGGAGCCTAATTGTCCTTTCTTCTTCTAGATCCAACTCTACCTTTTGAGAAATTTCATTCTCACCTTCTTCTTCTTGTTCAATCTCACATTCATCAGCTCTTCTTCTCTTATCTCTAGCTTCCAATGTAACAACCTTCTCTTTCAGGGCTTTCAATTCCCTAGCAATTACTTATGTTGGCAATTGACACTCAATTTGTTGGTTTCACTATGTTCTCATTGATGGAATTATGTTACGGCTTCATGTTTTGGCTTAGTTGTGTACCGGCAGACACTCCACAGATTCTAAACCGGCACCGACACCGACAGGACATAAGGATTTCTTTGGTAACCAACAATGCATGCTGACATGGTTTAGTAAAAAGTTATCGGTAATGGAGGCAAACATCTATTGGATCCAGCATCAGAAATTGGCTTTAATATTTATGCATTTATGTTATCTAGCCGACATGTAATTAGATATTGTATATATCTTTGTAAGCTAGCATAAGGCATGATAATTTGTATAGGGTATATACGTTAGTTTGATAGATCATTTGATAGAGACATGAAATAGGAGATTATGGATATGCAAATGTAATATGATGCAAAATATTTTATAAAGATTATGTATGTGAGGAAATTTATGTAAGGGTTATTTTGGTAAAGGGTTTAGGGTTTCATACCAGAATATACAGAGCTTAAACATAAACTATACTCAAACATAGAAGATGATATCTTAGTAGTTCAACACTTCTCTGGATTGTAGTCTAGATTTATATGTAGTTAGTGAGGCTCCTTTTGTGATTGAGTAGTGTGCTCTAGGCTACAAGCCTTGCTGCAAGTACAAATCTCTTCATATGGCCAGTGGATTGATATTGTGGGTTGCAAATCCCACCATTTTTTTCCTCTTTGAGGCTTTCCACATATAATTCTATGTGTTATGGTTCAAATTTATGTGATTGGCTTATTGGTTGCTTTACTTAATTCAATTCTCTATGTACCAGTATACCTGTTGGTGTATGCATGTTTTAATAAGGCTAAAATTGATAATTCTGGTATAGCACTGATTCACCCCCCCCTCTTAGTGTTACTGGATTCCAAAAATTAGTATCAGATCCTTATTCCTTGGAGGAAGTTTAATAGCTTGAGGAAGATTGTGAATCTGGAATCCATGGGTATGGGTTTGGAGAAGCAACTTGAGATGGCACTTGAAGATTATGATGTTGAAATGTTGAATAATTTAAAGCTACATGATGAATTGAATTCTGCTAAGGAAATCATTCTTGTCCTACAAGAGAGGCTGTCATCTATTTAGGGTAGGAGGAAGGAACTCTTGCAAAGTTAGGATGATGAAGAGAAACATGCACTTAAGGAACAATGTCAAAAACTGAGTCAGGAGAACATGGTTATGAAAAATGATATGCAAGCTATAACTGTGAGAATGTCTAAGGAGATTGAGGACTAGAAGAAGAAGGAAGAAAATATTGTTGTATCCTTGCAAAAAAAATATGGAGAATGTGGTAGGTTGGTTCCTGATAATGATATGTTGAGAATTGATTTAGTACAATCCTAGAGTAATGAATAAGAACTTGAGAGACAAATGGTAATGTTGAGAGAAAAACTAACTACTGCAAGTGAGTAAAAGAAAATTCAAGATTAGCTCAGCACATCTAGATGAGTTATTGAAGAGACAAAGGCAGATTGGAGATTCCAGTGGAATTAGACTTGAGCAAGGACAGAGTTTTGGTAATACTAATGAAGATCAAAATTATAAGGCACTTTAATGCTTATAAATTTAATGGTAGATGTTTTGTTTGTAATAGATTTGGTCACATGGCTAGGCAATGTAGAAATAGAGAAAATCAAAACCCTGATTCCACTCTCGGTAAATGTTCTAAATGCTATTGTAGATGTATAAAAATGACCATATTCCTAAATGAATATTTTATGTTCATTTCTCTATTTAATTAAATCCAATTTAATTAAATTATCCACATTCCTCTATTTAATTAAATAAATTATTCAATTTATTTAAATTAAATTCACTATACCATTTAATGAATAAATCATTTTATTCAATTAAAACCCCCCTATCCACTTTTAATTAAATTCAAATTTAATTAAATAGTTATCCCAAATTGAATAAATCAAATTTATTTAATTACAACCAAATTGAATGAATTAAATTATTTCAATTAAATCCTATTATCCCTCCATCCACTTGCAAAATCCCAAACCCCTTTCTAATCCCTTCTAGAATCTTCTAATCACTTCTAATTAGCCTAACCCTCCTCTAAACTTTGTCACATCCCTAAGCAAAGGGAAGTCACTTCTCAAAAACCTTAAAGTCTTTGATAACCATTAAAGGTTTTCAACCTTCAACCACCAAAACCCTTAAAGTCTTTGAAAACCATTGAAGGCTTCCAACCTTCAACCACTTAATCCCTAAAGTCTCCAATAACCATTAATGGTTAATTCAAACCTTCCCACATGGTTAAAACATTTGTTTTGACTCAACCTCTATCCAACCCAAGGGTCTCATCAGGCCTTTAATGCTTTGACCATGATTATCTCTTAATCATTTGCACAAAGGTTTATCCTTGGATTAACTCTTAATCTAGTGGGTAAGCCTAACTTAGACTTGACCCTTAGCCTTTAGATAACCATGAGGTCTTCTCAGGCCTTTAATGCCTCCAACCTCTTCTCTCAACCCTATCTTATGTTGACATTTGTCACCATGTCATTGGTGCAAATTGAGCACATGGATCCCCAACTTTCAAACCTGGCCCTTGATTAAACCTTTCAATCCTGACCATCCATTGCCCTATTTGTGCTATAAATAGAGCCCTCATTCCTCCATTCTTAACAATCATCTTTCAAATTTGAAGCATCACACTTATGCTCAAATTCTTTCAAGCTTTCATTTCATATATGCTCATCATTTAGCCTCTTTTTTAGATCAGGAATTAGACTAAATATTGCATGTTTAGAATAATTTCTTTATCATTTTAGTTCAATCATAGACTAAATATAGTATGCTAGGATAGTTTATTTACTAACCTTGTCATCTTATAGTTAGTTTATTGCATTTTAGCATCATACATAGCTTACAACACATCTCATACTAAAATCAATCAAAAGCATCTCTCGTTCTCATATTTGCCATCCCTAAACCATTTTGCTCAGTGATCTGAGAGCAAAAACGTTGGTTTGAGGGACATTGTGAGATAGAGAACCATGGGACTCTCCTTGGGAAGCTGAGTAACACTACGTTACTCCATAGCTTGCATCAAGAAGTCCTGTGTGTGTGTGTGGACTAGTATTTAACTAAATTTTCACATATTAAGTTTTATTTGCCCACTTTTCCCGCATACATTTTCTGGTGCCCACCGTGGGGCTCGACCCCAAATATCATATTGGTTTTTGAAACTAACCTTTTTTGCAGGCATGTGGGAAAAATGAATTAGCACGTTCAAATGACTGTTTAGCGCATCTAGTAAATAGCGTAGCGCATCTAGCCCACTGTTTAGCGCATGGGGTCTATACTCTAGCGCGTGAAGTCCTTTCTTTAGCGCATGACTCCCACTAATATTTTCCTGTAGGTATCAACGTGGGAGAAAAATAGAGTAGCGCATCTGGTTAATAGTCTAGCGCATCCTGCTTACTGTTTAGCGCGTGGGGTCTATACTCTAGCACGTGGAGTCCTTTCTTTAGCGCGTGACTTTCACTAATATTTTTTTGTAGGTCTCGACGTGGGAGAAAAATAGAATAGCGCATCTATAAAATAGCTTAGCACATTGGGGGCACATAATAGTGCGTGGGTGCTTTTTCTTAGTGCATCCGTGCAATAGTTTAGCGCATAGAGTTGGCAGAGCCAAAAATTTATGACAGAGTCAAAAATTAGGCTTGTGGGAGGCATAATATATATGGAATATAACATTTAAGTATAAGTGACATTTCCTCTTCTCTTTTCTCTTTCTTATACTTTAAGTTATATTCCATATATACTTTCAAGATGTTTGAGAGGTGTTTCAGACCTCTAGGAGTTGTAATGCAAAATCTAGTTTTTGGAAGATCTTCCAAATTTCAGACTTAGTCAAATTTCAGGGCATTTCAGGATCATGATTGTAAAATTTGTAACCAAGATCAGAATTTAGGCTTGTGTAAGCCCACACTAACACTTGATCACTGACTGTGTGTAGGTTCTAATATTTTTTGTGCAAGGGAAGGAGCAAGTTTAGAGGCTTTAAGTTTCTTTTTTTACTTTCTTTCAACAAAAGTTGGTTAAAAAGAACTCACTCTCCTTTTTTGCACAAATTAAAATAAACCTCATCATTTCATTTGGATGCATAAAATGAACTTCATGCCTTCCTTTTTGGTGTTTTAAAATAAAACTTCATCTTTTCTTTATTGCAAGGTAAAAAGAACAACAATTTCATATTTGCTTTCTTGCAAGATTAAGAAGAAAAACACTTCATTTTGGAAGCTGTAAAAAGAACTAACAATCTTTACTTTGGCAAAAGTTTTAAAAAGAACCTCACCATCCTTTGGTGTTTAAAAGGATTCACTTCATTTTTGCAAAGTAAAAGAACCTCATCTTCATTTTGTGCAAAGCAAAGAGGGAAAACTTTCCCCTATCGACTTTAATTTTGTTGACCAAACATCACGATTTACTTTGTTGACCAAGCTTGTTTTACAAAAGTTTTGGAAATACACACTTTGCTATGAAAGGTTAAAAAGAACATCATGCTTGTTGGAGCAACATCTCTAAATAGAAGTTAGCAAATCATTGTCTTGAAGGCTAAAATGAACCTTGTTTGCCTTGTCTCGAAAGTGGAAGGTATATGCTCTCCCCATAACTGGGTGACCAAAAGGCCAAACCACTCTTAAGCTTTCTGTACTTCAAGCATTTACATCCTTTAGCAGGCCTGCCTTCCCGAGGGGTTGAAAAACTCTTAAAGCCATTCTTTGGCCGGTGTGAAGGGAACGACCTAAGTAGGGAATGACTTTGACGCCAAGTATTCCAACCCACTATAATCAAAAGTGAAAAGTGATGAAAGTCCTTTTCAACGGTTGCGCGCAGTGATTAGCCTTCCCCCAGTATCCTCGAGATATGTAAAGCCTTTGTTCTAAAGGTTGGGAAGCCTCCTGAGGGAGTTTATCATTGATGACCGAACAGGAAGCCTGATTATGAACCTTAGCATTAGAAACTTTGAGCTGAGTCAGTCGCCAAACATTGGCAATATCATAGTGCAAGGGTGGGGAAGAATCCACCCCCAAGATCACTCACCATATATCTCCCAAGATAACTACTCAATTGTGAAGCAATTCACTTTGAGATAATTTCTGACAAAAGGCAAAAAAATAGGTGCCCTCTAGGGGGTGACAAGGCTGTTTGAGTTGACGGAGTATCGAGACTAGTGGGCTATGATATTGTCAATGACCTTTGAATAAAGAGTCTATCTGATGTGTCTTTTGTTGTAAATCAAACTAGTGATAACATCGAGGATTTGAACACATCCTCAAAAGAATATACACTCAATGTTTAACATTAGGATGATCATTGTCTTCATGTGTGCTATGTATTCTTGTCACAAATGTTAAAATATCTTGCAAAGTATCCAACAATCAAACTCAAAAGTCAGTTCAAACAAGGAAAAATCATAAAGTGGAGAAGATTTCCATATCCAACAAAACATCTTTTGAGATGGTTATCAACATTTCAACTATCTTTAGGAAAGACTTTCATCCAACAAGATTAGGGGAATACCAAACCAAGTAATCCTTTCTAGAAAAACGTTTTCAAACTTCTTGAGTATCCTTTCAGGTCCAATATCAAACGCGATCACAAGAAATCAAATCAAAACACTAGAGAAATCATTTCCAAATCAAACACGTCAGTCTTAGAACAAAAGTTGTCAAATCCAAAACTAGCTAAAGATAAGACTTTATCCTATCAAAATCAGGTATTATCATCACCTTGATCAAAAGGTCCATCATCTAAAGGATTCTATCAAACAACATAGCAACTTTAAACCTTAAGTTGTCAAATCAAGTTTCTATATCGGGAGACTTTATCCATATCATTTGACATACTTTGTCGTGAGGGGGCATCTAAACCTTCATTTGATAAAAGTGGACTTAAGTTTCCAAACGAAGTATCTCAATCCAAACATCGAAGGAAACCATTGATCATTCGTGTATGACCACTCCTCATATTTTGAGACGAACAAGCCTTCATCACAAAACTAAGAAGAGACAACCTAGTCCTAAGACCCTTACCAAAAGGAGTAAATTTCTCTACATCAACCTATCAAGAACATCAACTTTGATCATTCATATGACCATTCATCATCAAACCGAGAAAAAGGAAACTCAGTCAAAGGAAATGAGTCCTAACATAAATCAAGATCACGATATCATGACTCTCCAATCTAATCCCATTTTTGATCAAGATCCCACCTATCAAGAATCTTATGATGATCCCCTAAAATTTTGGTATTCCATCCACGATGACCCTCTTTCATCTCAAGAGTAGAGTCCCATTCAACATCCATCTCTTAAGCAAAATCATGATATTCCTTCCATATCCTCCACTATTCTAATTCAAAATCAAAAGAAAAGCACAAACTCAAATGATCCTACTCCAAGTCAAGATCAAGATCAAGTAATCTCTTCATCCTCCAAATCTATCTTAGTTCCTTTCATTCCAAAGTCCATCTCTTCTTCCAAATCTATCTTAGGTCCTTTCATTCTAAAGTCAATCTCTTCATCCTCCAAATCTATCTTAGGTCCTATCATTCCAAGGTCAATCTCTTCATCCTCCAAATCTATCTTAGGTCCTTTCATTCCACAATCAAACTCTCCATCCCTTTCATCCATCTTGGGTCCTTACCTCCCTCCATCCACCAATCCATCACCTCAAATGATCCATAAGAAAGATAAACGAGGAACACATCTTTGAAATTCTTTCAACCCTCTATCTAAACATCTTTCCAAAACTATTCTTCTATCATTTCCTCTATCTATTTAGGGTCCTTCTGTCCTAAAAATTCAATTTTCCTCCATCTCTTCATCACTTCTCAAGTACCAACACTCATCTTGAATACATTTTTCCCCTTCAAACATTCTATCTATTATCCAACACCTCTTTCCATCCCTATCATTCAATCCTCTGCATAAATCCTTCATCTGTGAGATAGGTGTTTGTGTCATTTTGTCACATACTTGCCCATGCTCAAATCTAATGTTCAGTCCTTTTCCTAGATATCTATTCATGAAATGCTTCAGAATTCGAGGTTGTTCCTCTTTAACATTTTCTTTTGGTTGGGATACACACTCAATCCAGAAAAGAACCACTTATCATATCTTGGTACTGACATCTTTTGATTACTATATCTCATACACTTAATCGATTGCTTTAAAAATCATTGTGATCTCTTAAATTGAAGACATGGCTAGTGAAAAATCTAAAATCTTGCTTCAGCGCCACTGTAATTATCACACCCATGTAAGTTTCATCACTTACAAGCCAATGCAAGAAAAATAAAGAGAAAAAAAAATAAAAAAATATGAAAAGCATGAGCAAGAAAATGAATATCAAGAAAAGCAAAATGCAATGAAATGCACTATCAAAATGATTGGCTATGGGAACATGCAAGTAACTCCATCGGGGCTATGGACGCCTGGCTGGCAATGGAGCAATATTTGTGAGATTACAGCGATAACCTCATCGGGGATATGGACACTCGCTGGCAGCGAGGCTCTATCCAGGATGCTTTTGAAGTCAAGGTAACTCAGGTAGCTAGCCATGCTGGATTCTAAAGATTACAATGATCATATGAGCCAAAATAAACCCACTTGCACACACATGGGTAATCAAAGAACTAAGTACCTTGATCTAGTTTGGGATTCTTCTTCCCTTTTGAGTCTGCTTCCCAGTTGCTAGAAATGTTCAGTTGAATTTTCCAGAGATTCTAAGTGTGGGTTGGGTCTCTATCTTTGAAAAGTTTGAGAACACTTATTCAGATGGTGCTAAATACTATGACAATCTTACATATCACCTTTTTGCAAATGGAAACCTCTATGCTTGGGGGCAAAGTTCATCTACTCTATTCTTCCTACCATATCTCCCAAATCCTCTAATCCATATCCCTTATCCTATATATTCATTTCTTCTATCCTCCAATTCTTTCTACAATCTTGCTTCACTCTAATCCATATCTATCTATCCTATCTATTCATTGCTTCCATCATCTAGTGCTATCTATATCCTATCTCTATCCATATCCCCTTTTTCATCCTTGATCTTGATCAAAACTATGGACAACAAATCTATTTCCACCTCAATGGTTCAGTCATTCATTCATCCATTCCTCGTCTTGATATACATTGGGGCAACCAAATACATCTTTCTTCTAATCCAAAAACTCAAAAAAATCAAAATATCCCAAAACTCAAAAAAATCAAAATATCCAAAAACTCGAAAAAATCAAAATATCCAAAAACTAAAAATCAACAAAATCAACAAAAAATCAAAGCATGAACACATGGACCATCCATCAAATCAGATCAACAACAGGAAAACTCTCAAAGTCTGCAATGAAACTTATCACATGTCTTGTTAATCAATTCATTACTCGAAATCAACATCAACATCAAACATGTCTTATACAAGGATAGGTACACTCGAAACCAGACAGATCAGTCTTATACGGGGTACTCACTCTTTGAATCTAGACATTCTTATCAATCATCAAGTCTTGATAATCAATCCATCCATCAACATCATTTTTCATCAAAGCAGAGTGACAAACAAATCATTAAAACTATTTCTCGAGCTAAATTTGTGCCAAAACAAAAGTTGTCAGAATCCTAAACAAATCGCATGATAAAGGATGTCTCTCCTATCATAATCCGGAAAAATTTCATCATCAGTGTCATCAAAATCCTTTACCATCTTACGGATTTCTATCTCAAAACACTTGTTTAAAATTCTCAAATCGTCAAATCCAGTTTCCAGATCGGGAAGCTTTTATCCATATCATTTGACACGCTTTGTCATGAAGGGACAGCTAAACCTTCACTCTGATAAAGTAAGATTTGAAATTTTCAAAAACAAGAATCAACTGAATCCAAACCAATCAAAGGAAACCATTGATCACTCATGCATGACTAATCTCCTTATTCTGAGAAGAAAGAACCTTTATCGTAACATCACGTTGAAGAAACAACAACCTAGTTTTTCCAAATTCATCAAGAGAAATAAGTTTTTATACATCAATCATCAACCAAATCATAACAATGACATCAATCAGTATGATTGCTAGATTTTATTATAGTTAAGCCTTATCTTTATCAATTGATGGAAATACATGTTTCACAAATCATATTGTACATATCATATCCACCCATCTGAGACGTCACCAGAAATTCACAAATGCTTATCAATCTTGGACATACTTAGTGTAGTCACTATCCTTGGTTTATCTAAAACAATTGTCCAAATAATATCCAACCATGGCTTGGTGATCAGTATACATATCCATATCAAATTAGTATCAACAACAAGGGGCAAAATCTTAGCCTCGCTGGAGGCATCTCGCCTTCAAGGTTTTCAACATCAGACCAAAAACGTAGTAAGACAACAAGGATCAAAACAACCAACAAATACCAAATGACAATGCAAGAAGGCTAAACATCACGAACTTGAACTGATTTCAATTGAACAAAGATCTATTTTGCAAGATGTTTTAATTGACAAGAATACATTTCCAATAGCATGCATGATTACTTATGGTTGTTAATTTTTGCTTATCATATCTCTTGAGCACCTCCAGGATGTCTTACGACTAGAGAAGCAAGGAAGGAATGTGATGTTTTATTTGTCTTCTATCTGTGAGTGAAGTCTTTTACCATGCAAATTTGTCCTATGAAGAAATCTGGTGGCATATCGCTGAGGACATTTCGGATTTGTATGGGACAAAGGTTAACTCTTGTATGTTTATGCAATATGCACTCAGGTCGTCCTGGTTTAATTATACCTTGATGCTTGTGCTATCTTGCAAAATCAAACATTATGCAAATTTTTCTCAAGTCATTATGGTTCAATTATACCATTATGCTTGTATAAATTTTCAACATATCCTAAACAAATCAATGCTCAATGATGATATCTACAAAGAAAGCAAACAAATGGCTATATCAGATGGCAAATGCAGGACGTGAATGCTCCAAAAAAACAAAAAAAAAAAACATTAGTTGCATATCATTTTAACATAGTTGCATATCATTTTATAATTAGTTGCATATCATATCATATCATACATCTCATTTTCAAAATATCATTCATCATTCATCATTGCATCCCTCGCATGCATATCTATCACATCATCATGGAATCTTTCTTCACTTTCATATCTTCTATCATTCTTCCAAACTATCTTCCATCATTCTTCTAAACTATCTTCTATCATTCTTCTAAACTATCTTCATAATTCTTCCAAACTATCTTCTATCATTCTTCCAAACTATCTTCATCATTCTTCTAAACTATCTTCATCATTCTTCCAAACTATCTTCTATCATGTCTTATACAGGTGGTATCCTTCTTGAAACTAGATGCTTGATCATCCATATCTTATACAGGTGGTATCATTCTTGAAACCAGACGCTCGATCATCCATGTCTTATACAGGAGGTGTCATACCTGAAACAAGACTTGCTCTCATTCCAATCAATCTAATCAATCTAATCAATCTTATCAAACCCATGCATGCCATCACTATCTACTCTTCCATCTTTCAAACAACATTCTTCTTCTTTCGAGAGATTATGCTTTGTGTGCACGAACAATCTCCCGAGGGGGCATTATCATATCAAATCTCAAAACAAATCCAATATCAGTTTCCACATCAAAACAAAGATATCAAAATCAAACTTACATCAATAACATGAAACAAATTTGCTCATCTACATCAAGTTCAAAAACTTTCATTTCATATCAACTTGTAAAACAACTCAACTTCTCAAAAACCATATCAAAACTTGTAAAGCGACTCAAGTACCAAAATCACATAAACTTGTAAAACAACTCAAGTTTCCCACCCATATCAGCTTGTAACACAACTCAAGTTTCCAACCCATATCGGCTTGTAATACACATCAGGCTTCCCACATCGAACTTGAAATAGAACATACAAATAAATCATATTTTGATCAGAACAACACATTGATATCTACATAACTTGAAATATCTCACATCAAAACAAGTTATACCGACACTCATATTGGACAACTACATAAAATCATGACAACACGACACAAATATCAAATCTAGGGCATCACACATCAAATCAAATCTGGGGCATCACCATCAAAATATCGAATCTGGGGCATCACACATCGAATCTGGGGCATGACTTGCAAATCAGAAGAGCGACACAAAAATTGCATTAGATCATAAATCATGATAAAGCATCATTTTCTTTGAAATAACATGTGCACACATGTCACTTCAAAGAGGGGCAAAATGTAGACGTATAAAAATGACCATATTCCTAAATGAATATTTTATGTTCATTTCTCTATTTAATTAAATCCAATTTAATTAAATTATCCACATTCCTCTATTTAATTAAATAAATTATTCAATTTATTTAAATTAAATTCACTATACCATTTAATGAATAAATCATTTTATTCAATTAAAACCCCCCTATCCACTTTTAATTAAATTCAAATTTAATTAAATAGTTATCCCAAATTGAATAAATCAAATTTATTTAATTACAACCAAATTGAATCATTTAATTCAATTAAAACCTATTATCCCTCCATCCACTTGCAAAATCCCAAACCCCTTTCTAATCCCTTCTAGAATCTTCTAATCATTTCTAGTTAACCTAACCCTCCTCTAAAATTTGTCACATCCCTAAGCAAAGGAAAGTCACTTCTCAAATGGCTCAAAGTCTTTGATAACCATTAAGGGTTTTCAACCTTCAACCACCAAAACCCTTAAAGTCTTTGGAAACCATTGAAGGCTTCCAACCTTCAACCACTTAATCCCCAAAGTCTCCAATAACCATTAATGGTTAACTCAAACCCTCCCACATGGTTAAAACATTTGTTTTGACTCAACCTCTATCCAACCCAAGGGTCTCATCAGGCCATTAATGCTTTGACCATGATTATCTCTTAATCACTTGCACAAAGGTTTATCCTTGGATTAAATCTTAATCCAGTGGGTAAGCCTAACTTAGACTTGACCCTTAGCCTTTAGATAACCATGAGGTCTTCTCAGGCCTTTAATGCCTCCAACCTCTTCTCTCAACCCAACCCTATGTTGACACTTGTCACCATTTCATTGGTGCCAATTGTGCACATGGATCCCCAACTTTCAAACCTGGCCCTTGATTAAACCTTTCAATCTTGACCATCCATTGCCCTATTTTTGCTATAAATAGAGCTCTCATTCCTCCATTCTAAAAAATCATCTTTCAAATTTGAAGCATTACACTTATGCTCAAATACTTTCAAGATTTTTAATTTCATATATGCTCATCATTTAGCCTCTCTTAGATCAGGAATTAGACTAAATATGCATGCTAGAGTACTTTCTTTATCATTTTAGCTCAATCATAGACTAAATATATCATGTTAGGATAGTATTCATACTAATCTTGTCATCTTATCATTTGGTTTATTGCATTTTAGAATCATACATAGCTTAATCTCCATTTCATACTAAAATTTATCAAAGCATCTCTCATTCTCATATTTTCCATCCCTAAACCATTTTGCTCAGTGATCTGAGAGCAAAAACGTTGGTTTGAGGGACATTGTGAGATAGAGAACCATGGGACCCTCCTTGGGAAGCTGAGTAAAACTACGTTACTCCATAGCTTGCATCAAGAAGTCTTGTGTGTGTGTGTGGACTAGTTATTTGAAATATTTTCACATATTAAGTTTTATCAGCCCACTTTTCCCACATACAGCTATAAGTATGGTCATAAGATAAAATATTGTAGAATGAATGTTAAATGCTATGCATGTGGAAAATTTGGACAGATGGCTAATCGGTGCAGGTCAAGCAATTTAGCAAAGCAATTCAAAGGAACAATGTTACATGTTATGTATGTAATGAGGTTGGACATATTGCTAAATTTTGTAGAAATAGAAACCCACCGGTTAGTAATGGAGGATCAAATGAGAAAGGGAAAGAGAAGGTTAGTGAAATTCGACAACATCATACTAAGAGATGGGTTAGGAAGACTACAGAACAATCATCTGATGGAAATGCATCAGTTACTTATCCAACAAAAGACGTTGCTCCTGCACTAGTAGGTAACTCATCTGGTAACTGAGGCAAATTCCTTAGGGGTAGGCAAAGTTCATGAAGATTCTGCATATGCCTCGTGAAGAGGTTCTAGAAGACATTCCAGACATTGGAGATGATTATTCGACATGGATATGTTATGTGCAAGATCTGATATCTTTCACCGATAGTCATTTATGTCAATGGAAGATTAGGGTTTTTCATGGAGGTTAAAAGGTTGAATTCACTTCATTACTAATCACCTTGCATTCAGAGTGATTCCAGAGCAATTAAGAGTGACTAAGAGTGATCGAAGGCATTATAAAGCAATCAGATTTCTTCTTGAGCGATTTCATCGGTGTCTGGAAGAATTTGTTGGAGGTTTTCATCAAGAGGAATCAAAAGCTATTAATCTTTAAACATGGAAGCGGGATCATCATCTATTCCTACTTTTGTTGCAAACCTGATTGTAGTAGAGGTTAAGGACTGCCCCTAGCCAATTTTCCCGTGTTCCAGAGGGAGTTATCCATGTAGAAGATGTTAGGGCATATATTCACTATCACATTGAGGACTTGGGAACTTTTGAAATTAAGGGCATGCATATGAGTGAGCTAATGGGAGAATCTGGAAAGATCAAGCCGACATACAACCACATTGAAGACTTAGGGCTTACCGACATTTTGGATATTCCTAAATTTGAAGATGAGATAATCAAATATGTTTTGAGTAGAGTACATGGGGAATTTATATGGTTAGATAGACCTTACAAAATTGCCAAGGAAGTCATTCGGGCAATCACTGGTTTACCATCAGTTGGGAAATATCCAAACAATAAGGTTTCAAATGATTTCATGAACAAAATCACCGACGTGACATCTGACAGAAGATCTATGAGAGTGAGCACTATTACCGACATGAACATTAGATTCAATAGCATGACCATTGGGTATAAGGTAACTCACTCAAATCGACTGATTTTTATTTCTTGTTCATGCATTTCAACTGCATACAAAATGATGAGAGAGGATGTGAAATTGGATCCATGTGGTTGGATGCTAGATGAGTCGTTAATAAACCTAGGGAAGATTAAGGGATATAAGAAGGGTAAATTCTAGTATGGCAACTTGATAGTTTGCTTAATGTTATATTTCATGAGAGATACACTTGGTTTCGGTAAAATACAATGGGAATTTGACATCCTTGTAGGGAGACAATTGAAATAGTCAATTGCTTCATTAAGAAGTCAGAGAGATGATAAGGTATGGGGATATTTCAGAGCATTCCAAAAATCTATGAGGTCTAGGGTAAGGGTACCTGAGCATATTGTAGAAAAATATTCAACCAACATATGCTTCATGGTGAAGAAGGATGAAACACTTATGGAAGAAGTTAAACCTTAAAATATTTGGATTGAGGAAATGGGCTATGACGTGGATGCATAGATTTTTTATGCCTATGCAAAAATGCAAATTGATGCACCTATTAATGAGGCAGAGAAACCATGTGGTATTGCACAATAGAAAACACATAAGGTTGAAACATAGTTCAACCAGAAGAAGAGAGAGAAGAAAGAAGGAAAAGAAAGAATTTGTTGAGAAGGTCTCCCAGGACATCAAGGCATTAATTGATGGTGTCCTGGAGAAAAGCACGAAGAGGAAGAATTCAGAAGTATACATTGAGCCTATTACTGCTGAGTCTAAATCTGAGGGTGACACATCGTTGGCATTCAAGGCCGTTGTGAGAAAAAAAATAGAGGAAATAAAGGTTGAAGCTAAAGAGAAATCATTTCGGAAGGTTACATTCAAAATACCAGCACAGAAGCAAGCACCAAAGGTAACCACTTCAGCTGCATCCGGTACTGCAAAGAGGAAGAAGAAGAATGACATTGATTGAGGTAAGGTTCCACCTAAAACTTGTGAAGAATTAGTAGATGAAATCACTAAGGATGGCATGTTAAATAATGTGCAGTTCTATTATGATCATTTAGAAGATGATGAACAAAGAGAAGTAGAGGAAGCAGTCTTATTATACTTGGATATTTATAAGAAATCCTTAATAAAAATAGAAAATCAAATACCGGATGAATTATATAATATGCTAGATGCTAGAAGACTATCAGTTATGCAAGAAGATAAGCATATTAAAATTCAAGAGCTATTATCTATTTGTGTAACTATTTCTCTAGATGAAATGGAAAGGAAAATTGAGGTGGCAGATAGAAAAGTTTTGAATAGCAAACGTAGAATAACTAGTCTAATGCTAGGAAGGGTAAATGAAATAATAAAGGAAGCTCAAATATCATGGGTTAAGTTCCTTGGAGAGAATAGAGGATTCTTTACTTCACTAGAAACCAAGATAGACACTGTTAACGCCACAGTTGAAGGAAAAGAAAAGGGGATTATGGGTACTTCACCCTCACTTTTGAAAAATATTAAGATAGTGGAAATCAAGCCCCTAGTTGACATAGATGTACAGACAAATATTAAGATACAGGTTAACATAGGGAGTGAGAAAGTTAATGTTGGACAGGATACTAATATTGAGTATAACAATCCTCTAGATACAAATGTACAAGCTAAGGTTATAGTTCCTACAAAGGAACTGACAGTTACACAAACTGCACCAAGTGTTGAAGCCACCGGTGCAAGTAAGGAACTGATAAAGGATAAATCTTTAGAGGAGAATACAGGGGAATCCGACAGGGAACCAGTAGTTGGTCCATCATTGTTGTCAATTGACACCTCACAGGTCAAAAAGAAAAACATAACAGAGATGAGTCCTAATGAACTAATGATGAAGGAAGGATCTACAGATAAAGGGATTATTGATTAATCAATCACTATTTTACACTAGCTAGTCCTGGAGTGCAAGATTGACAGTGAAGCAAGCCTATCCAACAAGCTTAAGATAATCACTAAGCATATTTCAAAGGATTTTCAATCCTTACAATAGATTTCAAACCAACAAGCACTAGAAAGGTTTACTAAGGCTAAGAGAGATGCATTTGATCAGGTAATTTTATCAGAGAAGAAAAAGATTGATGATAAGATGAAACTGATAGAAAATTAGTTGAAGCAATGTATAAATATTTATAGGGTATGTTGTAACACTGATATACTTACAACTAATGTGGATAAGAAGATAAAAGAACTTCAGGAGAAAATTGCAAATATAGCTAATTCTTTTGACAGATAGATTTCATTCACTACATCCAATGATGGTCAAATTTTGGTTCTTGAGAATGAAAGAGACAAAATTATCGGAAGAGCCAGAAGTATGAGAGGCTTGGTGAGTCCCTAGTTGGATTCACTTAGTGTACATAAGAAAGATTGTATGGATATGGTGGTAAAGCACACACTGACAAAGGTAAATGAGAAAGAGTCATTTGCACATATACTAAATGGACTTGTATCCATTTTTGACACTTTTAAAATAGGTTGGGATACCTATCTTGAGCTATTAGAGAAGGCTTATCTAGAAATGTTGAAATTTATTAAGCTTCGATAAGATATTTTGGGATATTCATTATATAGTTTTTTGAATCTTTGACATTATTTTTAGAATTTTTGATGGCATTGATGTCAAAGGGGGAGTGATATAGATGTGAAAAAGAAAAAAATGGATTGTACACATTAGGGGGATTTATGGAGATATGGGAGTTATAGATATGAAGATGTGGAATGGATATTCAACTCAGGGGGAGCAGAGAGGATGAAACTAACAAATGAAACCTTGACCATTTTTCACATGACTGTTGCCACCAATGCAAAAGGGGGAGATTGTTGTCAATTGATACTCAATTGGTTGGTTTCATTATGTTGTCATTTATGGCAACATGGTATTCTATCCCAGCTTCATGTTTTGGTTAATTTGTGCACCGACAGACACTTCACAAATTCTACACCGGCACCGACACCAGCACGACAGAAGGATTTCTTTGGTAACTGACAATGCAGGTCGACATGGTTTGGTAAAAGGTTATCAGTATTGGAGGTCGACATCTCTTGGATCTGGCATCGACAATTGGCTTTAATATTTATGCATTTATGTTATCTAGCCAACATGTAATTTGATATTGTATACATCTTTGTAAGCCGACATAAGGCATGATAATTTGTATAGGGTATATAGGTCAGTTTGATAGATCATTTAATAGAGACATGAAATAGGAGATTATGGATGTGTGAATGTAATATGATGTGAAATATTGTAGAGAGATTATATATGTGAGGGAATTTATGTAAGGGTTATTTAGGTAAATGGTTTAGGGTTTCAGACTGAAACATACAGAGCTTAAATCAGAACTATATTCAGACATAGAAGATGTTATCTTAGCAGTTCAACACTTGTCCAAATTGTAGTCTAGATTTATATATAGTCAGTGTGGCTACTTTTGTGATTGAGAAATGTGCTCTAGGTTGTAAGCCTTCCTGTAAGTGCAAGCCCCTCATGTTTTGTAATATCTCTTTATATGGCCAGTGGATTGATATTATGGGTCACAAATGCCACCATGGTTTTTCATCTTTGAGGTTTTCCACATTTAATTCTATGTGTTATGGTTTTTATTTATGTGATTGGCTTATTGGTTTCTTTACTTCTTTCAATTCTATATGTACCGGTATACTGGTTGGTGTATACATGTTTTATTAAGGCTAAAACTAAAATTTTTGGCATAACGCTGATTCACCCCCCCCCTCTCAGTGTGATTGGATTCCTTCAACTTATCAATTTTTTTGAGGCATCTTGCCTTCAGCTACTCAAACTTCCCTTCAAGAATATAATTCCTTGCTCTGATACCAATCTGATGCATAACATAAACTCTAATTTGGGATTCCTTTCTCTCAACTTACCTATTCCAATAGGAACAAGCTTCACTCACCTTCAAACCCATCACAAGCCTATAGGTTACTCATAAGGTCTTCAAAACCTAAGGAAATGTTATTCATTCATTGACTCTCTTCCAACCATTGGAATATTCTCAAATCAGAAAAACAATATAATTAGTCTCATTGATAACTTTCCAACACTTGCATCATCAACACCCTCATGGTCTCTTACTCAACATCAATGCTTTGTCAAGATTTCAACCTCCGCTTTAATCATGCTATGGATTCTCACAAACCAATTTCCCTTGGATATCCCTTAAAAGGTTTCAACACATGCATAAATAAGGATCTCTACCCTCCCAACCACCAAACAAGGTTATCTACTACTCACAACCAACACACTATTTTCTAGGACAAGCAATAGATGCTTTAGGATAGTCGTAATAATTTGTGTCAACCCCTCTCACCATGGCTCTGTGAAACTTACAAGGGTTACTAAGGACTACAACACACCTTCCCCAATTTTCCTCCACTCATCAAACCCTTTCTATGCAGCATATTCATAATATCTCAGGTTACCAGTTCCTTAGGACAATAACATACCCAATTCTGGAATAGTCATAAAATGGTCAGTATTTTGGCCAATGAAGGGCCACAAATACTTGATTAGGGTCTAAACTAACCCCTCACACCTATCCAATCCTTCAACCAACCTCTGGGAGCCCAATTTGCACTTAAACACCTTCAAAACACAAACAATACATTTTTGTCCATACTTTGAGACACAAAATTAGACTTTGTGTCCTTCAACAACATGTGGAAAATTCTTCATGGATCCTGCAAGACATTGGACTGGTTTTAAATTTAATGGAAATATTTTTTTTACATTTTTTATGCTTGCTACCAACCCTAGGTAGGGTTTGGACAATTTTTACTAAAATGGCTATAACTTTGTCAAATCACAATGAAATCAATTGAAACAAAAATTGAAATGAAGTATGTTCATCCCCTAAACATATCCAGTCGGATACCAAGGTTTATGGACAATTTTTTACAATGAAAAATAAAGAATATCAAACTGTTATGTTGAAGAAAAACTCAAAAAATGTAGGGAACAATGAAAACTTTATTGATTTTTTTTTAGTTTTTTAACACCAATATGCATCCAACCTCTATATAGTTCTAAAATAGAATTATTTAAAGGATAAATAGGTCTCTCCAATATTTATTGATGAATACTAAGAGGGGGGGGGTGAATTAGTAGGCCAAAAATCTTTTCACTAAAACACTTACATAGTCTAAAGATAAATCGGTAAAGCAGTCTAACAGTCAAACCGGTTACCACACATGCAAACCAAAATGCGAATAAAACATTCACCCACAAAAGTAATACAACCATAACACAAGATATTTGATGTGGAAACCCAACTAGGAAAAACCACGGTGAGATGGAACTCACAATTCACTATCTACAAAATAGAAACCAGATCGGTTAAGGTCAGACCGGTTAAGGTCCTACAATGTTCTTCACCAGAACAGATCCTATTAGGAATCTCAATCTCTATTAGGAGATAAGTCTGATTAAAGACTACCTTGTTAGAGGATTTTATATTCACATGTGTGAACCACCTTGTTAGAGGATTTTACAAAGGCTTTGAGGCCTACTCGGTTAGGGGCTATGGACTTGTCAAAGATGTGAGTAATCAACAAGTGTTTGACCTATCTAATAGCACAAACTACTTGGTTAGATCTAGTATTGCTCACAGCTAATGCATTCTAGCATTACTTCAGTCTTCTCTATCTATCTCTTAGTTACAACTCAATCTTCTTAGATAAGATCGCTCTTACAACAACTCAACATCCACCTTAAACCCTAGCTCAACATTAACCCTTTTCGCAACCACCTAAAACCCTAGACATGATGTCCTTTTAAAGGAATTTGATTTCATGTCGGTCCAATAGGATTTCTTTACAATTTCCTTGGTTCAATGAACCTAGACATACTTAGTAACATGACACAGGAATCACCATCAATGTGTCAGCACCGTCAAACAATCGATGGATTGGTAACTCATCACAAAATGTCGGTTGGTAACTCATCATAGAGTATTACCGATTCATACAAAATACCGGTTGCTAGTTTGACAAAAATGAAGACTGGTAAGAATGTGTTGTGCCACTTTGCTTCCTCATACCGCTTGTGATCTACAAACCACTTGGGGTCGACATGCTGCTTTAGACCAGGAAATACATTCTGCAAAATCGCCACTAGTCTAGAGACTAGTATACAACATATCGGTTGGAACAAATACCGGTTGAGCATAAGCTCATACATATAAAGGGGATCTCAATAGAAGTGTGTGTCCATCAATGACAATCACAACATAAACCACAAAATTGCCAACAATCTCCCCCTTTGGGATTGATGGCAACACTTAGGAAAATAAAATTTTGACATCTAAGTGTTTTACAATAGAAAAACTTGTCATTAACAAAATTGCTCCCCCTAAGCATATACACTATCCCTTAATTAGAGTGTATAGAAATTTTGCATTCAGAGCATAATCATTAGAGCATATAGCATATATCACAACATATATCAAAATTTCAAAATAGATACTTCTCCCTCTGATATACCAAAATTTCAAAATTTAAAACCATATACTTCTCCCCCTTTGCCAACAATGACAAAGTACCGCTGAAAAACCTATTTCCATATATATATATAAGAGTTTATATCAATAATGAATAATTCTTGTCAAAAACCACTTTATAGTCCTGCAAAAATTGTTTCATGGAAAGAGACCAAGACTCAAGTAGGGAGGTCACCACTTCCTTCTTTGTTTGCATTTGTGATACCTGTTCCTCCATGGAATCTATTGTGCTCAATTCTTTTGTGACTGTCAGGGCATCCAGGTTTAGATAGCATTTCTAGAGAATTTGCAGTCATGGAAGTAATACTAGTTGAAGCTCCTGCAAATCCCTAGACCTTGTGCTGATCTCTTGCTCCATCTTGGCTGATTGGAACTGGAACCAGTGAACGGTTTGCCCATATGATGCAAAGGAGTCATAAGGAGTCTTGAATGTGGTCAAGTAGGACTGTAAGTCCATTTGAAGTTGTTGCTTCTTTGGCTAGCACATCATCACAGAACAAATGAGGTTGACAAATTTTGTTGAGTAGCAAGTTTCCCTCATCCATGGCACTCCTTATGTCCTTTTGATCCTTTAGCAGTTCAGTCCTAAGCTCATTTAATTTCTTCACTAGAGAAACATTAAGGTCCTTTTGGTGCTCTTTCTTTACATTGGCCTTTGTTGCTTCTTCTAGACTCTGCACCTGATCATCCACTACACTACACAGAAGTTTGAGTTGTGCTAGTGATGAATCAGTGTCAGGAAGATTAGTGCCGAGTATTAGACCAGTAAGTGTATCTATAGCTGCCTAGATGATGTCCCGTTCCTCTTTCCTGCGAATGATCTCAAGGCACTCTTGAGCAACCTTGATGCTTTGCATAAGCTCTAACTCACTTGCAGATTGGAGATCGATAGGAGTAGAGAGATCAATCGGTGAGAGTTGACTTCCGGTTTCCTTCGGAGTCCCCACCTGAGAGATTTTTATTGCTTCTCGTTCCTTGGCTTCTTTAGCTTTCTTCTTTTCCGCTTCTCTTCTCTTCTCTTCTTCCTTGTCTTCCTCTGCCTTTTTCTTCTCCTATGCTCTCCTCTTCTAGTCTTCCTTTTCTTCTTCTTCCCTCTTCTTCTTCTCTTCCTCTTCCTTTTTCTTCTTCTCTTCCTCTTCCTTTTTCTTCTTCTCTTCCTCTTCCTTCTTCTTCTTCTCCTCTTCTTTCTTCTTCTTTTCTTCCTTGTCCTCTTCTTCTTTCTTCTTCCTTTCTTCTTCTTACTTCTTCTTTTCTTCATATTTTCTTTTCTCCTCTTCCTCTTTTCTCTTCTCTTCCTCTTTCTTCTGTTTCTCATCTTCATCCTTCTTCTTTTTCTCTTCCTAATCTTTTGCCGCTTGCTATGTGTCCACAGCTTGTTCACCACCCTGATCAGCCTTTTGCCCCTATTCAGTACCCTCAGAAGGTATGTCTTGAGTGACATCTTCTACATCCAGGGCATCGACATCTATGGTGTTGATTGGTTCTTCCACCAGGTTTCCTTCCTCATCAAAAACCTCATCCGGTTTGGAAATAATCGGTTCCTTTTCCACTTGGAGGTTGGCCATTTGTGCTTTGTGAGAACTGATAGAATGGGCCATGTGTTGATGTGTATCTTGTTCTACATCATCAAATCTCCCCTCCAACAACCAGAGTCTTCTTCTCCTTGTGAAGAAGAGACCTTCATTTTGATCCAATACATCAAACAATTCTGAATTTGAGAGTTCGGGGAAGTATTGTGCAAAAAATTTCTCTCTAATCTCCTATTCCTTTTTAATGGCAATGCGCCATTTGTTATCCAATGCTTTAAATAATGAATCCAGTGTCTGAGATTTAATCTCTAATGGTGACTGGTTATTTTTACATAAATAAAGAATGATTTCCTGTAGTACTTCATCTTTTTCCTCACTATTGAATTCATCATAATAATCTATTAAATCATGAAGTAACTTTCTCCTAATATTCTTTACTGTTCTTTGACAACGTGTCAAAGATTTGCGAGTGGAGATATCTATTATTACCAATGTGGATGTTGCCGGTTCATTCTTCTTCATCTTCTTGGTCTGTCTAGCCTTCTTTGGCTATTCATCAAACTCAGTTTCTTCAGAGTCCAGTTCATTTGCCTTAGTCTTCCTCTTCCTTTCAAAGACTTTTGCTAGTGTTACCTCCAGTTTCTTCTTTGCTGGTGACCGCTTGGTCACTCTTGGAGTCACAGTGGTAGCTGGTGCTGATGCTATAGGCACTACCTTAGCTTTCTTAGCTGTCGGTTCTTTTCCCTTCTTCACTGATGGTTCTTCAACCGATGCGATCCTCTCCAAGTAGGTTCCGGTCCTCTTAGCCTTTGGATCAAGAGGTGAGGCAATAAGGGTTGAAGCATACCCTTCCAGCATGTCAAACATGACCTCATAGCCCATAGGCTCCACTTCCTCCATTCTAGGCTCAACAGCCTCCATTAGACATTTGTCCACCTGAATAGTGAAATAGATGTCATCTTCATATTTCTTTACTATGTAACCTGAGATTCTTACCCTCTGACTCATCTTTCTTCTAAACTCATCAAAGTATTTGTTCAGTACCTTAGGGTAGCCGGTTCCAATGGCTTGCACACTTTCCTTTATCTGCTTGGTTACCGGTTGGTCAGGGGAGCACTAGACATCTCCTACACCTAGAAAGTAACCTTGGAAATAGAAAAACAACCCTACCAATAGTTGTCCAAACTTAAACCTCAGTGAATTGTCCTTTTTGATTGCCTTAAGATTTAACAGGAGTTGCCTCTACATACAGGTGCATATGTCAAATGATTTATCCTCTTTAATCATTCAGTAAGCAACATTTACCACTACAATAGATACATAATTAATCCTACTGGCTGAGAATGTTTTGTAGCCTATCACCATGTAGGTGTATTTCACCAGTTCATCCTTGATAGGATTAACTGTCATACCTCGTGAATCACTTGTCAAACTAGTGAGCTTGGTCATTTCCATTTTGCTTACCGTTCTCGGGGCTGGCACTTCCCCTATGTTGTAGAAACCAGTGACTGCATGAATTGCCTTAGGCATGATATCATGTGTCCTCTCCAGGTACATCTTGTCACCATGGACTTTGCTCAAGATGATCATGATGTGATCCTCCATGAAGTCTTCTAGAAAATATACCGCATTATGAAATTTCTTCTTCTCTAAGATATTGAACTCTGGTTTCATCTTTTTGTCCTTGCCACAAAATAGAGCTAACTGAGTGTGAATAGCTAAAGACCCTAGGTCTTCTATTTTGCAATCAATATAATTAGAAATTCCTTCTTCGACTATGACTCCAGTCGGCACTTGTGATAAAGCATTAAATTTGGCCTTCCTTTGAATAAAACTTTTTGACTCTATCGATGTAGTCGAACTGGTATGAGATGCGAAAGCCATTGTAGAGTATTTCAAGAACATGAAAAATACCTTTCAAACATGAATTTAGGGCTTCCAGATTATGCTTCACTTCGCTCTCCATCGGATGCCAAATCACCGCTTTGAGTTCTCCACTACCGCTTGCAAACTAAATTTGAATCTCTTTCAAGGTTATCCAATTTCTTGAAATCTAAGCTCATATTGCCTTTTCTTCATTCTGCACTTGAAAACTTTTCTTTGCTTGAAAATAGATAGTGAGAAATGATTTGAAAAATTGCATTTATACATGTCTCTCACCTACCATCATTAATGCTCCTCTATTAGGGCATAAACCCTAATTTGCCTTTTTACCATTTCTGGTCTTTTGCCAAGCAACAGGTATCACATACTGGTTAAGGTCTTTTACTAGTGTCAACTGAGGGTTCAAAAGCATTTCGCCATTTGCTCCCCCTAAGCCTTTGAGGCTTAGTTTCCCAGTTCTGATATTTCCACACTAGGTGCAGAAACCGGTTCCTCCTCCGACAATATTGGTTTCTTCCTCCATGTTTTCTTCATGTCTCCTTGAACTTTTTCAACATCTATTTCTCCTTCCTGAGTGACCCGTATATCATTAGATATACTTTTTCTACTTCTGCAAAATCTTGCAATGTGACCTAGTTTGTTGCAATGATAGCAAGCAAGTCCAGGTGCTCTCCAAGGTCCATTGTACATGTTTCCATTCTTTCTTCTGCATGTTGCAGCAGTGTGACCATGACCATGATAGATCATACAACTTTCTCTCCATTTGGTTGCCGCTTGACGACCACCGCTTCTTGACTAATGATTGAAGTCATCAAACTAGTTGTGGTTCCAGTTCATAAAAGATTCAGGACCAATTCCTTGGGTCCTCTGAGGATATCTTCCAGTGTTATCCACTACAGACCTGCATTCAAATGCTCTATGCCCAAACTTACTGCATGCATAACAATGACCATTGAACTAATTGAATCTAGGTACATTGTTGATGAAATAAGGAAAATTATTGTAGGCTTTGCTCCTACATACATTGGTAGTGTGTCCTTCTTTAAGATAGTTAAAGCAAACAGGTTTGAATTTTTTCTTACCTTTTCCTTTGAGCGTTGGTTGTTTCTTTGATGCTTCAACATTTGTTCCTGAGGATTCTCCTTCCTCATGTCTAGAAAAACCAAGACCATTGGTATTCTTTGTCGGTCTAGATGACTCAAGCTTTTCCTCTAGCTTGACAGTACTTTTGCCAAACTTAGCAAGTATTTCCTTGGACTCAAAGAGTTCTTTGGAAATAGCAGTATTTGTCTCCATTAGACTTGAATTTTCAGTGATGGCTATGTTCAATTCTCCTTGCATGTCTTCTTCTTCCATTCTTGTCTCATGAAGGCAAGCAGTCAATGCACTAATCTCTTGTTTCAACTTGGAGATCTCATGATCTCTATCCTTTATCCGATCTTCAACTTTTCTCTGGTTCTCAAGCTCTTGACTAAACCGAATAGTCAGACCCTCCAATTCCTTTCTCAGATTGGAGTTTGAATCATTCAGCTTATTCACTTCAGCAATCATGGCTTCCATGTTAGCTTTATCTTCAGAACTACTTTCAAATAGTTCCATCGGTCTCTTTGCATGTTCTCTTCTTTTTGCTTGAGATGCCTTGTATTTGACCATAAGATCATCATAGGCTTGCTCAAACTTAGTGAGCCATTGAGTAAGTTCCCTCAAGGTTTATTCCCCCATATCTCTTTCCAAGTGGTTAAACTTATAGAAAGGTTGGCTCTGATACCAATTGATGAATACTAAGAGCAGGGGGTGAATTAGTATGCCAAAAATCTTTGCACTAAAACACTTACATAGTCTAAAGATAAACGGGTAAAGCAGTTTGACAGTCAAACCAGTTACCACACATACAAACCAAAATGCGAATAAAACATTCACCCAAAAAAGTAATACAACCATAACACAAGATATTTGACATGGAAACCCAATTGGGAAAAACCACAGTGAGATGGAACTCACAAGTCACTATCTGCATAATAGAAACCAAACCAGTTAAGGTCTTACAATGTTCTTCACTAGAACAAATCCTGTTAGGAATCTCAATCTCTATGTTGGGACTAATTAAAACTGAGTCAAGTTTATAGGCCCATTTCAAAAATTTGCCCGACATTTCCGAATGATTAAAATAAATCAGTTTGAATGGCCTAGTTAGCAAGGGGGTAAAATGAAGCCAGTTGATTTTCAGAGGGTAAGGCTCGGGATTCATGTCCCACACCTTTCATTTGGCCTATTAAGTGATGTGCAACTTTCAGAATTCATTTTGGATAAGTTTATGAGGTACCCATTTTGAGGGGTGAGCTGGAAGTGCATTTTAGGCACAAATGCAGATTTTATGGAGTAGCCTTCTTTGAGCGATTACATCTTTTGCCCTGTTGATTTTCATGAAAAAATTCAAAATGGATTCAATTGTATGCATTAATGTGAGTCACCCTGCAAAATTTCAGGTCTTGACGAATCCATTTGCTCAGTTTTCAAAACCGAATCCGTTTACAGTTTTTGTGTTTTGGCGAGTCCCTGTTTCGACAGCTAGTCGGAGCCCTGTTTTGCACAATTATAAAACTTTCCTTAGTAAGAATCATGCCAAAATGTTTCTTCCAGGTTGATGTCAGTATAAATGGTGAGCTACGTTTCAAATTTCAAGTCCTTATGAATCCGTTTGCTCAATTTTCAAAGCTCAATCCATTTGTAGTTTGTGAGGTTTGCACAAGTGTAAAAATTTCCCGGTGAATGTCATGTCAGAATGTTTGTTCCAGGCTAATGTTGGTATAAATGGTGAGCTACATTTCAAATTTCAAGCTTTTATCAATCCCTTTGATCGGTTTTCAAAAGGACTCATTTTGTCATCAAATTCAGTTATCCGCACTTCCAGTGTTAGATCAGTTAATGTTATCACTTTTGGTGAGCGCGCCATTTGCATCCTGTCAGTCTGGTGATCAAACTGAGAATTTAAAGATTTAATATGTACTTTAAGGTACCTATGTTTCAAATTTGAGGACCCACGGAGGTCATTTGATATTTTTGAGAAAGGCATCATGTGTTGCCAGAACATTGACTTCATCAGGTCCGCAGTGTCGACAAAGCCAGTTGGCCGTTTTTGGAAATTAATATCTCTTCGCTCGGGACTCATCTTGAGAAATATTTTTTTAGAAGTCATCCTTGTATATCAGAGTACACGCCTGTCAGATGGCGAGCTCCAGAAAGATGTTTTGACAGGTTTGAAAATTACGTCTTCGTGATTAAATGCGAAAATTATGGCGTAATTGCCTGGAGGTTGTAAAATGCAATTTTATGATCCGAAAATGAAGCCGATCGTCTCCAAAGGTATGTTTGAGGTCCGCAAAGCTTTTCAGAAGTCAGTTGTATGAAAACGAAAATTTTTTTAGTCAGACCCATTTTGGGGCCTGACTTGGCTCATGCCCGTGCATTGATTTTACTGGCAACTTGATTTGCTAAGAGAATTTCATAATGTTGAAATGTGGTTTGTAATCACAAAACATGTCATATGAGTTCAAGATGCTAATAGAACTCCAGGAAATTTCAAAGTGGAGAGTAATACTAAATTCTCCTTCGGCGACAGAGAAGGGACATTTAGAAATTCAAGCAAAATGCAGCTGGAAGGTGGAGCGTGAAAGGCAAATGGTAGAGGCAGCAATTAAACACTTTCAAATAAGTTTCAATTGGCAAGCATTAAGTCGAATCCAATAGATTGTGGCATGATGAATGGAGGAAAGGCAAATGGTAGAGGCAGCAATTGAACACTTTCAGGCAAGTTGCAATTAGCAAATGAATACAAGTAAAATCCCTCTTTCACGTGGCTGCCATGTGTGGGTAAAAGGCTGCTCTAAAAGTTCCAACAAATATGTTGGAAAATCTGAAATCTTCAGCAAATAACAAAATGCCATTGGCCATTGTAAAGCCAAATTCAACAACCTTCATTCTCCTTGCTGTGTGTGATGGCTGGGAGTGTAATTTAAAACTCCCAAACAAATACAAGTAGTAGGTTGTAGCTTTGGAAGGGGGTTTTAAAGAAAATACTTCAAACAGCAAATGCAAACAATAGTCCAACATTTTCCTCACGTGCTCCCCTCTATGTGGTTTTTTTTTTAGATGGCGTTGAAGTTAACAACAGCAAAATGTAAAGGAAATGCAGATTTGGCAGATGAATGCTAGTCCACTCCCCCACGTTTTTTCCTCATCCTTCCATGCTGAATGTGGAGTTTGGGAAGCAAAAAACCAACAGCAAGTAGAACATGGTAGACTACGTGGGTTATGAAAGTCTCCAATCAAATGCAAAATCCTCCCTGTTGTGCGTGGCATGGAGAGGGCATTAAAACATGTTTTATCAAATGCAAGTATTGGCTGGCAGTATTCCCCTTGCGTGGATGGTGAAGGGGCAGCATTTTAAACCTTAGGCAATAGACATTCAAGTTGCAGCCATTAAAGCTCAGGCAAAAGCTTCAAAATTGCAGTCCCAGGCATAAATAATTATCCCACATTGGCTGTGCACTGGGAGCTTTTAGTATTTATATACAAAAACGCACTATACTATAATGTCTAAGCCATAAAGGTTTTTGACACAAGGTGCCTATGGGTGCCCAAGGCGGGCCCATGCGTGAGCACACTTCCCGAGGTGACAGAGGAGTTGACTGGACAAAGACCAAGTGGACCCCACATAGGCACACTTCCCAAGGCAAACAGGTAAAATTTTGCAGATGAAGGCCGGGTTAACGAGTGAGCAAGTTCGAGAGAGATCAACGGCTCGTGCTATTTCGCGAAGGGAGATGCACGTAGTTTAAACCCCGTGAAATAGCGAAAGTGAACGAGAGCCGTCCCTGTGGCACACAGGTGGCGGATACAGTCAGCGGTCCAGCAGGTGGGTCCCGATGAGGTGGCATCCAGTGGCGATGATGTGGCATACAAGCAAGCAGCCCAGTGGCAGTGACGTGGCCGACAAGTGGCAAAAGATGAGGTGTCATCCCAGGTGGCGTCCGGTCAACCCCATCGACCAATCAGATCCTGCCACGTGGCAAGGCGTCAGAGCACAAATGGAGGCAAAAAAATCAAATCTAAAATGATTAAATGATATAGTTTAAACTATAGAGAAATTTGAAAAATTTAAATGATGGGTCCATGTTGAGGATTAATTCGCCCAGGGCTCAATTTTTTGCCAAAGTATAAAGTGTTATATGTTTTCGGAAAGCTCTCGGAGTGAGAAATTCGATTATGAGGTTAATTTTGACAAATGTGGGATATTTTAGAAGCTGTTTCCATGGGAACAAAATTTAATTAGAGAGGAGACACTTGGCAATTCAGTTGCAGATTTGATTTTCTTCTCTCCTTCTTTTTATTCCCCATTCTTCTCAGTTGTAGGGGTTCCAGAATTCTGTGAGAATGGCTCCAGTTTTCATGGCTTCCAATTTTGAGCATTCTTGAAGATTGTACAGGGCAGGGCTTTTCCTTCAGTAATGGAGTTCAATTCTTGCTATAGGTGTTTTTAGTTGCAGGGTCTTGTGTATGTAAGGCATACATAAATTCACACAATATTGTCTCTAGATTTGTATTTCCATTTTATCAAATCAGATCCTCAAGGAGGATGAAATTTGTTATCTCAAGGAGATAGTTATGATTATTTGCAGGGATTCTTCAAGGAAGGATTTAAATTCTACAATAAATCATAAAAAATGGAATATAGTTTCAAGATCTGATGATTTTGTGAATGATCTTAGTAATGCATTTATGCAAGGCATTAATGCATGAATATTTAATAATGAAGATGGATTTGCAATCGAAGCTTTCATTTATAGTTTGATGTATGACTCTGTTTCCCTTGGATAAGGCACTGATCTTGCAATTAAAGGGGTTCTCAAACCAATTTAAAATCCAATCAGAATACCTTTAGTTTGTGTTATGTTTTGAAATGTTTCATCTATCTCATGCTCAAGTATAGTTGATTTTTATGTGTAGATCTAGCCCATCTGCAATAAACTACTTGTTTTGGAGCCTTAGTGAGATCTATCTATTTATGTTGATGCTGTCATAGGTGTGTAATAGGTTTAATTCTAAGCATCAAAGGTATACCCGCCTAGGTTTTGTAGAGCCTGAAGAGTAGAAGGATTCATATCCTTGTCATGTTGTCCAAGCCCTGAAGTTCTTCATAGACTGAATTGGCTACTTCATAGATCAATTGCAGGTGTTCTTGGGTTATCACTTTTGGTGAACAACACTGTGTTAGGAGATAAGTCCGATTAAAGATACCTTGTTAGAGGATTTTAGATTCACATGTGTGAATCACCTTGTTAGAGGATTTTACAAAGGCTTTGAGGCCTACCCAGTTAGGGGCTATAGACTTGTCAAAGATGTGAGTAATCAACAAATATTTGACCTATCTAATAGCACAAACAACTTGGTTAGATCTAGTATTGCTCATAGCTAACGCATTCCAGCATTACTTCAGTCTTCTCTATCTCTCTCTTAGTTATAACTTTATTTTCTCAGATAAGATTGCTCTTACAACAACTCAACATCCACCTTAAACCCTAGCTCAACATTAACCCTTTTCGCAACCACCTAAAACCCTAGACATGATTTCCTTTTAAAGGAATCTGATTTCATGTCGGTCCAATAGGATTTCTTTACAATTTCCTAGGTTCAATGAACCTAGACACACTTAGTAACATGACACAGGAATCACCGTCAATGTGTCGGTACCGTCAAACAATTGGTGGATTGGTAACTCATCACAAAATGCCGGTTGGTAACTCATCATAGAGTATTACCGGTTCATACAAAATACCGGTTGCCGGTTTGACAAAAATGAAGACTGGTAAGAATGTGTTGTGCCACTTTGCTCCCTCGTACCGCTTGTGATCTATGAACCACTTGGGGTCGACATGCCACTTAGACCGAGAAACACATTTTGCAAAATCGCCACTAGTCTAGAGACTAGTATACAACATACCAGTTGGAACAAATACCGGTTGAGCTTAAGCTCATACATATAAAGGGGATCTCAAGACAAGTGTGTGTCCATCAATGACAATCACAACATAAACCACAAAAATTCCAACATTTATAACCAAATTTCAAACTTGTCTCAACAACTAACACCTAATTACTTATAAAATGCACAAAAGTTGCTTATGATAATGTTGACAATATTGATAGTTTTGCTCCAACTTGCACCTAGACTTGATCCATTACTTCCATGACTCAATATTGATAAAAATAGGTACAAATAGTCCACAAAGACCCTTGCATACTATAAAACAAAAAATTTGACCCATTGAGACCTATTTCTCCCAAAATGACAACTTTTGACTATTTGATAATTTTTTAGCAATATTGACATCATGACCCTACTAGAACTTAATCTAACATTCAATGGTCCCAATGACTTTATTACATCACATTTGGCCTTACAAGACCTTATTTATCACTTTCACTCCTTAAAACACAAAAAAA